>NW_027397079.1:13745465-13871505 GCF_003265705.2 Callorhinus ursinus | reverse complement strand
ACACACACACACACACACACACACACACACACACACACACACACACAGAATCTGTTTAGGGATTAAAAATTAGGGTGAAAAAACCAGAGTGAATGTTGAATATTTCAGGGTAGCTAGGGTGGCTGCTGTGGGGGGTGGGTCTACAAATGTTCTAATTTTGCCACTAGGAATCCTCAGACCTTCTTCACCTCGGCTGTGGAAGGCTGATTCTAAGAAAAGAAAGCACTTCACAGCCACCACTGAAGATTCACAGTATTAGCAGAAAACCTCTAAGAAGTGATGACACTTTTTTTTTTTTTTTTTTTCCAATTCTGCCAACCATCAAAGGCAGAGGGGGTGGGACATAGATGGTAGGCACCTGCAATGCTCACTCCAACCCTCTTAACTCCTTTGGTCGGGGAAATCCTTAGGTTCACCCAGGCCTAGGATGGCCTGGGAAGCAGGGGGCACAGGAAAGCTCCAAGCCCCCCAAAGTCTCCCCACACATTCCACTAATTGTCGAGGCATTTGGGTTAACAAGCTCCTCTTTTAAAATACAAATGCCCCCGGGAGGGTTAAGCCTCATTCATACCTCAGTGCGAATTAGTTTAATTAGATAATCAGATCTAATTAATTGAGGGCTCAGGGAAAGAGAGTTTTGATTGAGGTGGGCCAAAGGGAGGAAAAATTTGGAAGGGACTCAGGTGGGGGCCTCTGACGAACTAGGGAGTGGGTTACAGGGTGTTGGAGTCCAGAAAGGGAAGTGCACGGATGTCAAAGGCAAACTCTGTCTGTTGTTCTCTTTTGTCCAGAGTCTTGGGGCACCAGAATACCGCCGCGTATCACCACCATTCTCGCCCCTTGGTTAAAGGCGTCAGGATTCAGTCGAAGGCTGCAAGCCCCATGTTTGCCCAGTTGGAACTCCCTGGGTCTGGCCAACGTTTGTATCTCAAGAAAGGAAGAAAGAGGAGGAAGAAGAGAGGTGTGTCCTTCCACTGTCCTCACTCGCAGTGGGTCCCGCACCCTGGTCTCCAGCTATCCCTGACTGGAAGAGAGGCCACCCACCAGCATCTTCAGCCGGGTGTACTCTGAAAACGGGCCACTCTCCCCTGCTTCACTGTTTACCAAATCTGATTTGTCTGGAGGTTGCTGCCCAATCCCCCAGGACGGTCCCCCCGAAGACACCCCTGGGGGCAGCATATTAGGATGGTTAGCAGACCACAGTCGTGTCCCGACCATGGAATTTATTGGCTCTGAGAGCCTAAGGAAATGATGTAAATGTTAATGAGCCCCGCCCCGCTCCATCCCTGTGCTGCATGTCCCTTGCTGTGGGGTACCTCGGAGCACTCCCCCAGGCCCACCTGGCCTCCAGGGTGCTCCCTGCATGCATGACACTAGAACCGCGCACGGTGTCTGTTCATCTATTCTCCAGTCCATCGCAAGTTCTTTAAGGGCAGGGAGCACATCACCTGTGCATTGCATCCCCCGACCCTATAGCACATAGCAAGTGCTTGGTGCCTATTTTCAGAGAGAAGGAGAGAAAAGATCAAAGTACGAAGCATTTACCCAGAGGACCAAGCAGATCTGTGATCTCAAAGGAGCTGTGACAAAAACACGTCTGTTTGAATCGGTGGCTGATGTAGACACAGTCCTTTTCTAACAATATGAATAATAGGTACAGAATACTAACATTTTGTCACGCCGGAAAAAAATCTAACACAAAATATTTCAGGGAAACATCTCCGCTCCTTGGCTGGATCCTAGCAGAAGAAAATCGAACCCCGTGGAATAAGCGATTCTATTACCAAGATGTGCACTTCTCGGTTTTTAAAGGGGAATTTTACATAGAAAATACCCCCCACGTATGTGTCAGGGCGGAACTCTATGGACAGAGGGCTCCCACAATCCCACACTGAGCTACCGTGTTTCTGGAAATGGCTCTATGCTTTTGTTTTTCTAGAAGCTTAGTTGCAGGTACCAATATGGCCACCTACTAATACCTTACATTCTTACAAAACATCCTTTTAGCTGCATATTTTTTTCACTGGAAGAAATGTAACAGTGCCAATTGTTCCTTAGCATTGTAGACTGTCCCATAAACAACAGAAGGTACTCGTATGTCAAAAACAGCTCTTTCATGGGCTGAAAAAGGAAGATGAATAGAAAAAAAATGTTTTGGGGAAAACTTTTTTACGGGTCCTTAGCTGAGATGCCCAAGTTTTAATAAGATTGCTAAGAAAATCACTCTAGGTGAGAATAATATAAATGTGAGTCATGGAATGTAATTTGAGCTCCAGTTGCGTTGGGGAGCAAAGAGCGCCGGGAGAGAACATTCCCCGCGAGCGCGACCTCTGTGGGCTGCCTCTTGCTGGGTGGCATCTTGGTGTCCTGGGCTCTGCTCCTCAGTCTCTGGAGAAGTCTCTGTGCTCACCCATCCCATGCTCAGAGAAGACAGCAAGGTGAGGGAAGGATGTCTATTCTGAAGTCAGACTGGTCTTACTTTCAGTCATGGTTCCGACAATGAATTAGCTGTGTGACCTAAGGCAGCTTATACAACCTCTCTGAGACTGCCTCGTCAACTATAAAATAGGGGTGATAAGATCACCAAGCCTTGCTGTCGGCTGTGATGAATTACATGAGGGAACAGGTGCAAGCGTCCAACATTGGGTCCGGCACATGGCAGACACTCTCACAGCTCAAGCCCATGTTTACTTCCATTCCTGTCCCTTATTTCCCAGAGTCTCCTGGCATTTAGTCTCTGCACTGTTCTGTCTGCTCTCTTGCGATGACTGTATTTCCCAATGTGACCGGGTTCTCTCATGCTTTCTTTCCTGGCCTCCAAGTTGCCATTGGGGACCTTCTTTCAGGAGGCTCTGGAAAATTACCTGGAGTCGAGGACAGATGGTGTTCAGGGACATGCATGCTCGTGTTCAGCTGTGGGGACCCTGTCAGAGAGTTAGCCAGCATACGGGAACGTTCCCGAGTCAACGTGACCACGTTGACTATGAAAGAAAAGTACTCATTCAAAGGCTTTTTTTGGACTTAAAACTAGAAAAAAACCTTATAATTTTAGTTTGGTTTGATGACCATTTAACTTCTAGCAGTAGTTCTGGGAATTTTAGAGACAAGCTAGTGGCAGAGTTGTCCCAAGGACATGGAATATGCAGGCAATTTCCTAAAATTTCAGGGTTCTGATGCTAGGCTCTGGTACTAGATCCGGGTTTCTGGAGCTGCCCTAGAAAGCAGCAGTAGGGGAAGAAGCAGGTAATGCTCCAGCTGATCATTCATTGGCTTCCTTCCTTCCTTCCTTCCTTCCTTCCTTCCTTCCTTCCTTCCTTCCTTCCCTCCCTCCTTCCCTCCCTCCTTCCTTCCTTCCTTCCTTCCTTCCCTCCCTCCTTCCCTCCCTCCTTCCTTCCTTCCATTAACAAGCACTCACTGCACACTTACCATGTACCAGGTCCTATGCTTGGGTCTGGGATACATACATGACATTGTCCCTGTGGTTTAGACCTCAGTCAATTCAAGGAGATCAATGAGTAACGGGTTAGTTAAAATACATAGTGATTGGCTGCCATGAGGAAATGCATCGCCCTCCAATTTAGGAAATCTCAGAAACAGTCTGTGAGGCCAACTGCCGGTCAGAATTGCTGAGATGAGGTTCTGGGTGAATAGTTCAAGGAAGAATGTATCTTCCCTATCAGGAGACCATGCTGTGGGGAGGCCCAGGAAGTGTCTCCCAAGGAGACACCTGCCACAGAAAGATTATCAACTGTCAGTTGTTGTTAGCAAGGGAAACATCAAAAGCCATCCAAGAAGATTGGAATTTCACCCAGTTCAGGAAAAGTTGGAGGAGAAAGCAGAACTTAGATAAACCAGATAGATAAACCAGATAATACCAGTAAATTGGTATTTGAAAGCCTTTTTTTTTTTTTTTTTTTAAATGGTTCGTGGCTTTGGACCAGCTTTGGTCCATCTCTGAAAACATCAATTTCCCTGAGAACAGATGTTGAGCTCCCCTGGCAGCTCCATGGACACATCCTTTCACAATTCCACGCTTCTGCCCAGGCTGCACGCATCCCTTGTCCTACCCATCCAAATCTTCCCAGCCTCCAAAACCAGTTCTTTCTGTCGACGTCCATGCAGTCTTTCACAACTCCTTTGGCTTAAAATGATCAGTTCCCTCATTCACTTCAGAGCACTTACATCCTATAACTCGTACTGACCTATAATCACACGGTGCCTTAAGATGGTAACTTCTTAAGCGCAAGAACCTGGGCTTACACTGTCCCTGTGCACCTCAATGTGCCAGGCACATATGAGAGCCTAGGTAGATGTATGTGGAATATAAATGCTGAACATTTATGTCATTGCAAAACACACACACACACACACACACACACACCACAAAAAATTAAATAGGAAACATAATTATGTTTATGATACAAAGGTTAATTCTTTGTACTGAATTTGAGCATGAATAGACACGCCCACCAAACCTCTCAAATATCTACAAACAAGTACTAATGTAGGTATGATGAATTTTCCACTACGTAACAATCAAATACTATCTATGCTTGACCCAAAGCCTGTATTTAAGCTGCAAGGAAGAGATACAACAACATCCCGAGAGCTGGGAACTAGGAACCCGAGACTCAGCCTGAACACTGATGTGGAAGATAGCAGGGTGCAATATTTCTCTAGAAGGCCCCCAATTAGAAAATAATATGTGTTACGCCAATAGTCGATGAACAAAGGACCTGAGATTTAAGGCAAGAAAAATACATCATTTTACAAGTAGCTCCTTCATGAAAAACAAGATATTATATTAAAATCTACAAAGTCATTTAGCTAAAAGACTGGGAGTCTTCTTTGGATCGGTAAGCGTATAATCCATTCTAGCTCCCACACCCCCGAAATCAGAGCACAGCAACATAGAACACACACCTTTCTACAGAAAACTATTTATTGCCCCTGATCATGTTTTCTGTCTGATATAAAAATGGTCTATTTGAGTGGATTCAGAGGAGATTTTTTTGAGGGGTTGGGTAGAAGGTTTGCTCTACAACAATCAAATGCTGGCCTTTTTGTTCAAAACTAAATTTAGGAATTGGAATCTATATAAATGAAGACTCCATGGTGGATCCAGAGAACAAGGAGGTAATTATTACTGACAGTGAAATGGATGAAAACAGTGATCAAGATTACTTTGTAAGGGAACGTGTGATCTGTTCTTGTCCCATGAAACACTACCACTTTGAAGCTCTTCTATTCACCCTAATAAAAGAATTGTATGGAGAGAAGGATACATAGTTTAAAATAGTCTTTGCACCAAAAAAAAAAAAAAAGAAAAGAAAACCATGCTATTTCTAAATTTAGAAGAGAATCGGGAACACAGGGACATGATATGCTTTATTGAAATGCTTATTCTGACATTATTGGTGGAGATGGAAGATTCGGGACCAAACCAAGTGATTTTCTTTTAGGCAATGTAAATATTTTAGCCATCTATTCCCTAAGGAAAATGACTTTTGACATTGCAAGTCACTCTTTATAAAATGTATTAAAATAGAAAAAAAAACCCAACATTTTATAATATGCAGTAAATATTATTAAAATGTCTTTCTTCAAGTCTTGACATTCAAAAGTAACTCTGATCTTAAATTTTAATTCTATACATAGGCACCGATAGTTCTTTAGATATGTCATGGAAATTTTAAAATGCCATCAATATTACGATTTTTCGAGAGAGAAATCTAAATATTTTTCAGTTTGGAAAGAAAAATCCCAAATGAACTTCAAAGGAACTTTTAAAAATAATACCACTTAAGCCCATAAAGTTAAAATCTATGGTAAACTTCAAAATAATCTAAACTTAATATGGTAGCTAGTTTTAAGTAAAGGCTACCTCCATAAATTCCAGATAAGTGAATAGAATAAAATTGTTTACAAAACCATACCGCTTTCCATCTGAAATTGCTAAAACTATAAAAGGCTACATGACGATTACCTTACAAACTTCATTAAAAAAAATTGCACTTAATAAATATGAGAAGAATACTTTCTTTTACGCCTAAAATCGTATTCAACCTGTTACTAATAAGATAAGATCATTTCCATAAAATGTGCGACCCCCTTGGAGTTCAGAGGTTCTGCTATGTCACACGGGGAACTCACTCCCCAGACAATTACCTGCTGAAACAGCAAATCCTCTCCCTAGAGTGTCTTTGTTCCTTTACTCTGCATTTCCAAAAATCTACGCTAAATATTAATTTGTGCCTCTTTGACCCAGATTCCCAAAAAAGGTATCAAACAGGGGAAAGGATTCTTCATGGGGTCCACGCCACCCAAATTCCCAAAGATGGTTTTAAGAAAAAGATTCTTTTGATGTTTAATAGAATCAGACATTTGGACTAAAATAGTCCTGTCTCTCTTCTCTATTGCCGTCACCACTGCTAACAATTAGAAGCTTTCAGTGCTCTGAATAATTCACAGTCTCATCTGTTCTACTCAGTGTAAAGACAATGTTGAGAGGGTAAGGTCACTTCTTTTTTTCCCTTCCCGACTACTGACTTTTCCAACCCGACACCAGTCTGATTGCATGATCCACCTAGTGTTTGACACGTTTCCCCTGACAGCTTTTTAACAGCCGTTCGTCTATTTAGCTTAGGGTATGAAAAATAATAAGGGTGCAATGGAGTGTCAGATTTCTTCGACAGTCATAAACACAGGCTCAGCGTTTTCCCATCCATTTTACCTCAATACACTTAAAACACCCTAGCATACCCTTTTGTGGTAATAGTGACCAATATCAATCCACAAGTATTATAAAAGACCAGGCTGCCTGGACATTCATGGTGTTTTACTTATCACATGCATTTCTTCCCCCCAAAATCAAAATGACAACAAGCTGTTTACGGGAGATTAACACCTGTGAATATGCCCCTCTGGGGTCACCTGGAAAATCTTGCAAACTTGGGAGTCAGGCAACCTATAATCTTGGAGTAGAAAGGAAAGTGGCAATCTGGCAACGTTCAAGTTTCATTCATTCATTCCCATCTGAAAGCAACGCCGGTCCAAGGAGAGAGGCAAGTTTTTGTAACCCTGAAATAAAACTCTAAATGTAAGTGTTCAATTATTTTTTTTTACTTTAATTAAACTCTCTCATGGCTTATATATTCGGACTCAGTAAAGGGGAAATATTTTTAAAGTTCTTACAAGGTAACAGCCATACAATAAACACGTGACGCAGAAACACACCCTGCGAGGTAATATTGAGGGAAATGTACATGCCTCCCTCCAAGCCTGCAAGTATCACAAACTCTGTCAAAAGATCTGCATTCAGAGAACTCTCTGGGTTAATATTTCGTATACTGCTTGAAAAGAATTCCCCCGTCTTCTTTTTTTATTGTGAAAGATCTCAAACATACTCAAAAATAGGAAAAACAAAAAACAAAACAAAACAAAACAAACAATGAACCGCCATATACCCACCACCTGCCTTCAAAAATTACTTCCTTATTCCTTTTTTTTCTTAAGTATTTCAGAGCAAATCCCAGAGAGTCTTTTATTTCACTATGTATCCCTCAGTATTGAAGCATTCATTTGTTTTTCTTCATTCGGATGCGATTTCTTATTCCAAATTATTCAGGAGTTAGCCGTGTGAGTGCTACTATTCCCTCTTAGGGGCAAAACAGAAATGTTTACAGATGCGTCTTGATCCTGGAGAGTCTACTAAGAATTAAGGATGAACTACTACGTCTAAATTAATCCAAAAAACTGTGTACAGATAGTACAACCTTCACTATTTTAATGTCAACGGATGGGAGACCGTGCAGAATGAGGAACACTGGTCATTTCTAACAACGTAACAATGACAAAAAATCGCAACAAAGCAAGACGAACATCATATGGAAACAAAGCTCTCCTCTGTTTTAACCACCATCTTAAACTCATTCAATTTAATATGAAGAAAAGTGCAGATCAAATAGATGTGCTTCATTTATATAATTTACTTTTTTTATAAGAATGGACCTGTGAAATCACGATACAATTAAAAATAAACTTTTAAAAGCAAACCAAGGAAAAGATTTGCTGTTGCTATTTAATTCTTTAAAATGCAATAAATAAATTCTAAACCTATCAAAATAGGAAACCCACAGCTTACTCGATTATCCAAGTACTAGGCGGTATTTTCATTGTTATAAATTGTCAGTAGATGGACAAAGGGGAAGCAATTCTATTTTATTCTTTGTTTAAAATAATAGTTCATGAAATATATTACTGATGTAAGCATATGCCAGGAGATATTTGACTATGAATTTTTATCCAGTTTCTTTTACAGTTTTACGACAAAAATTTCAGGTCCCAGACAAAGAAAGGAACATTGGTGCTCCACACCTACTTTCACTGCCTGATGACAGATAAGTACTTTCGATTGTCATATTTACATGTTATTAACACACTGAAACTACTCTCGAAAAAAAACAATGCAAACCTCAGGCTAGAAGGATAATGAAAATTTTATCTTTGCTTCTTAACACAGCACAAGAAGACAAAGAACATACTAATATAATGGAGAAGCCAGGGAACTCAGTATAAAAATATAAACCCCGACAACTCTCCCTGAAATAACCTAGTCGTGAACTTGAAGGTGTCTGTCCCTCCAAAACAGTTTAGGAATGGACATGCCCATGGAAGCTGACTGCACTTCAAGACCTATTGACTTCTCACCCAAGTCTACCGGTACTGAGTTATAAAGCGTTTTATAAGAGTTGCTGTAAGGCCATATTTTTCTTGTTTTCTGAAAAGCTGGCAATAATAAAAAACTTGGTTGTTGGATAATAATTAACACACTCCTGATAAGAATTAAATTTCAAGACGACAATGTATTATTATAACATCTAAGAAATTCGGCACATCAGAGTTATAATTAAATGTGTTGGTTTCTGTTTCTGTGTAGGAAGATATTCAAGGTGAATGGAGAATCCAGTAGTACTGTTTTCTTTTCAATGTTGGGCTATCTTCAATTTAATATTGGAAAGTTTATAATGGCTAAAATGTCTTATTTTCTGCTTATGTCCAATCTATGGGAATATCTTCAAATATATCTGTTATTAAAGTGACAATTACATAGACAAATGGTAAGAAAATGAATGCTACTATAGTATTCGATATTTCCCAATTGCAGGAAACCCTACCAAAACTGTCCCAGTTAATCATCAGAGATAGAGTGACCAGATGTGCCAGTTTGCCTGGAACGGTCCCTATTAAAGAAAAAAGATGACAGTTTTATAACTTAAAGATCTGGAAGAGACTAGAAGTCAGTCTCCTACTCAATGAGTTTTTTACTTTATTAAAAAGGAACAGGAGGAGAACATGGGAGAAATTACCCAAGACAGATGAGCGGCTGACAATCACTCCTTTCTTCCAGAACCATCTTAGTTTAGACAGAGAAGAGGGACCTGGCCTACTGGTTGATACCCTCTGATCCCCGGGACTCCCTGGAGGATTTCTTGGAGATGTCTTAAAGGCTGTTGAGCAAAGAGGTGAGCTCTTCACTCCCACTTAAGAGTCCCTCCACTCTTGTCTCTCTCTCTCTCTCTCTCTCTCTCTCTCTTTGTCCCTCCATTCTTCTCAGTTTTACACCAGGTTTCCAAAGATTCTGTGGCTAAAAGAGATTGAAGATCCCCCTTTTTAGACATGACCCCCAAAGAAGTCGAGTTACAAGTCTGTTCGACCCACCAGCTTCGTGGCCACAGCTGGAGCCAGCAAGGGGTGTCTGGACGGGGCTCATTTTTCCAAACCCTGCTGACTCGCAGCAGGCTTCTGATGCACAACATGAAAGGGAGCAGAAAGTTTATTTTTATGCAGTGAGTCAGGTTCATACTTGGTAAGAATAGATTTTCCATAAAAATAGAAATTATCTATTCCAAAATTGAAAAGAACTCCATTCTATGCAAGAGAAGCAGCCTCAGTGTTCTTGTCTGCTTTATTCAAGAATATAAACCCTTGGGGACCACAACTTCTGGGGGGTACCATGGACAGGCGAGAAGCAGTGTGCTTCCCCCCAAGACTAAACCCACAGAAATGCTGCATAAAATACAAATTTTACACTAAGTAAACTGTATATATGTGTGTAGATAGATAGATAGATAGTTGTTCACCTACAGGCCATTGCTCAGCGCACACAGATCTGCATAACCTGCACGGGCGCGCTGGGGCCCCGGTACCAGGGAAACTGCATTTGCTCTCTGCACGAACCTAGGTGGTAAAAGGATCATCCCATCTCTGAGAAGGTGACTGGAAGAAAGTTCTGCCCACAGGCCCGTGGTCTGGGTGCAGAGGTGCTCCACATGGCAGGCAGACAAAGAGTCTTCTAGAAAGAGGAACCTGAAATCTCTGCAATGCGTGTGTGTCAAGGCTACCTTTTTACAGCCTTGTGAACCCTGGACTAAGATATTAAATAAAAATGGATATGAAAGCCCGAGGGCCCAGCAAAGGCAAATGCGAAAGCATTCTGCAGGGACACTGCAGGCCGCCCAGAGCGTCTGGGGCTTTGGCTGAAGACGAGTCTTATAAAGCATGTGGGGAAAAGGACTGTTAGGAACAGCCACAATGAGCAGAGAGCACATTCCAAGCAGCACAGAAAAATAAAAGCATCCAAAAGAGAATTTAAAAAAAAGAACGAAAGGAAACAGGGACTATTTAAATGGCTCATAAACATTACATACATCCCTATTTTCTGCTCTCGTTTTCTTTTTATATATTTAATAATGATGTAAACATGAGTATCTGTCTTGATAGATGGCTAGCTTTGTGAAGCAAGGCTTCCAAGATGGCTTATTCACTTATCTCATCTCATGGCGGAGTACCCTGTATTGCCCATGGGAAGACAGTGCTCTCAAAGTCTCATAGACAGGTACTGAATTTCATTGTACTTCTAGGGTATGAAGAGTACCGATGCCCATTTTATCCTAAAGATGATACTAAAACTAATTCCAAGCAACCATATCATAAGAAGTAACTCTATTTATATACACACATGTGCACGCAGACATATACACACATCTATATACATATCCTCTGTCATACTCAACAGAAATATTTTTAAAGCCCAACAAGAAAGAAAAAAAAAAAAAAAGGAAACAAATATGTGACTCTGAGCAAAGCGCTAGAGCAAATAAGGAAACTGTAGATCATTAAAGACAAGGCAGTAATTTTAGTAACTGATGTGGGTTTTCTTAGCCTAGCTAAGCATCTTTAAATGGTTGGTTTGCACAATGCAGTGTGGAGGCTTCCTTATTCTTCGGTCTTATATCAGATCTTGCCTAGGCCCCTCTGCCCCAACTGCTCTGCTCCCCTCCCCTCCTCTCTGCATTTGGCCCCTTGGGGTTTGTTCATAGGCTCCCCTCTGTGGCACTTACTGACTGTGCTGTTCGTTTTAGCACAAAACACAGAGCATGCTGGGCATGACACAGGGGTTTGTCTGCAATCTCTTTTTATCCCCCAAACGTACACTAGCACCATGCTGCACACAGTTGGTGCTCCACCAATTTCCGTCTCTATTGATGATAAGCCAGTTCCACTGTACGAGCTTGTTGCATTAAATTAATCAAATCATGAAATGTCACGGAGGGATGGCGCTTACTGCAGCTTCTTCTTTTTGCACACGAGGGGCTTCTGGCACAGGGAGGGGTCAGACGATAATCCAGCCAGGCGCAGAGTTGGGTCCAGAACACCTGGCTCCCAGGCACATCTCCTGTCCTTTACACAGCCCCCTTCACCATCGGAATAACAAAAGCGACCATTTATTGGGGCTTCACCGTGGCCCAGGCACCCATCAACCCCAAGAGATGGTGATTAATATAACTCCCGTTTTACCAGTGAGGAAACAGAAACTCAGAGAGGCTACATGGCACAGGCCACACAGCTGGTATGAGTTTCTTACCGGTAGTTCCTTACTCCTCACTTCTGGTCTACGGAGGAAAAATGTAACTGGCAAAAGAGGAAGGAAGAGACAGGTCTGACGCGGGAAGAAGGAGAACCACAGAGACAGGGGAAGGAGGCACGGGGAGCCCCCAGCCCCCTGCACGTTCTCTCCCTAAGTAGTAAACATTATGTAAGTAATTTTGCACTACTGTTTAAATAGGGGGCTTTTTCTAGAAACTTCCTCAGGTGCCTGGAATTTAAAATTGCCTGCTGAGCAGCATCAATCGATAGAGCTGGACCACTTGGTAAAAGAAGGGAAAAACAGTGATGTTCCTGGCAAGTAGAGCCTTTGGCAGTTGGACATGTTAGGGAACTGGGACTCTAGCCTCTTTTGTCACCCATTCATAAGGCAGCACCGTACGGCTCCGATAACTCATCTGTCCCCAGGAGATGTCTAGGCAAATGACTCCGTCAACAGGGTCTGCACGATTATGAGCAAAGAGTATAAAAATAAACAATGATAACAGCACTCCTTTTTCTGAACAGGAAGCTTATTATCCTGTCTACCTTTGAGCAGCCCACAGCCCAAAAGGTAATGCATAATTTTGTTTTTTAACAGTTGTCATATTAAAGAGTGCTTGAAAATACCTGATTTCCCTGTAACAGATGGAAAAGGAAACAATAAAATTTTTTTTTGAAAAACAACCCCCCCCACCCCGCCCCTCTACCTCCACGAACATACTTGCCTAACATAAGGTTTCTCTGAAATGAGATATTTTCACCCCAGGAAAATCTGTGGATTTGGTTAACATTGCTATCTAATCTTGCTCTGAATATTCAACCTAAATTAATCCTACCAAACTCAATCTTATTCTGACCACATTGCAGATTTTTTAAATCAATTATTGCCTCATTTATGCTTTCTCTTTAGACATTCCCAAGTAATGGGACCTGACCTCACAGTAAAGCTATGTTTTAAAATTTCCATTATAGTTTCAAGTCAGGACATTTTGTCCCAACATAGACCTAAGAGGCCACTGCCAAGTAGGTCTTTTATAAACGTTTCTTGCTTTTTCTATACTGTTCTTCATAATATTAATAACTGAAATTAACCCAGCTCTGTTTAACAAGGTGGTGCTGTCACCAACACAGAATTCAGTTCATTTCATTTTATTTAGGAGACTCTACGCATAGCAGGTATCGAAATTTGCCAAGTGGAAAGGTCCATACACACATACAGACTACACTAAATATGTCACTTTGAAAGGTAATAAGCACAAGATAAACAACGGAAAATCAGATAACCTAAGAAAATTTAGCTGACAATTTTCATTGAAACATTCTTTTCTCTAGGCAAGTAACAAAGCTAAATGCTGTACATTATTTAAAATAATTGGACAGCAGCGTTTAAAAATATGGCAATGATTAATTCCCTTGCAGTGGGAAAATACCTTTGACGATTTTATTGAGAATTTGTTTGTTATATTTACTGATTCTTGGCATTTAAACAGATGATCCACTGTGCATTTTTTTTCACAGAGGGTAGCGGTCTAGTCAAAGGACTGATGAAACCTTATGCTCTTTTCAACACACTATCACAAATGTTTATCTCAGAGAGCTAAGGGGCAAATACCCTGAAGAGTGTTCTACCCTTTGAAATGCTAAAACACGATGTCACATATGATTACCTGATAACTATTTAAGTTTACTTGAATTCTACTCTTTTCACTTGATGAAAGGTCAATGAGGGACGTCTGGTTTTGACCATAAAGGGCAAAACACCCTCATGCCCTATGCCTAAATGGGAAATGATGCGTCCACCTGGTGATGCTGGCCTTTCCATTCCAGGAAAACAACAAAGGCCATCTCTCTTAGGGTCTGTGGGCTAGCTGGTGCCTCTGCCTGGAAGGCCCCCTCCCTAAATCCTTGGATAGCTGGCGACCTCTTCTTATTCTGGTCTCAGTACATAGTCACCTTCTCAAAGAGGCCTTGCTTGATCAGCCTATTATTTTTTTATGGTTTTTTTTTTAAGATTTTATTTTTGTCAGAGAGAGAGAAGAGAGATACAAAGCACAAGCAGGGGGAGTGGAAGGCAGAGGGAGAAGCAGACTCCTCTCACTGAGCAAGGAGCCGATATGGGACTCAATCCCAGGACCTCGGCATCAAGACCTGAGCCTAAATCAGATGCTTAACCGACTGAGCCACCCAGGCATCCCTTGATCAGCCAATTTAAGTAGCTTCCTTATTACTCCAACACCTAACACCTTTTTTTAAATTTATTTTTTAAGATTTATTTATTTATTTGAGAGAGAGAAAGCACGAGCAGTGGGGGAGCAGAGGGAGATGGAGGGAGAGGCTCAAGCAGACTTTCCGTTGAGTGGGGAGCCCGATCTGGGTACTCCATCTCACAACCATGAGATCATGACCTGAGCTGAAGCCAAGAGTCAGATGCTTAAACGACTGCGCCACCCAGGTGCCCCACATAACAGCTTTTAAAAAATAGCTCTTAATAGACATTTCTCCAAAGAAGACATACAGATGGCCAAGAGACATATGAAAAGATGCTCAACCTTATTAACCATCAGGAAAATGCAAATCAAAACAACAATAAGATATCACCTCACGCCAGTCAGAATGGCTAAAATAAGAAAGACAAGAAATAATAAATGTTGGCAAGGATGTGGAGAAAAGGGAACTCTCATGCACGTTTGGAAGGAATGCAAACTGGGGCAGCCACTATGGAAAACAGTATGAAAGTTCTTCAAAAAATTAGAAATAGAATTAACATATGATCCAGTAACTCCACATCTAGGTATTTACCTGAAGGAAGTAAAAACACGAAAAGATATATACACCTCTGTTTATTGCAGCATTATTTACAATAGCCAAGATCTGGAAGCAGCCCAAGTGTCCATCGATTTATGAATGGATAAAGAAGATGTGGTACATATGCACAACAGAGTGTTACTCAGACATGAAAAAGAATGAGATCTTGCTATTCAGGACAACACGAATGGTCCTAGATGGTATTATACTAACTGAAGTAAGTTAGAGAAAGATAGGTACCATATGATTTCACTTTTATGTGGAATATAAAACAAAACAAATGAGCAAACAAAAACCGAAACAGACTCATAAATACAGAGAACAAACTAGTGGTTGCCACAGGGAAGGGGGGAAATGGGCAAAATAGGTGAAAGGGATTGAAAGGTACAGACTTCTAGTTATAAAATAAGTAAGTCACGGAATGTAATACACAGCACAGGGAATATAGTCAATGATATTGTAATAACTTTGCATGGTGACAGATGGTAACTATACTTATTATGGTGAGCATTTCATAATGTCTGTAATTGTTGAATCACTATGTTGCACACTTCAAACTAATGCAATATTATATGGCAACTATACCTCAATTAAAAATAAAAACAAAAATAAAACGGCTCTTACTACCTTCTGAAATGATTTTGTTGTCTTATCTGTTTACTTCTTTACTACCCCAGCAAAATATACATGCCATGCGAATGAAGACCTTATTTCCATTTTATTCCCAGGGCCTAGAACAGTGCTTGCCACACTATAGATGTACAGTCAAAATCTGGGAATGAATGCATATGTCATCTGAAAAGGTCAAATAATATTTCTATAGATCTTGGGGTGCCGGGAAATTACAATATGGCAGGTGCTGGGAATGTGACATAATCTCTGCCCTTGAAGAGCTTCCAGCTGTCCAAGAGATGTCTAATGCATGCCCAGTATCCTGACCTGCCACTGGCCCTCTTCAGTCTTTCCTGCTCAACAGGGAGAATGTCCAAGAATGGTCCTCCAACCAGGTTCGGGGCAGATGGCACACAGCGGGGGACACTTCACTATTACACAAGACAACGGTGAAAACCAACCAATGAACAATCAATAAGGTAAAATAAAGTAGAAGAAATCAACGATCAAATCAATAAAAAAAAATTCGAACAAACAAATAAGGGATCACTGGACTTAAACTCTGAAATAGTCCTTTAACCTGAGGCTATCCCGCATATTATGTGTATTTTAAAACTAATCATCATTGGGGCACGTGGGTGGCTCACTCGGTTAAGCGTTCCACTCTTGCTTTCAACTCAGGTCATGATCTTGGGGTTTTGGGATCGAGCCCCGTGTCCAGCTCCGCACTCAGCATGGAGTCTCTTGTCTTGAGGATTCTCTCTCTCTCCTTCTGCCCATCCCCCCCTCAATCTCTCTCTCTCTCTCTCTCTCTCTCTCTCTCTCAAGTAAAATAAATCTAAAAATAACCCAACCCTAATCATTATCTTGCAAGTTTCAGAACCCAAGTACAATGTCAAAAAATTCTGCTTTTCATTCCATAGAATTTCTATGTGTCAAAGCTCACTTACATGTCACAAACAAGGGTTGCATGCACAGGATGCTGCCATTAAGCAAGCCTGCTTTAGGTAGTGACGTAGGAGGTAGCAGAGGGGGAGCAGGCTCACCTTCCTAACTTCCCTCTTTCTCTCTCAAAACAGGGCCTCTGGTCTCTGCTTCTGCATAATCATCCCTGAAGGTGGCGAATCTGTCAAGACCATGTTCTTGGTTGCTATGTCAAGGAGTATGTCCCTTCTTAGATTGTAGGGATCAGTATATACAAAGATGTCTATGCTCAGGATTGGCTCCCTTCTTGGCTCCTTTCTGAGGAGATGCTCTTTGTCCTTGCCTTTCGTTTCTTTCTTTATGACACAAAACAGAAATAAGAAGATTATAATTTAAAACCAGAGCTAGCTTGTAGGAATCACCACCAACTCAAAACACTGTCTTAGTTCAGCTTTTCCAGAAGCTCCTTTGAGGGCCGACATTATCATGCCAGCATTCTCCACGTCTTTACCTCTAGATTGCTCTCCTTTGTAATTCTGGCCTCTAGCAAGACTGCCCCCTATAGGCTTCTTTCGCATTGTTATTGACTCTTGCTCAAACACGAACATCTTTGCAGGAAAGAACACCCCGTATGCATGCCCAAGAAGATGCTCTTCTCACTTAAAGCATTTACAGCAGGAACATCCTCCTTAGAAAGATAACTATTTTTATGTTTAATCTTTAGACTACAAAGCTCCTTAATTAAATTTAAACCAAAATATTTTTGTAAAGCTCAAATTCCGAATTGGCATTCCTTCACATTTCTCAATTTGCACAGTCCCTTTGTCCGTGGAAAACAGGGTATTCACTGTTTGAAATTGCCTGGTGTTGAAGGTGGCCTCCTCCTCAAGTCTGAATAGGGTAAGCCAAACTCTTGGAGGGCTTTTGTCCCCAGTTTTCTTTAATTGTTTTGCACCTGCCTACTACCAGAATGTACACATTTTCTCTCCCTCACAACCAACATGTACTATTGAAATGCGGTACAATCAATACCGCCTTCCTGGAAGATGTTTAAGAGAATAAAGATATCGAGTTTAAAGGAAACAAAGCAGGGACTTGTACCCATATCATGTTATTGATTCACTCACAGGAGTAAAGAATAGCATGCTCTGGTCAGACTTCTTGGGGCTACCCGCCCTGCCTGAATTATCTAGCTTTCAAAAATCTGCCAGGTAGGGCTTCCCGTGGGAAATGCCGTGAACCCTGGAGCCAAACCATGTGGGTTAAGCCCTCCCCCCGGAGGCTATCCCGTTTATTAGCAGCGATATCACAGGCAAAAGCCTGCACCTTCTCAGCCACACCTTCTTCAGCTGTGCGAGAGAATAATGATCACACTTGGCTCTCTCAGGGATGCTACGGGGTCAAGCCAGAGAGCACAGTGCCTGGCACGTGGTCTCAGCTCAGCAAGTGTTAGTCATTCTGTTCTTATGTCTGGAAGATTATTCTGTTTTCCTCAGAGGATACTCTGCCCTACATTCTTCCCCATCCCCATCCCCATCCCGGTTAACGCCACCTTGATCCCCCACCCAAACATGACCCTTCTCAACCCTCCAACTCACAACGAATCACCTTTTAGGCACTGAAATCAGATCGGGTCACTCCCCAGTGTGAGACCCTCCCAGGCCCTACAGGGGCTGGCTGTGGCCTCGACCTTTGTTCCTGCTCCACTCCCTTCGCTCACGCACTGTGCTCGTCTCCACGTCAGGGATGATCTTGGCATGGCTGGCTTCTCAGTCTTCACCACAGAGGCAGGCACAAAGCTGATGTTCTGACCCCTGCATTGGAAGGGCCTTGCCCTCGTGCTCTCTCTCTCACTGTGCTCTGTTTATCTCACTCACATCGCATCACATCACATCGCGTCACATCACATCGCATCACGAGCTGAAATCATTCCATCACATGTGCTCTTGCGCACTGAGTCTTCCCCGACCTGGACTATAAACCCTGTCAGGGCAGGTGCCACGTCTGTCCTGTTAACGGTCAGAGCCCCCAGGAGCTCAGTCGATACTCACCGGATAAATGCTTATTTGCATTTACCATTACAAACTGTAACCATTAAAGGGGTTATAACGTGCTGTCTTTCAAGACTACCCACAGAGCGTGAAGGGCTTGCCTGTACAGGAGAATACTGTCTGGGACTGACAAGAGTTTTGAGTGTTTACGGATTTGTTATATTCTCTTTCTGCCTTCGCTCTTGGAGGGCCACCTTTGGCTTTCTGCGTGCTGGCCTCTAGCAGATTTGCCCTTGTCTCATTTTCCTTGCTTCTTTACCTGGTGAGCCTGGTGCAAGTCTCTTATCACCATGTCCGAGTGTGTGGCAAGTCAGCTCTGCAGAGTTTTTCAATGAGCAACGCGTACTGGCTATGTGTTATCGGTTTACAGAATAGGGGGGAACGTTTTCTCACTCCTGGGCCATTTCTTCTGTTTATTTCCGGATTCTTGACATTAATGTCCTACAGATAAACGAGTTGTTATTATGGGAAAGAACGAGAATTAAATATCTTAGTCTATCCAATCTTTGTAAAAATAAGTCTATTCAATAAAGAACAAGCCTACACCTTGACAGGATAGATGTGGAAATGGGTAGACCCACATTTTGGCTACGTTCATCATACAAGAATTCATCCTACATTTTTATATCTTTGTTGAGGGGACTTTCTGAAAACAAGTGACATCTAATCAGCTTACACTGGTCTAGTGGTCACAGAGACTCAGCAAGGGCAGAGCTGTATTCCACGCTCACACACCCTTAGTGAATCTACCTGGTAAATCCCCAATGCATCTGTTCCGACAGGAAAAAAAATTAAAAATAAAGACAATCATCTCAGAGCTGAGATTAGACTTTTAGACCCTCCTGAGCGATAATCCTTACTCCCGACATTGACTTTCTTTGTGGGGTTTGGCAAATCAGTTTTTTCTTCCCCCTCTGTAAAACAGGGATAATAATGCTTTAGTCAAATGGATGCTGTGAGAATTAATTACTGTTATACAATTTATTGGAAATGGGAAGTCAAACACTGCTACTGCTTATGGGATTGAGGTCCAAAGATCCGGCATCACACACAGCAAAGACATCAAAACATCTCTAAATCCCTCCTGTTTCCCTCTCTCCTAGTGCCCTCCTTCTTAACGCAGGTGAAAAGGAGGCAATACGGTTTTCAAGGACATGTCCGCTTCTTCTGTGACAGGAATTGAAATGCACCACTGGATCCACCTGTGTGTGATGTGCTGTGCCTCCCCCCATGCACAGTGGAAGGACACAACAGCCTTCTTTTACAAGAATTGCAAGGGGGCAAAGAGGAGAGCTTTTGTTTCCGGGGCAAGTCTTCTGACCCTGAACCAGGGTCTTTCCAAATCAATGGATGCCCTCGAGACTAAATTTTAAGGAAAGGTCTTTTCTACAGTACTTAGGAAGGGGGTGGTCAGACTTTGAACTGTCAAGAAAGAAGAACGAGTCTTGCTGTTAAGGTGACAACTAACTGGTTATAAAGATTGAGCCCCGTTTTAAGGAAACACGATTGGGTATAGCAAACACTAGGAGCCCACGAGACGCTGGTTGTCTTAGCAGGAGGAATTTCTACATCCTGAACTGCAGTTTTAAAAACGTCCAGAGATAAGAGACTACAGGCCCTGTAGGAATTAAGGAAGGTAGAAGCTTGATTGTTTTCCCCCAAACCCAAATAAAGCAGTAGAATGAAAAACACTACCTACGACGATCCATGTTTGTGTTAAGCTCTTTTTTTTTTTTTTTAACAGAGATGTCAATCAAGTCGGAATCCACTACTTAGGTCCCATGTAGGGTCAATACCATTTTCAGAGAGGTTTCATAGTAGTGCTATAGAGATTGCAATGTTGAAGTGGCCTCTAAGAATAGGAAGCATTAAGAATATTCTGACTATACAGTCTGTCTTTAGGGGGTTCAGATCATAAGTAGACCTGAATTGAACCCACAGACTCTAGATGAGCATTTCCTGAAAGTGAGGATCTTGAGTGTGAGGTTTGGGCTTCTGTATAGGTCCTTCTGATCCTAGTTCCCCAAGTTACTTGTTTACTCATTCATTCGTTCATGTAAACTTTTGAGGATTATTTGAAAGTGCTTTTCCTTAGCGAAAGCGTAGAGATTAGATACTCTTTCAGATTTCCTTCAATTTCATTTTTTTAAAGATTTTATTTATTTATTTGTCAGAAAGAGAGAGAGAGAGAGAGAGAGCACAAGCTGGGGGAGCGGCAGGCAGAGGGAGAAGCAGGTTCCCCGCCGAGCAGGGAGCCCGACGCGGGGCTCGATCCCAGGACCCTGGGACCGTGACCTGAGCCGAAGGCGGACGCTTAACCGACGGAGCCACCCAGGCGCCCCTCAATTTCATTTTGCAAGGCCCAGTCTCCCACTTTTAAACCTCAGATGGTAAGAAGAGAAAGGCAAATGGGAGAGCACAGCAGAGGTCTGTACGACTTTATATTCATAAGGGGGAGAGGGCTGCATGAGTAGGGTCTTGTTCCCTGGCACCTCTGCCTCTCTCCTCTTGGTGAATCTCTACTTCACCCCTGTCCGATCCCTTCAATCTACTCAAGAGCATTTGGAGAGTCACTGCCAAGCACCATACTTCCATTTTCCCTTCGTCAACTGTCTCCATACCTTCACATGCCTACTTTGTGAAAATGAATCATTTTCCTTTAACTTCTCCCTCCTCTCTATGATTTTCTTTGCTTGCCCTGCAGGTGCCTGAACCCTCCTGGGGACTGAGCGGTCAGTCGCGGCTGTGACATGACTTGCCCGCAGCACTCCGATTCTTTCCTCACAGAGAGATGGCTACAGATCAACGCAGATACTACCATATATTCGCACACACATGAAAGTAATGATGATCTCTCAAACCTGTCAAAAAGTTAGCATTACCAATCTCTGTCCATTTCAAGATCTCTGTTTTAATATTCTGAGTTCTTTGAATTAAAAAAAAAGATAATAAAGTTTGAATATATTCACCATCTCTGTAGAGTAAGCAAACAGCTTTTGACATTTTAATAAAATTGCCTAATTAAACCCTTTAAATTTCATTTAGTTGTGTCATTTAGTTATTACAAATGCCATATAGTCATGAGATTATCAGGTATGGCACTTAATTGCTGTAAAAAAATGTAGTTCTTCATTATTTATCTTCACATGTATCAATCACCTGGAAGCAGACTGTTCATGCCTACCCCCTTTTCTTTTCTTACAAAAGATGCATTGATTCCAGAATAATACGTGGTTGGGCTTGTGATCTTGGCAATTTTTTATTCAGAAAAGTGATTAGAACAACTTGGGGACCCTGGAAATCAATTATGGGAGTTCTCAAAGGAGCCTCTTCTCTGGCCTTGGCGGAGGGCTGGCTACAACAACCCACCGTGATCGGGAAGCCTGTGTGAGGTCGAGTGAGGATACGTAATGTGTGATCACACACATCAGAGGCCACTCCCGTGCTTAAAGCAACATATGGGCACATGCGAGTTGAGTGAGTGGGGGCGCTGCTCAAGCGTTCTCTGCCCCCAGTTTGGGCAAGACTGCTTTCAAAAGTAAGCCTTCTTCAGAACAAGTCTTTGCACATATTCCCCAAAGCTGATACTATATTTTCTTACTTTTTCCTCTTCTCTCTGATGAAAACCGTCATTCTTTTAAAGTAGATTTGTTATTTGAGAAACTGAAAAGTTCAGAGTTAAGTCACATGCAGTAATTCTGTAACTGATTCAACACCGAGGTACAAACACTGGGTAATCACATTCATCAGATGGAGTTCCTCTGTGTCACCTAACCAGGTGGTGCTGGAGAAGACTGTCACCACCACAAAGCTGCAACAGTTGTAACTCACCAAGGGTGATGATTCTCTGAAGGGCTATGTTCATTTTCGTGCTGAAATTCTGGAAGATTTTGTTTAAAAAATATGCAGATGTTTAGAATCACAACTTACTAGATTACAATGCTGAATATTTTACTAGCTCCCTATAACGAAAGTCCAGATCAGCACCTAGTGCTTTTAGTGCATATTCAATATGGGACTATTTTACAAATACATGAATTAAGCTCTAGATAACAAATACTGTTTACTATTTCCTGACATCAGAATAACCATTATGATCCAGTAACTGATAATTTTTCAGAGTTATCAATATTATATTTTGAGTTCAGCCTCTTGATTCGCTTTCCTAGGTTGTTGATAATATGTAGGAATAATTCACCCATTTGTCAGTAAAAGCTACACTTACTTAAAGAGTAACTGTGTGGATAAGAAACAACCTTTAGTTACAGAGCATACTTTTTTTTTTTTTTTTAGTAGAACTGTTTCAGAATTGGGGATAAACTGTCAAAAACAAAAGCATTTTTTTTAAAAAGCTGTTATTATAGACAATCCTAATTATGTAATCCTATAGTATCTAAACCTAAGCACTATTTAATAGGCAATAAATTTATTACATTAGGATATGACGTTGGCTATGTGGAACTGTTTGTTTTAACACCGATTTGCCTGCTCTTTTGCATATTACCAATGAACGTAGTAGAAAAAAGGAATTAAAGGGGCGCCTGAGTGGCTGGGTCAGCTAAGCGTCTCTGCCTTCAGCTCAGGTCATGATCTCTCCGGGTCCCGGGATCCAGCCCTGTGTTGGGCTTCCTGCTCAGCAGGGAGTCTGCTTCTCTCTTTCTCCCTCTGCCCCTCGCCACTCGCTCTCTCTCTCCTTCTCTCTCAAATAAATAAAATCTTTAAAAAATAAAAAAGGAAAAAAGGAACTAAAACAATAACTTCCTTAAAATATTCTTAAAAACTTTTAACTCACAAAATTTGAAAGTGGCTCCCTGGAATGTTCCATAAATTATCTGTAGAAAGCAAGCATCACGGTCAGGACCCCATTACCTTACCCTGTAGTCAGGATCCCCCAAATCAGAGCATACACGTCTATGCATAGGCAACCCCGTCTATTACTTGGCTTTATTCTTCTCAAATAGTTCCTTGCTGTCTTCTAGCTTGTGGTGCTATTGAACTGTGAAAAATAAAACTAGCTTTATAGCCTTATCTAATTACTAACACATTTAAAAGCTAGTTGTTAAGTCTCCCCCACGAATTCAAAGCCAACCAAACAGAAAGCACAACACTGCAAAATAGACTTTGCAATACACACGTGAGGTTAGTAAGCATTTTCAGCGCTGAGTTTCCGGAGCCATTTCCAGACAACCAAAGCTTTGTCCTTCACAGATGGATGTTGATGTTACAAACGCTCTCTGAGAAGAGAGGGTAGGTTTCTTTGTTAGAACCACCTCTCTAAAATCCTGACATGAGTTTAATAGTCACTGCATGGTCTTGTACAAAAAATATTGTGTAAGATGGTCATAAAAATCAAAGAGTTGCTTTTTACACGGCAGAATTGAAGTTTCTAACACTTGGGTCCTTGCAAGTAACAAGCTGAAACTCAGAAAGCAATGGAAAGATCCTATTCTGACTTCTTACATAACAATACCTTTTCCTTTGAAATGCAAATGCACCCTTGGCCAGCTTTCTTTTTTTGCTGTATTTTTTTGAGGGGGAAAATTGTTTTCCTGCACACACTAAGCAATTAAAAGTACGTGGTCATTGGATACCTGAGTGAAAACTGCAGCGAACTTTTCTACTGAATCGTTCTTTTTGCATTTATAAGATAAGAAAACTGAATCTGCTTTTCCCCATGAGTACTTCTTTTGGATATAAGTTATTAATTGTCTAATGAAGTCATTATAAACCACTTAAGATATTTCATATAAAGTACTTGGTGAGTTTTAGCAAACAACATATTAAATTAAATTCAGTAATGTGCTCAGAAACCAGAATAACACACGTAGTAGGATTTCATTTAGATTAAAAAACACACACATGCACATACATGTTGTATATGCATAGAAAGAACTGGAAGCATATACCGCACACTATGTATCATTCTATGTACTTCATACATTTGTTTATGGACTACGTTTTATATGGTATATGTATACACTACGCAGTATGTAATGTTCTTTTTACATTTATACTATATACTCCTGAGTTCTGCAAACATTTTACAATCAGGATATATTAATATGTTGCTCAAGTTGTAATAACAATAAAATAAATCTGGCAATAACATTTATTGGTGGGTGGGGGAATGGAGTACTGTATAAATGGCAAAGTCTTCTTCCTTTTCCACTAGATGCAGCATTGTATAAAGGGTAGCAGTTTGGGGACCAGACGAACAGGTTTGAATCTCAATTCCATCATATAATAGTTTTACGACCTTATGTGTTTTCTCTGAATATGAATTTCTCATCAGTAAAATGAGGGTAGTGATAACCATCTCCAAGGGCTGCAGTTAAACAAGATCGTATGCGTGGGAGATCCATTGCGGATCCATTTGGCTTTGGTGGTGGCTGTCCCTTTTGGTCACCAATTATGCCTCATCCCCAGGTTTTTGCAAGTTAGTTACAGCCATAGCAGTGCACCCTTGGGCAGTGTTAATGCATAGTGTAC
This sequence comes from Callorhinus ursinus, assembly GCF_003265705.2. NCBI lineage: Eukaryota > Metazoa > Chordata > Mammalia > Carnivora > Otariidae > Callorhinus > Callorhinus ursinus. The sequence goes on along the minus strand of NW_027397079.1, from coordinate 13,846,696 downwards.
TGTGTCCTCTAGATGCTCACACTTCTGTTACTTCAAATACTACATTCTCCAAATTCACTTTTGTGAGTGTCCTTTTTCCCAACAGACCAATTGTTTCAGACATTACTGCATGGGGCCTTCCAAAGAATCACTGCCCACAGTGTCCTCTAGGTTTAGAAGGCAATCATGATCAGATCCATGGACGTGCCTTACATTACAGCATTGTGTAACTTGCAAAAATATGTATGTATATAAGACTCACACACACATATATATGTGTGTATATATATATATATAGATAGATGGATGGATGGATGGACACACATGCTACATATGAATGCAGACAGGATCATTAAGCAGAGGTTCTAAAAATGTGGTCACAGATCAGGGGGCTCAACATTACCTGAGAACTTGTTAGAAACGCAAATTCTTGAAGCTCAGTCCAGATCTACGCAATCAGAGTCTGAGGTCGATCAGCACCCTTAACCAGCCCTTCAAGTGATTCTGGGGCACGCCCATGTATGAGAACCGTTATGCCCCATAGTAGCTACAAACTGCAAAGAACACTTGAATAAATTTAGGACCTTTCTTGACACCATTTCTACTCTAAATGTGCTCTCTGTGAAGCTGGGAGAAAAACATGGCATGGGGCGGGGTAGTAGCTTTTATATATATGTTTATTTTAATATATATTTTTATATTATATATATATATTTAAAGCAGTATTTGAAAGAAGAAAAGAGTAAGCTAAAAATAATGATCCAACAGAATTTGGCCTACAACTATTTCCATTTAATTTGGCTTTATATTGGGCTATATTACAAATGGAAATGCTCCAACTGCAGCTAAAATCTTGTTCTACATGGAAACCAGAATATCCAAGTTCATAAGAATTTTAAAATAAACACCTGAAATAAAATCTATAATTGCAATGCTATGGTCTTTTTTTAGACAAGTGAAACAAAGACCAAAGGCCATTTTACAAGAGAAAAGCAGAAAAGCAAAATTATAGACGATTATGCTAACCCACTCCTAAAAACTGGTGTTGAGATTCTTCATGGGCAATATATTACAATTTTAAGAGTTGGAGAATCTTAAGGAGGAGATGAATGCATTTCAGTTTAAAGTATTATCTACAGGATACAGCAGCAAATGCACACTCAAAAAATTTCAACTGCTAACATACATAGCTTGCAATGTGGTCATCAGCTTCAGTATATGACTGGGCAGTTCTGTGAGTTCAGAAGAAAGTCTTGAGGTCATTAAATCGTTCCTGACTATGACATCATCTGCTACCCACACCTTACCTGGAAACAGTCCCACACTTAAGACAGCCTGAAATGGAACCCATAATATATTCTAATTTGATCCATTCTTCTTTATAGCTATGGCCGAAGGGGAAAAAGACAATTATCTCATGCATTTTATTCTTACAACTTTTGGAATGAAATCATTTAGAATGATCAGAATAACCTCGAGAAGCCCTAGAAGGGAAGAAGCATTGGTTTCCCCATCATTTGCGGGATGACTAAAACCCACATGTCTGTCCAGTGGATAGTGCAGAGTGACCAGGGCCCACGGGTAGTTCCCCAGAGGGCTCGGTATACCCTGAATGGACACTGCAGGAACACCGAAACCCACGTTTTTCTAATGGAATAGATGAAGTCATAGAATGGTGTAGAAAGAACAGGAAAGAAGGAATGCACGAAAGGGGTATGGGTGTACGGGAACCAAGACATGGTGTAGTGGACGGTATATACCCAACACCTTTAGAATACAACTCGTCAGTCCTTCTAGTTGTATCATTTAGGGAAAAAAAAAAAAAAGTGATAACAATGAAAAAACCCAGATTTTATCACTGGCTGTGAAAGAACTAGTCTGATGAGGCTTATTCTCCGGATCCATCCTCTCCCACAAACAAGTAAGTCCAGTTCCGACAGGCTCACCACTGGCCCTAGGAAGACTTGCTTCTTAGAGACTCGCTGCAGCTCCACATTAATCCCTGATTCAGACCCAGACCTCTGAGCCTGCAGGAGGTGCCGGCAAATCTGGAGCCTTAGAATCTCTAATGGAAAGTAGCAAATAATAAAATTCTCCGAGAGTTTGGATTTAATTTCTTTTCCAATACAATGCTGGGTGAGTAAACATACGGGAAGGCAGGGCCAGGCCCTGGTGCAGGTCCTAGGTTAATTGCCTTATAATAATGAGCTCTTGTCTTTCACTGTTGATCAGCTTTCTTCCTAAACACTGTTAATGATTTCTTCTATTAAACATTTGAAAATGTTTATGAGGTTTGTGCTTTGGGGGTACATTATGATGATGGGCTTATAGAGCTCCTATAGACTCAAACTGTCTTAGGAGATTTACCCAATAAAAGAGACATAGATCTGGCTAACGTGCAGAAGGGGAAAGCCAACAGGGTCCCAGAGGGCTGTCCTCCCTGTCAAATGACACAAAAATTAGGCTCTAAAATCTAAATTATATGCAACTCCTAAAGTTTAGGGTAAAAAGGGATTCCTCTGTGCTGCATTCAAATAAGGGATAGTTTCCAATGTTCGGAAAGTATTCAGTCTTTCGTTAAATAAGCGCTGACGGAAGGGCCCTACAGACGGTCTATCGCCCGTCGGAGCAATGGGTTCTGATGCATTTGGTGTTAACCTCCACTACTGGCTGTATTGTTTTAGTCACGTGTCTCTGGAAATCTGGAACTGAGGACACACACACATACAATATGGAAACTGAAATCCCAAAGTTAAAGAAAATAATAGGTTGTGACCAAAGAAATAAAAGACTTTTTTACACACGTCTGAATTCCTCCAGCTTAATATGTTTAAAGGAAAAAAAAATTTGCACTTCAAAAGGATTACTACTTTCAGTGTAACATCTACCTAAATAAGGGAAATTTTGCTCTGTTAACCAAAGCTTTCTGCTGCTTATAAAGACCTAATAGGATAAGAAATATTCCAGCCTTCCTCAAGGCATCTGTACTTGAACAGTACTAAATACCATGAGAATGAGTTTCCAATCTAGTGCTTCAGCCGACTGATATTCTTGTGAAATATTCTTATCTTATTCTCTTTTAAAAATTCTTAAATGAGAAATTTTTTCGATCATGTTTTAAGGCTTCAATAACTACGAAGAAGAAAGAAGAAGAAGAAGAAGAAGAAGAAGAAGAAGAAGAAGAAGAAAGAAGAAGAAGAAGAAGAAGAAGAAGAAGAAGAAGAAGAAGAAGAAGAAGAAGAAGAAGAAGAAGAAGAAGAAAGTTCTCAAGAAAGAGAACAAGGAAGGGCTGAAGGTGGCTGGCTCAAAGGGTTGTCTGGGGGCAGTAAGAAGCCGTCCAAAATCCATCTCTGGCTTTCCCCAGAACTCAGGACAGTCCTTTGTTTTACAACACACTTGTTAACTTCACACAGAGGCGTTAATAAGCCTTGGGTTTTTCGCTCGTGAGAAAACACGCTCCACCAGAAAGAACGCGCATTGGCACCGAGAAATTGATGTCCACTACGATCCAGTAATTCAAACCTCTTTTTCCCTCCAAGGAGTAGAATGACAGGGAAACATTCACAGGAGGGTGACCAGAGGCCCTGGCAATGAGCCCACAGCCTGACCCGAGGAAACCGAGCTGGGCTAACAGCAAACACAAATGCACAAAATGTACACATCTGTTGTAAAGGCAGGCAAGTGAGTTGTCATTTCAAGAAGACTCAGACATGTCCACTCTTTGTTATAAAGTGTACTTAAAAAAAAAAAAGCATTGACTGGGTGTGTGACACCTCTTATCTCAATTTTGAGGCAAATGTCACGTCGTCTTCAATCCCTATGGTAAGTATTAACTTGGTTTCAACAAAATAGATTAGATAATGGTGATTAATCGTAAAAAAATGAAATGTGTGCTTCCATTTAAAAAAAGATAATAATCATTTACTCTTCAGAGCCTGAAGACTGTGAGGGGGAGAAAAATGGGAACTCAACTGAAGAAAACAAATAAGGGGAGTTTCATGCTTTTTGGGATCAATGAAAATGTTTCTTTGTCTCAGATATTGGAATTGCCTGAAGCCAATTAGCCTGAAGCCTGAGAAATTTTGAATAATCCCACCAACTTCTCTGTCTGGTTCTTACTGGGAATAATGGATCAAAAAGACAGCAGTGCCTGTGGATGTCCACAGGCCATATTAAACCCTAAAATTAAATGTGCAACCCAAGAGAGATCAAAGGCTTTATTTATTTGTAAGAAAATAAAGATAACGTCATCTTTCCGAAGGTAACATGGGATCTGGAAGCAGTGGTGATAAGGAAATATATAGCCAGGCCTTTGAAGCCAGGAATCGGGAGTCCTAAGTCTCACTGTACGGATTCTGTGACTTGGGACAGACCTCTACCCTACAACAACCAGGTTTCCTCGTGTGCCATGCAAAGGATAACTATCGTTCTAAAGTGCAAGGACTTCTGAGATGTGATTAACTGAGACACATGGCCAAGTTCCTGGGACTTAATACTCACAGAGTAAATGCCATTTTGATTCCTTTTATTAGCGAGGTGTCATTTTATGGATAAAACATCTCAACTAAAGTACTGAGCCCAAAGGTATGCTGAGCCTTCGTACAGTAATTATGTCCATTTAAATATGCAGGTGAATTCTGTGAATAGAATCAGCTTTCACCTAACAGTGATCTTGAAAAATAACAAAAGGAGGAACTCTGAAGGTCTACGGACAAAATTTTAGTGGAAAAAGATCTTATTTAAAAGTCAGCTGCTCAATAACTAGAAAGTTAGTAGTTATGTTTATTGCATTCTCTATTTTAATATTCATGTATTTTAAGTATGCTGATTTGCCAACTGCACACTAAATCACATCGTTATTTAAATTTTTTTCCCTTCCAAATCTCCATGAAAGCAATTTCTACTTTCACAGCAGTATACATCTGATGGAGAGATTTTAGAGGTCTTAAAAGCTTTGCCCTTCATATTTGTTTGACTTATAAGGAGCATAATAAAAGAAAGTTGTGTCTTTACTTAAATAATTAAGAGTGATTGACTAGTCTGGGCGTGTGACATTATCAGCTATCACATATTTTAATTCAGGTGCAAGTATTCCGATTAATGTATTGAAATTAATAAAATATCACTAAAAGAAATCACTATCATCGATCGATCTCATTCACAGTGAACTATAATTTTATGTCCTGTACCCATTTTAACTTGAATTTGAGAGAGTATCTTTATGTGTAAGATATAAACTATGTTAGTATATATTATGAACACAGATTTCTCCCCATTAAAGAAGATATAACTTTGCCTTGGGGGAAAATAGGATTCTAGAGAATCCTATTACTATAGGATTACTATACAGTTGTGATTACTACACAATCAAGCACCTCGTGACTCTTATTATACTGGGAAAGCATAGCAGACGATCCTATTGTCTCCACACCCTTCCGTATTAACAGTACATACAACTTCTCAGGATGACTTTCTCAATGGAAGAGCTTTTTCGATTCCCAAACTGAAACCCCTGGAGAAGAATCACCAGGAAACTCAGATCCCAAAATGCAGCCATTTCATTAAGGCCACAGATCTCTTCAGAGGCAAATACCTTTTTTACTAGGGACATTGGGAAGAAACTTCTGACTTACTGGAGAAAGTCCTCATCATCCTGAGCAAACCTGTTGTGTTGTTTTAGGGACCTTTAGGTACTTAAGACAATCACAGGTAAACAGACCCGTGTTTGTACAGCTGATTATGACACCCAGCTGAAAATTCTGCACCATTAATGCTTCTGCTGGAGTTCAGTGGGCTTTGACGTACGAAATAGTACCAATTAATTGTTCCGTGTATACTCTCCTGAAGACTACCTGAGAATTCCTCACAAATATGAATGTTTTTCAGTGTTTTTCAATAGAGATAGAACGTTTTTCAGCAGAAATTTAAAAGTTCTTATTTTAAAAGAGTAAGTCTTCAATAATCTGGAAAACTCAGCCAGAATGACTAATCGCCTCCTGGGTTATAGACAGCTTAGGTTTCACCGTTAGCTGGCAAACACTTACGGACAAGAATTTTTCATCTGCCCAAACCTGAATCAAATTTACTAGCAATTTCTCCACCAACAGGCACTATGTTGAAGTGAAAAGTGTAGGGTTTGAGAAAGGAAAACCTGTGTTCAAAATCTGATTCAATTCTTTAAGAACTGTGTCACTTACGGCAAGTTATGCAACTTTTCTGTTTCTCTTCCTATTCAGTTTGCTCACCTATCAACTGGGGATAAGGTGGCCAAGAGCGTTGGGTAAAATCAAAGATGTAACAGTTGAAAAAGGACTAGATCAGCACCAGGCACTTTGCAGTGTGTAAACAAATTATTATCAAAAGTTAATAGGTTTATCTAAAAAAATGGGTCACAATTGCTCAAATATTTCTAACTCCTCTGTATGACACTCATCCTACAGGGTACCTCTCTGGTGCCCTCCTTGGGGGAGGTGGACATTTTTCCACCCCACCGGCTGTATGATCTGCTCTGGCCAAGACGGGAGCAGAAGTGGCACAGTCTGTTTCCAAGTATAAGCTTTAAGAGCCATTGCATGGTCCGCCATTTTTCTTTTTCCCTGCCGGGAGAGCAGCAAGCCTGAGAGAATACCTTGTCCTTCTGGTACGGAGACAACACAGAGAAGAACCACAGCCACCCCTGTACCTCATGTAATATGAGTTAAAAAAATAAACCTTTGTTGTGGTAAGCCACAAGACTGTGTAGTTGTTTGCTTCCACAGGATAAGTACAGCCAAAGCTCATTATTCATCTAATGACGTGACTGCCTGCGCTAGGCAGCTGTGGGGTGCTGAGGAAAGCACTGGCCCGAGAATCCAGAGACCTAAATCCAACATCCATCTGGTCATGTGCCCCGGGTAACTGTAGAGCCTCGGACAGCCACAGTGTAGCGGATCGGAGGCTGTGTTTCACCAGTTACTAGCTGCGCAGTTATGGGCAAGGGGTTCTTAGCTCTGTGTCTCAATTTCTTTATTTGCAATGTGGCGATACTACCTGCTTCACAGGGCTCTTGTAAAACGTAAAGGAGCCAACACATGTGAACTTTTCAGAGGAGTGCCTGCACGTGGTAAACACTCAGCACAGGTTAATCAGATTATTGTTGTAGTGTTTTTATTATTATTCCTTTTTTTGTAGGTTTTGGGAGGCTTTAAAAGGTACTAGTTTTGGGAAAGCACTTTGTAAACTATAAAGTGCTACCTAAACACAAGTAGCCCATAGGATTCTAATGAACAGTTCGTTCATCTGCTCATTTGCGAGCTTCTATAGTTACGAGGAGCTCTACAGGAGCAGGGAGCTTCACCTGCTGGTTCACTGTTCCATCCCAAGCCCTCAAACACCACTTGGCACACTGCAGGGCTAGTAAATATTTTCTGAATGAATGAAGGAAAATCACGGTCTCCTTTGTAATCCATTCGATGCCAAAGCTATCTTTAAATGATATTCTTACTGATGGAGTCTCAGCCAGTTCCATAAATCAAGGCTTCAGATATGCAAGCTTATTTCAGGTATTGGGTATATTCAACCATCTACTTAAATTATCCAACTTACTAGATCTATGTTAAATAAAAATACCACATGTCATCCCTTCTCAGCAGAGATCAGAATAATTGGTGCTACACATTAGAAGAATCACCTTAAAGAACATACTGTAATAATGTCTTTGATCAACGTACAATAGAGTACATGTCAACATTCTTTATACTCTGAATTATGAAACTAGTCTAAGAATTTCAATGTTGTTTTTTTCTTTGACATTAAGGCTAAGACTATTGAAATTATACTTTTTTTAAAAAAGGGGGTGACAGCGTATTTTAAAAGCAAATTCTAACTAATAAAGTATAACGAATAAAATAGTGAAATTTATTTCGTATGTGCTTGGTTAAAAGCCCAAAGGCAAATATAAGTGGTACGTTTCAGATCAACTTTTAAAGCCCCACACTTAAAGGCCAAATGATCAGAAAAATCCCCTGTAAGTTAAATAAGATTTCTGATATAATTTCCAAGCAGCAACGGTGTCATTGTCTATAGGTGCCTTTGAGGACTGAAAAGAGAAATAGAGCATTTGCTACAACAGTTCGAGAGGTTAGTATTTAAGACTTCCCGCCCAAGTTAACAATTTTTTCCCATATATATATATATTACATATATATATATTTTAGTATTGAAAACAATTCTGATTTTACTCATATCACTAAATTATAAAATCCTGGAAATAGGTGTGTTCTCAGGGGTCACCCAGATCAATCCTTGGAACAATTGCTGCTGCATTTTAGTTGTTTGTTCCTTTAGCAAACATTTACTAAGCACAACCCGCCATGTACTGTGTTGGAGTGACCGCACACGTACGTAATATAACACTTACTGGCCTTAAAAATCTCATGTCCAGCCCTGCCTGACAACCCTTTGTGACCAAACACTAACAGTCTTATGGGGCTGCTTGTTTCACTTTTGGGTAAGGCTGAGGGGTCAAGTCCTTCCTTGTCAGTGGTATAGTTCTGCCGTGCAATGGCCCCATCCGGGGGCCCCAGGTGACTCTACGCAGCCGTCTCCCATGCAGTCTTCCGATGGAACACTTGGCAAAAACTCCAAGACCTTTTCATGGCTCTTCTTGCCAGCCTTCTCTTTTCAAGGGAACGATCCCTGGCAAATTTTAACAAAGACATAATGCATGAAGTTTTTGTACCTTCTCCTCATTTTTGTGTTCACATCGATAGATCAGTTCTCGTTGGGGCACCTCAGCCCCGATCAGCACACAGGGAAAAGCACTGTCTTCCTTTTTCCAGCATTTAGCATATCAAACCACGGTCTCCTTGCCCACTGAATTCCACCTGATACTTTTCTGTTCTTCAAAAACACCATTTTTTTTTTTTTTACCTTGTGAATCTTTACAGTTGCCCATCTCTGTGTCTTCCCATAGCTTCTCACTTGGCTGGTTCTTTCTCATCCTTCAAGCTCCCATGTACAAATCACCCCTTCAGAGAGGCATCCCTCATGATCCTAACTCATTAACTTCTCTATTCCAGTCACTATCTTATGACTGTGTTTTCTCTTCTTCTTTTTTTTTTTTTGGTTAAAGATTTAATTATTTATTTTGAGAGAGAGAGAGTGCAGGAGGGGCAGAAGGAGAGAGAGAAGCCCAAACGGACTCTCTCCTGGGCGAAGAGCCCCATGTGGGGCTCGATCTCACAACCCCACGATCATGACCTGAGCTGAAATTATGAGTCAGAAACCCAACCAACTGAGCCACCCAGGCACCCCAATCTCTGTTTTATTTTCAGCTTAACACTTCCCATTCTCTGAACTTACCCTGCTTATTTGTTTACTTATTTACTGGTCATTTCCTCCCTAGAAAGGAAGCTTATTTAGTCCCACACTGCCAGAGCCTAGAACAGTACCAGGCAAATGGAAGAAAGAAAGGGCAGGAGGGAACTGACTCTGTGCCAGACCTGTACGGATCCGTGTCACTGTATGTCTTATGACTACAGTCAAGATTGGCACTCAGGGGGCGCCTGGGTGGCTCAGTTAAGCGCCCGCCTTCGGCTCAGGTCATGGTCCCGGGGCCCTGGGATCAAGCCCCGCATCCAGCTCCCTGCTCAGCGGGGAGTCTGCTTCTCCCACTCCTTCTGCCCACCTGGCTTGTGCTCTCTCTCTCTTTCTCTCAAATAGATAAATAAAATCTTAAAAAAAATAAAAAGACTGGCACTCAGACCACGTTGGCTATTTCAACTGGGGCAATAAAGCCATTCCTTTTTCATATGCAGACATATACCTGACATGCTTGTGCTGGTGAATTCTAGACAAGGGCTGGAATTGTTGGATTCAGCCCCATTAGCCTAACTCGGTTCTGATTCTCTCACCCAACACTGTTATCTCTACCTACCTCCTGCCAACAGAGACATTGATAATTACAACATATATGCCCGTTTCCGCCTCACGAACTCTTTCACAAGCGAGGCATGCATTGTGTCTACTTAGGTAGACAGACACTTAAGTTTCTACTTATGTAGATACTTAACTGTATCAAAAATGTTATTCTAGGGGGTTAAGGTGGGTTATAGCATGAGTCTGATCCATGAACACTGTTCTGTTTTCTCTTCCTTCTCTTCTTTTTCTCCTTCTTCCTCTAATTCTTTCTCTCCCTATCCCTTTGGGCTGCTGGTGGTGATCAGAAACCCTGCTGGTGATCCTGGGGTTAAATATTCACTGACACCTAGATTACTTAGCATGCATCAGTGAGAACGCTCCTAGGAACCCCATCACAGGCGCTTATGAGATCCACACACCCGTCGGCGTCACCCTGTTACCCTCTCTGTTCAACATGAGACACAAGTTTGCTGTTATGGTAATTGCTGTTCTTTGTAGGATCAGCGAGGGCACACAGGAAAGGGAGTTCCTGGTAACTACAGAGTATCTAATAGTAGCTCCTCCAGTAAACTGTTACGTTAGGCACGGAACAGAAATCAGAAATTGCTTTCCCCAAATTCTTGGGTTCCTTAATTACCACCATTCTATAAAATCAAGGAGGACCGTTATTACTCTTCTGGTTTTACTGACTGGTGATGGAAACGTTAAGGGACCAGCTCAGAGTCCTAAAGCAAATTCAGCATTGACGTGACAAAGCAGCCTCTCCATCCCGCTCTCCCCCGTGTGGCTGGCCCCAGAATGGAGTGAGTTTCCTGTCCTGTGGCCATGTCGCTTGTCAGCATCCCAGGCTACCTATTTCTAATAGGCTGTAGCAGGGAGGAGGCACACTTGTCACATTCATCTACAGGCTCTAAATAACATCTGGATTGCCGCAGTTCAGAAAGACCACAGCTGCTAAACAAAGAAATAAATTGGGCCGCTGTGCTGACTTTATTTAGGAGATGTGGCAGAATTTAAAGAAAAGAACTGCACGCTCGAAAAGAAATAGAAAAATCAAAACAAAATTTACAACCTCCATCGAAACCTGTGTGATTTACACTTGGGACCACCTGAAAAGCAATATGTGACACAAAGACATAACAACAACAAAAAAGAGATGAAGATCAGATAAATTCCTGGCCACCTGCTCTTCCACTTTGTGGAATGAAGCTGGAGGATGCTACCTTAGAGGAGACAACAGAGTTGCTAGGGCTCACTCTCTCAAGAGAACTCTACTGCTGGAAACAACTCTATCTGTTCCTTGAAGTAGTTTTTAGGAACAAAGCCCACAAATTCAGTAAATTCATCCAATGACCCATTTCTGGGTAAAAAGAGAATGACTTCAATAGGCCACAGACCATCAATATCCCCATAGCAATTGACCTCTGCTCATTAAATGGAATAGTGTGAAAGTCAATGGCTTGTTTTTGTTTTTGTTTTTTGATGGTTCTGAAGCCCCTGTCTCATTCCCCAAACACTGGAGAGTATCGTATCATTTAAGGGCACTAAAGACATTCGTTGATTATAGAATGCAGACATTCACATAGAATGAGATTCTGGAAATTTAATTTTGTGAAGAAATGCAAGCTGCTCATTAATTTAATTAGAACATAAATAACATCAGGCATAGTTAATGAGGCTTGATATGATTTGATTTGCAAGAAGATATATTAATATGAGAAATCAAGTGATATTTGCCACCTCTCAGAAAATTTTGTAGCAGTAGAAGTTTCCTGAACGGTTTATATATTGCAAGGCTGCACCCATATTGGCCTTCTCTCTCTCTGTTACTCACCGTGGGGGTTACACCAAACTTCAAGCAGCACAATGGAGCTCCTGAACTCCTGGATGGAGGAGCCTGGGAGTCAGGGATTCCAGAAGACCACGTCTTCCCCTTCATAATCTCCTTTTCCCTCTCTGTCTAGGAGCCAGGCCAATTGCCAAAGCTAACATATGTACCACGTGCACAATGGAAAGCAGATATAAAAGCTAACCTGGAGGCCATGTAAATAAGTGTACCTGATCATGAACACCAGTGATCTGCATGGTACTCGTGTTCCAGAACAACCCTTCCAATGAGTAGCTTGTGAGTTATTCAGACATGTACGGCTGGTTCTAACAATTCCAGTGGTCAAGATAATATTTTTTTTTTTTAAAGTGAAGTCAGCCCAAAGCAAACCAGTTAAAACCATTTTTGATTGTCTAATGCTCTAATACTCTTGGTTGTATATTATACTAGAAAAGACAGATGGTCTCATTCTTGAAATGGTCTTTCAGTTTGTACATGAAGAAGAGAGACAGCCATGAGTGGCCTGCCTTTCTTTGATTTCCTTATCTAAGTTCTGGAAACTCAAGTAATAAAAAGAAAAACAATATTTGAAGTCAACAGGCATATATTTTAAATTATTTTGCTGAGGTGAAGATCAAGTTTACGTTTTGCAGAAGGAAGCACAACTTGCTGAATTAGTTAACAGTATTTTTGGTTTGTACTTCATTTTAAATATCTTCATGAAATATCTTCATTTAAAAAACCACTCTTGGGGCGCCTGGGTGGCTCAGATGGTTAAGCGTCTGCCTTCGGCTCGGGTCATGATCCCATGATCCCAGGGTCCTGGGACCGAGCCCCACATCGGGCTCCCTGCTCGGTGGGGAGCCTGCTTCTCCCTCTCCCTCTACTGCTCCCCCTGCTTGTGCTCTCTTGCTCTCTCTGTCAAATAAATAAATAAAATCTTAAAAAAAACCTTTCAAACAAACAAACAAACAAACAAGCCAACCACTCTTCTCCTTGGCTTCCATGCCCCAACACTGCCCAAGCTCCCCGCCTCTCAACATCTCCGTTTACCTCTCAGTCTGCACTTTAGACTTGTCTTGCCCAGCCCAGAATTCCAATTTTTTAGACTTGATTCTTTCCCCTTCTCATCCTCTTATTTTACTCTACTCTCTCATCCATGCCCTCAGTTCCTAACTATATACAGGTGACTCAGCAATATATCCGTCCCTTGCTCTTAGTTCAACCTCCAAGCCTCCGGACCTAACTGAAGGCCTACTTGACACATATTCTTGGAGATTTTAAAGACACCTCAATCTCAGCCTATGTAAAGTTGAACTCATGGTAGCCTCGCATCCCACGGTCCACTTGGAGTGCTTCCTAAGTCAGTGACTGAGCGCAGCAACACGGTGCACAAATCAGGAGCCTAGGGGTTATCTTGGTTATCTCCTTCTCTTACTCTTCACTTCCAATCCATCCTCAACTCTCGTCAAGTTTGTCATCTAACTATTTCTTTAGGCAGCCACTTTTCTCCGTCTTTGATAACCACTAACCAAATACAAGCCCCTATCATCTCTCGCCTGGACAGTGAGGGTAGGAGGATCCAGGGTAGGACTGAGGGGGACAGGGGTCAGGCGAGAAAGTTTTAAGAAGACAAACTGATGGAAAGGGCAGGTGGCCAGCAATGGAAACTGTGTTTTAGCTCGGGACTGAAAAGACGCCACTGGATTTAAGAATGAGGAGGTCACCGGTGACCTCTGAGACCTCAGAAGAAAAGTAGAAGTGGAGGTAAAATGACAATGGAATAATGCAGTAACAAAGTACAAACTCTTCTTTCAAGGATGTAGCTCTGAAATTAATGGGACCGGTGTTTTTGGGGACGCAGAGTTGAAGGTAGATTTTTCAAAGGATGATTGAGGTGTGTGCATTTTATCACCTGACAGGGAAAGGGAGCCACCGAAGCTACGAGCGTGGGGGAGGAGTAACAGAACAAGTACCCACAAGTATTCGGAGCAAGTAGAGGGAGTCCCATCCGGGGCACAGGAAGATGGAGCATCACCAAACAAGAAGAATGGATGAAGGGATGTCTTTTTTTGATAAAGAAGAGAGAAAGAGATGGAGTAAACTTCTCTCATTTCTTTTGTTTTTTTAAAGATTTTATTTATTTATTTGACACAGAGAGAGGGAGTACAAGCAGGGGGAGAGGCAGAGGCAGAGGGAGAAGCAGGCTCCTTGCAGAGAAAGGAGCCCGATGCGGGGCTCGATCCCAGGACCCTGGGATCATGACCTGAGCCAAAGGCAGACGTTTAACCGACTGAACCACCCAGGCGCCCCTTAGTGAATTAGAAGGAAACAGTATCAGAAATGGAAAAGAACGGGGCGCCTGGGTGGCTCAGTTGGTTAAGCGACTGCCTTCGGCTCAGGTCATGATCCTGGAGTCCCGGGATCAAGTCCCGGGATCGAGTCCCACATCGGGCTCCCTGCTCAGCAGGGAGTCTGCTTCTCCCTCTGACCCTCTTCCCTCTCGTGCTTTCTATTTCTCATTCTCTCTCTCTCTCAAATAAATAAATAAAATCTTTAAAAAAAAAAGAAATGGAAAAGAACGCTGTCAGAAGAGATCAAAGTGTTTGGATAATTAATTGATTCAACATGTATTTGTTGAGTGTCTACTATAGGCTGAGCACTGCGTGGTAAACCAGAGAGAAGCCACCACAATTCCTATGGAGATTGCAACTCTCCAGGGCGTAAGATTTCAGCACATGTTAAGTCACCAAGGAGGGGAGCAGATTCAGGGAACCATGTGTAAAGAAAACCTTCAAACCAGATGCCCAAAGCCTCAAAGAACGCAAGGGGAGGATACTGAGGCGGGTAGATGATGATGGGAAGTGGACTTCAGAGGAGGAAATACTGAACAGAGACTGGTAGAATAATTGTGTAAAGGACACAGTGAAAGTGCCCTACTGCCCAGAGAGCTCAGAGGCCAAATCTGAGGGGCCGTCAGCGGGGCTGGTTTCTAAGCCACGGGACACGGTACTCATCTCACGAGCAGGCAAACAAGGGGCTTCTTGAGTTGCAGTCTCTGTGCGGTATTTATCGTACCTGCACTCAAAGCTCCATGAGTGCACGGGGAAACCCAGGAAGCTGCCCCCATGGCGACTGGCACAAAAGAAGACCACCCCCCACCCAGATCCTCGCCCCCCCCATCCTCCCTCCCCCGCTAGCGCGGGCTGCCACACCCACCCTTGCAGGGCTTGCTGCTAGGATCTGATGGTAATCACCCACCTGTTCCAAGTTCATGTGAGAGAACTTGAGGAAAAGCAGAGGTATTTTCACTCTGAGATCAGTATGCCGATGACACATGGTCTACATCTCCTCTTTTATCTCTAATCCTGACACCACAATTTCACAATTTATTCAGCATCTGAGGGGCCCAACGGGGGACTGGGATCAAAGTCAGCCAGAAAAGGATTAATCCAGATAAGACAGAGGTTATGATGATAGTCAGGAGAAAATATTTAAAGAATGTGGTGAGCGCGCTTCTGGGTTGCTCATAGGAACATGGCTCTCTCCGGCTTCCCAGGTTCCTTCGGGCCTCCCAGTTGACGGCCATGACAAGCCTGACATAAGGGGGCCTATTTATAGTGCCAGACCTGCGGTCTGTGACAGTGACTCTCGCTTTGGAAGTTCTTGGTGGCTATGGTTGTCCCCGGTCCTGTTAAATAATAAACTTAAGGCAAGGCCTCCCCGCTCCTCAGAAGGTTCCCTCACTGAAGTCATCAGCAAAGCCAGAAACACTACTCCATTTCTCCTCAGTTTCGCACTCGACAACTGCTACTCTACTACTGCTTTTTCTAACCATGTTAATTAATGTTGTTTTGTGAAATTTCTTCTGAGTCTATTTCTCTGAGAAATTTAATTTTAGAAAGCCAAAACATGTCAAGCAATCTAAAATTAATTACCCTATTTTACCCTTTGAAAGTAGCAAAGTATTCATCAATTTTTGGTTTTCCTTTATAATCAGATATGTGGAATGATTTTTTCCATTAAACCTCTTCAGGATTATTTGGGATATAATATCGCCATAAGCAACAAGCATTAGATATTAGTGTCCTTCTTCCTTATTTCATCTGAAGTGCCAGCAATGCTGTTTTCTGCCTCCTCTGTCTCTATTTCTTTTTAAATCTTTTCAATCTAATTTCCAACTAGCTCTTTTTCCAGGAAAAAACTCCACAAAGTAAATCATTCTTTTTTCCCACTGCAAGATAAACTTAACTCTTGAGGAAACCACCTTTTTGTATGACACGGATATCCAAGTTTTTGCAGCATACTGAACGTTAGACTGTAGTATTGTAATAAGCTTTTGCCAATTTTAAGAAACTAACAAAAATATCACTTATTAAAAATGGGAAGAATCCAACACTAATAGGAGCAGCAGTTGTAATTTTACAGGGGATCACAAGGGAGATTTTTCAAAACCCACATACATCTTAGAATATTCTCAGAGAGTTGTTTTTTGTTTCATTTTGTTTTTAACAGAAAGAGCATTTATCTGGAAGAAAGAGTTGTTCAAAAATTACGACCTCAGCCCTTTATCTCTGTCTCTCTTTTCTCTTGTTTGTTTTGGCATAAAAAGACTTAGACGATGGTATGAGTCACTAGAGTAGCTAAGTGAATAAAAAAGAGGAGAAAAATTATTTGTGCTTGAATTTTTAAAAAACCCTTAGTAATTTTCGTAATACTGTCATCCTCCTCTCAGATTATAAGAGTTTAATGTTACAAATGAAAAGATGATTCAGTCCTTACACGTAGGTCAGGTCTCTATTCTGTACCAGCGATAATGGAAACATTCATTCACTCATTTACTCATTTAATACATAGTTGTTGAGAGGTACTGTGTGTCCGTCACTGTCCTGGGCCGTAAGAGATTCAGCCCAGAAAGAAAGCTCCTGCCCTAACGAGTCACATGCTAGCGAGGGATTCAGATTGACCGGGAGGAGACACACATGAGACCGTCAGAGAGAGATGAGGAACTAAAGCTAGGTAAGGGGCCAGCAGCTGGGAGCGCAGGGCCTGACTCTGAGGACTACACTGGAGCTGGGACCTGAGAGATGATATGGAGCCAGCCGTGGAAATTAGGAGGGAAAGGTTCTAGGCAGAGGGAAGAGCCACCACAAAGGTCTTGAGGAAAGAATGAGCTTGACTTGTTCTAGTTCCTAAAATTCCTCCTTTGGTACTTAGTTGCTGGAACACTTTTGAGTAGTCATTTTGAGGCAGAATCCCTATACGGCAGGGAAGAGACTGGGATTCATGTGGTCCCGGAACCTCAATTCTGAGGATAAAGCAGCTAAGAAACAAAGAAGGGATGGATGTTATTTACAATTTGGGACCTTGTGACTGTTCCTTCATGCCCACATTCATTCACTCAATCATTTATTTTTTTCCCCAACTTTTTTTTTGAAGATTTATTTATTTATTTGAGAGAGGGAGAAAGAAGGAGGGAGAGAGAGAGAGAGAGAGAGAGAGAGAGAGAGAGAGAGAGAGAGAGTGTGTGTGTGTGTGTGTGCGTGCCCGAGGCAGGGAGGGGCAGAGGAAGAGGGAGAGAGAAACTTTAGCAGACTCCACGCTCAGTCTCATGCGGGGGCTCCATGAGATCATGACCTGAGCCAAAACCAAGAGTTGGACGCTTAACAGACTGAGCCACCCAAGTGCCCCCTCAACTTCTTTAAAGTAACACTATTAACCAAGCCACCTATAGTCATACTATATGGAAAATATAAGAAATCTGTATATTCTAATAGGGGTAACTAGTATTTCCACATATATCTGCCATTTCTTGGTCTGAACGCCACAGACTGGACTTGGGAATTTTCCAAAATTTCTTTGGGATTCTACGACAGGTCCAGAACCTCTTCTCTGTATTCTTAAATCTGGAAAGCTCGGAAAACAGGAGGAAGGAAATTCATTTCATGATAAAACAACCTACACTCCCTTATACTTTTATCTCACCAACTTTGAATATTCATGAGATTTGTGTTAATTATGTTTAACTGTTAGAGGTGGCCCTAGATTTCATTAGTTGTGTTATATAGTAGACAATTACCTTTCTAGAATCCAAAAATCCTGAATTCTGAATGAGTTTGGGCTTAAGGATTCTGCAAGGAACCACAGGGCTTTATACTGTATCCAAAATTCTTAGCAAGGTCAACGGGTACTGCTACCAGTTTATTAATGACTATTAAAATTATACTGCCACACGTTTGAATGCCTGTGGTTGTCTGTCACCCTTGCAAATCCTTCTGGACATCATATTTTACTTCATCAAAAAGGTTTCTTACTTCATACCAAAACGACCTTGTGAAAACATTTCACATATAAATGATCTGACTCATAAACATTTTACATGTAAATTTCGTGTAAATAATAAGATTATTTAAAATCTATACTGGGGGATAAAAAAGTTTGTATGGCCCGTTATAAAATCACATGAAAGAGAAGTAATTGCCTATGAATAAACATATCATGAAAGGAAATCAGGCATTTCACATAGCTGAAGTCACTGTTTATGAGAATTAATGTCCATATTGTGAATAGGCAGATGGTCTGCTTAACCAAACATATTATAGTTTGGCATTTCTTATCAACCGCACTGATTCAGGAGGAATAAGAGTAACTGAGGGCAGATTTGCAGGCAACTGTCCATTAAGAGGCATTCCTTAAACACGTCATTCCGGAAGTGCTGATTTCAGAACTATGACATCTTATTCAGTGTAAAGCATGAACGTTTAGATCGCTATACATCCCTTCTTTGGTATCTTTAAAAAACAGCCACAAACTCTCCGTAAATTTTTGTTCCCAGAGAAAACAGTACATACCATGTTGAAGCTCGTAAGTTGGTTAATGTACTGAGTGAAAAGGGATTCTGCTAGTTTTTCTTCCTTTATTCACAAACGGTGCCTCCTTAACATGTATTCATATGATGAGCCAAGGTCAATGCAAATTTGATAGTGTCACCTGCCTGTAGGGAACCCATCAGTCCTTCTCTTTGCCTTCGGGACAAAGTTCCCCTAAAGAGGAAGCTCCATAAGGACAGAGAATTTTCTAGACCCTGTTGTTCACCGTTCTGTCCTCGGTGACTAGGGGAGAGCTTGTGCATACTAGGTTCTCAACAAGTCTTTCTTGAATGCTTCAGTACAGAAAGGAGTCCCTGCATTAGCCCCTTCCACGTTTTCCCCTGCCTCGTGGTGTGGCTCGGACTGTTCCCTTTGCCTACAATGTCTTCCTCATAACTCATTCCCCATTTCATCCATCAGGTTTTGTCCTCACGCCCATCACTGTGGTCTTCCTTGAAACCCCAAACGAGGTTAATTTCCTGTGTTGCCATTTCCTGCTCTATTCCTTACCTTCCCTACTGAAATATTTGTGATTTTACAAGGACTTACTCCATGTCTGATTTCCCCACGAAACTGTAAGCTTCAGGGGGACAGGGACCACGCTGATCTTGTTCTTTTTTCTCTCGGCACACAGGTAGGAGTTCAACACACATGTGCTGGAGGAATGGAAGCACTGATCAGCCTTCATTCCCCTGCTCTGGTGCCTGGGCTTATGCGCCTCGCCGGGATGAGTGTTGTGTGCATTTGCCCATGAGAGATGGCTGTGTATGTGTGTGCTTGGTTCCAGGCCAGACACACTCTCTGCAAGTTTGCCCTCTGTCACTCTAAGCCCATATCCTGGAGCACGTCGAGGCCAGTTCTTTTACTCTTTAGAAACTGCAGAATGCTCAGAACTCAGAATTTGTGCGCAAATCACTAGACAACATTTCTCTTCATTAATACTGGCGATCTGCATATTGCAACCTTCCCAAAGAACCACCGCTAGGAAGGTAGGTATTGCTGCAAGGCCCGTATAAAGACCATGTGTAACCACATATATTTTGAGATATTTGAGATCACAGACTCGGAGAACATTTTTAACCGATTACTATTTTTTTCCTATTCATGCCCATATGCTTTCAATCCAGAATCATTACTCTGCCCCAGAGGCATCTTAGAGCTATAATAAGCGCAGGTGTTTGTGTGCCAACAAGTGTGGTACTGGCCACTAGGGATATTCACTGAATGGGGGCCCACTGGCCTCCAGTGAGGTCAGGATGTGGCAGGGTTGGGGGGAGGGGTAACCAAGGAGAAGTTTTATGTATCAGCGGGTGAAGTGCTTCTCATTGCCCTCCACGCCAGCGCCCTGACTCATTCTCTGCTTGGCTCAGAGTGACCTCTTGTCTAAGAATATCCTTCCCATGTCTGTTCTGCATGCATCCTTTAAAACTCAGGCTAATTTTACTTCCTCCAGGAAGTGTCCCCGATCCCATCCTCCTGCAAGCTGGTTTCTCCTGCTCACTCCCTGCAACACTCTGCGTAGCATCTCTATCAAGTGCATTCTGAGGCTCTACGATCATTCTCTCTGTGCCTAGGTCACTGACACTTTCTTGAGAACACAGACTGTGTCCTGCTCATATTTCCAACTCCAGCATTTAACACGGTATGTGGCCCATAGTAGGCTTGCGGGTGGAAAGAATGAATGGATACTGTCGTTGAATTTACTTCCCGTGAAAATAGCTGGTAGCAGTGAGACAGGGGGCCGGAGGCCACGCCGTGGTTAAGGAGGCAACTGTGCCCTGCAAGGCTGATCCCGTGTGAAACGTGGGCCACTGGCTCTGAGGGGGAGGAACAAAGCTTTGTGGGAAGCTGAGCCTGTATTCTCACCTCTAAGACAGAGGTTAGAGGAAAAGATGGACTTTTGCCGTCCAAGAGCTGTTGAAGCAGAAAGAACGGACAGGTCCCATGAACAAAGAGGTGGGGTTTCCCGGTGAACTCAGACATTTCTGCATTGGTCAGAAACCCTAAACCAGATCTGCCCCTGTGGCTACTCAGACTCATCAAAGTAATCAACCACCCATGTCACAACTCCCCATGTTAAAAGGGAAACTGTGATAACAAAATGAGAAACCTGGAAAAGCTGGAAAGTGTAAAGAGTGGTTTTAGCAAGATAAAACACTCCCAGATAGTTGGAGCAAAAGCCTGTGCTTCCATCCAAGAGAATATGAGAGATTTCTACCAGACGCTGCATACCTGCAGCTTCTTCTGAAGTAGAAGATGAAGGTCCCTCTTAGAGTGATCCTTTGTTTGCTCAGTGGAAAAAAATTGGGGAGTATCCTGTCACCTAGAATATTGTCCTTTGGTAAAAGAATCTACCCAAGCTCATCTTGATACATTCTGAAGATAGGAATGCTGGCATATCTGTTGAAGATTAAGCATGATGGTGACCTGAGCATGTGTCAAATATACAGCCAAAGAATAAATGAAATATATGCTAGAGAGAGAATCCAAAGTTCTGTGAATTTTAAACAGTTTCCAGAACGTCCTCTTCCATAAGAAGCATAACATTTTCAAAGTGGGTCGTACTGCCAAAAAAAAAAAAAAAAAAGTATTAAATACAGGCAGTCCACAACAGAAGAACAGGTTGTATTTCAGAAGTTTGCTTCTGAGGCAGTCCTGGGAGGATGTGGAATGTGCATTTCCCACTGAAATTGTAACAGACGAGATGGTCAGTTACCCGCGTGAAATTAACCCACACTGTGCAGGGAGTAGATGCAACTGGCAAAAGCCAGGAGCCAGCCAGGCAGAACAATGCCACTGTGGGGATGTGTATGGACATCACATTGTCTCCAGCTGGACAACTGGTGGGAGGCATTGGGGAATTTCCCTGCTGCTGTGTGGGCTCCCATTACTCCTGGTTTGCCAAGCCAGTAAAGGTAGGGATGCTTCAGGTCCTTGGTAGCAGTTTCTCGATGCTGGTGCTCTCTTAAGTGGATTATTTTTGGAGGAGGTGCTAAGGTGGTGTACAGAGGTACTCCTTCCCCCTGGAGACCCCTCTTTTGCGTATTTCTGAGACTAGGACATAGAATATCTCTTACGTGTCCTTAACGACTCACCAATAGCAACAGTCTACTAGATGTACCTAATCGGTACACAACAGACCTTTTCTTAAAGTTCCATGTATCTAGTCTGATGATAGTGATGGCAGGGGCTGGGGTACTTCTTCCCTTCCTTCCTTCCTTCCTTTACTTTCTCAGCCTGCAGTGAAGGAGGAGTTCTCTCCAACGCTGGGGCCCGCTGAGAAGCAAGAGATCGGGTTCTGAAGAAAAGTGGAATTCTAAGCTCTTTCAGCCAGCAGGGCAGGGGAGTTATGAAGCCAGTTGCCTGAATGGACATCTGAATATAAGCTCCCAGTGATTCATTTCCCAAGACCCCAACACAACGATAACAAGAGGAATGAGAATCCTGAATTCTCCTGAAGAGTTAGTGGAAAGCTTAAGCAAGTGATTTGAAATGTGTATCACAGACACATACAGAAACTATGCAAACCAGGCAGGGCTGTGGCCCATTTTAATCTCTAAGGTGCTTTCCAGCTATTACATTTTCTCCCGCAGAGTCAGATCCCCCCAGATCTTTCGAAATTGCTGGGAGAGGCTGGGTATCTTCCAGTAATCCCCTGTTGCCCCGAGCCCCAGGGCATCCGAGGCCTGGAATGTTGGTGATGTACAAACATACAGCTGTTCCAGGAGTCCAGCCCTGGTACAAAGGGCACGGTATGGCTGGCAACCTTCAGCTGCAAATCACTGCTATTCTAGGAGGAGAACCACTCCTGAACAGCTGAGAGGTGCTCGTGGAGTGAGAGCCAGGAACATTCCTGCCCTGGGCATCTCCCTTTGGCCAAAACCTCTCTCTACCGCCCATCAGCACTCACTCCACATTTCAGGGTTGTGAACAACTGCCCGTGAAACATGAACCTGAGCAACGGAACACAGAGGTCCAGAGTTGCCTGCACTCAAGTAAAAAGCTTATGACGAAGCTGGGCTGATCCCTACTTAATAATAGACATAATTATGAATGGTAGAAGAGATTGTGGGCCCAAAGGTAACCACTCCTTGCCTTCTTCCCCTCCCCACCGCACCCCAGGGTCATCTCAGTTGATAATCAAAGCTCTCCTGCCCCAACTCTTGGTTCCAAGGCCAACACCTTGTGGTTCGGTAAGGACTGGACCAGAATAAGTCAGGTCCTTTCCTTGGAGAATCACATATTCGGTGAGCGAAAACAATACTGAGGAGAACAAAGAAAGAAGATGGAGGGTGGGGAATTGAAATCAGAAAAAAACATTTCTGGAATCTTCTGGGAAGAATGAAGGAGAATGAAAAAACAGGAAGCGATTCAGGGGCTGTTCTGATCCTGCAACACAAGGAGTGCCTGGTGGCCAAGTCTCTCCTTCTTCCAGCACAGAACAGCCTTGGGTCTGGGGGCTGGGAGCCACCAAGTCTGAGAGACCTCCTGGTCTGCTCCGGGAAAGACCCTCATTGTTTGTGGGGTAAATCATAAGGCAAGACTGCACCCCTTCCTTTGCTGGGAAATGTGCCTCTTCATTTGCTATGATTATGGGACAGCAGGAGGTAGAAGGTGGGGGGGTGTATAGTTTGAGAAACCACGTTTCATATAGCTGTTGTTTTCATAACACAAATTTGAAAAAATTGAAATAATACAAGCGACAGAAATAAGGCTCAAAAATATTTCCCTCTCTGATGCAGCTACACGGAAAACAGGATGGGAAAGCGTTTGTTAAGGAAGGTGGGACAGCCTCACTGGCGGAGGACGGGGGCAGATGGAAGTGTTAAAGCTGTAACAGAAGGATGCAGATCCTCTTTTTATCCTGGATCGCCAGTCCCGTGGCAGCAGGGCCTGTCTGACCCAAAAAGGAGCTTGCCACATAGTGGGTATGCCAATAAATATTTCCCTAATCGGGAAGTTAAGCGGTGAACCATCCTTGGTTCACTGGCTGCATAGCTCGAGGTAACAGACCAGGAGTCAAAAGAATAGTTACTGAGTCTCTTCTGACTGAGGTTTGCAAGAGTGCTTTGCTGGCCTAGGTGTGAAGAGCTTGGAGGAAGGTGTGCACAGGGCCATTTTGCACTCCATGGGGGCCGCACTTGGAGCTGGAACCATGTCCCCTATATAGTAGTTATTTAGAGATCAGGTACACTGTGTTCTTTATCCCAGTGTCTGGGGAGAATTTTTTTTTTTTTTTTAGTAGCTCCAAGCAAGCAGGGGACATGAAGTTTCTCTGTCTGCTTATATCTAATTAACGTTCAGTGAGTCTCTGGCTATTTAAAATAGGGAAATAATGCATATTTATTCACACATGCTTTGAGATCTGTGGGTAAAAATGCTGTATTACTACTAACCACAATGAATGCACATACTTTAAATATAATTATCAATTACCAGCTACCACCTGTTGAGACAGCTAACTGCAGTGCCTTTAAACACCATCCTTCCAAATTTTAGAATTGGAAACATTCTTCAGTGTTATAGGCATTATATTCAACCAATTCATTAAGGAAAGTCTTTGTTACTCTTATTGTGACTTATGTATCAGCAAGAAGAATGGAAATTAAGCTAGATGAATTTCTAAAATGCCTGAGGGCCCTATATAGTTAGGGTCTGATCTTAATGGCATCTATATAGTCTCAGGTCATACGGCTGCATTTTGAAAACAAAATTTTGCCCTCTTGGCAAATCAAATATTAAACGGTTAGCATGCATACGAAGTAAGGTGCATTTTTATAAATACAAAGTCCCTTGTGCAAATCAGTTCATAAGCCATGCATAAATAGAAGGTATTATGTTACTCTTTCACACTTGGGACCATAGATTGAAGCTAAAACCATAAGACTCTGCTTATAGATGGGCAATTATTACAGGGCTTTTATTCTTCAAAAGCTATTAACATTTTTATAGCATAAGCAAAGTTATTACAAACAACCTCTAAAATGTGAAGAATGAGTTTCCTGAAACTCCTCCCAAACCCTCTCTTCAACATAAGGCACTATATTTGTTTACTGAAAAGGGAAAAAAAAAAAAAGTAAGTAGGTTAAAGCTGAGATAAAAATGCTGCTGGCACCAAGTCAAGGAAGTCTCAATGAAATTCCAGTGAGCTGTTCTCCACAGCATATTTTTTGAAGTGCAGGGAAACAGAATAGAAAGCAGATCTACTTGGGTGTTCGAGTCATCACCGACATTATGAAAAACTTGTTTACACAAACTGCCCCCCCCCGGAGCTGCCAGTCTCCAAGGCAGTCAGCACCGTCTAGCAGCCCACCCGAGGGTAGCTTGACCGTGACCTCCAGGACACGCGCCACTGGGGCATGCCTGCCCATCAGCACTTGAAGCTTCTACATGACAAAGGAGAAGGCATAGTTGCCTCCACGCTAAAGCCTGCAAAGGCACTTCATCCCCCAGAACGAGACAGAGGTAGAAATCCCACCATAATGCTAGGAGTGAAAGCTGAATTTCTTCCATCTGCTCCCATGCCTCAAAAGCTTGATAATTCACCTTTAAAAAATATCTGGGAGTATAAGAATACATTCTCTATGCATTCTTAATGAACTTTCTTGACGCTGTGTTGTCACAAAGCGAAGAGACACCTGATAACTAGATAATTTATCTACGGAAGACACCAATTAGCAGTGACAAGGCTGACTTCGTTTCTCACGCTCATCTTCGAACCAGTAGGCGCTGGTATGTAGTTGCAGAGGCACTGGGAGAGAAATCAGTAGGGTGGGATGTGAACGGAAATAGCTATTCTTAAAGACTCGGTGGTCCAATTTCCAATACGCAACCTCTGAGTCACGGAGTGGAGAGCTGCGATGGGTCTTACATAACACCATGTCACCTTCATTCACTCTCAAGAAAGCTTAAAGGCAGCGCTAAGTCAAGCGATTTGCTCGGAGTTAGAAGGTGCCTCTTTGCTGTTCTGCCCATTCTCACAGAATACTGAGACACTCGCCTTACCCTTAATATGCTTTCCTTTAAGGAAGATTTCAAAAGCCCTGCATCTCGGGGCTAGTGTTAACAAGAAAAAGTAGATTTAAAAGTGCTGAAAAAGGGGCGCCTGGGCGGCTCAGTCGGTTAAGCGTCTGCCTTCGGCTCAGGTCCTGATCTCAGGGTCCTGGGATCGAGTCCCGCATCGGGCTCCCTGCTCAGCGGGAAGCCTGCTTCTCCCTCTGCCTCTGCCCCTGCTCGTGTTCCTGTTCTCACTCTCTCTCTTTAAAAATCTTTAAAAAAAAAAAAAAAAAGTGCTGAAATGGAATTTTCTATCAGGACAGGAGTGGTTTGGACGCATGACTATTTTTTTCTTTGTCCTGAAGCCACGGAAAAAAAGGAGTGCTTTGGAAGGACAACAAAATGAAAAAGAAAATCAACACAACTGCACACAGACACAAAGAAAACAGGAGACTGGAGGTAGTCTTCCAAGTATCTAGTTTCACAGAAACCACTGCTTCTCACTCAAAGACCAGGTGCTGGAGGTGGAGACTGCAGTGATCGTTGACACCAAAGATTCAGAAAAGATCACGGAGCTGTAATTGGGAGGCCAACAGTGGCCATATTACCCGGAGGTGCCGTGGAACCGTGCAGTCTCAGGGACCCTGTGGTCACGTGACTATCAGTGGGGCCTCCAGGGTACCAGGGCAGTGCAGACCTACACTCCATGACGTAGAAGCCACTGCAGAAAATCAGACAAAGAGAACTGCATGGCCCACTCTCTGAGGCCACATGAGAGAAATCAAGCTCACCAAATGCAAAGTGGGAAAGTTGAAAGAAAAAGTCATTACACCCTTGTTCCATGGGAAGAAGCGTCTGCCGCTTGAGTCCTCTTCTGCAATAACTGAATCTACAAATTCAAAGGGATAGAGGTTGTTAGAAGACAAAGGAAGAACCACAGCAGTATGAGTTATGGTAGAAAGGGTGAGTTAAGACAGAATGGTTTAAGATGCCATTAGGTAACTCCTGGAAGATTCTAGTAACTCTTGCAGAGATGCATCACGACCAAAGACGGTACCCAGACACTGCAGCAGAACAATCCAGCATGCAGCCAAGGTGGAGGGTGGCTCAGCCTCTCCATCCTTTGGTCACCAAATAGGGCTTGGTGATTTTTAAGATTCACAGCTACGTTGTATATAATGTAGGGACTTTACACATCTATCTAAACCTGCTCATAACTGGCTTGATTCCAGTTTATCTTCAAGTTACTTTGATTTCTCTCAACATCTTTGTTCTTGACGAACCAAGATGAAGAAGCCTATCTGGGCATTGTTGAAATAGACATTCATTCAATTCCATTAGCCATCTTTCTGGCACAATTTTGGTGCCTTAGATTGAGACAGTTAGGAATGAAATAGATCCCTGGCCCTTGAACTCATGTCTCCTTCAAGGGCTGGCTTGCCACGCACTGCTTTCCTCCTGAACATAGGCTCTCAGGAACTCAGTCCTATTAGCTGCCACCTTCTCTACTTTTCCAATTTCCTATCTCTTGGCCGGGCTATGGAGGAGGACATCCTACCCAGCTTTTAGGTCTTTGCTGTCTCTGAAAATACACACACAGGCCTTTTTCTCATAAGGATTATACCCACAAAGAATTATGGATGGAATAACAAAAGCCACAAACAAGAGGAAGTTCTTTAAAGTTTCCGGTATATTACAAAATACTCAGGGTTAATTGTGCTTGATCTGTATTTCTTGATGATTCCTTTCTTAGATGATATTCCAAGGGCTTTGTTAAATGGTGCCTGTTACTAAGCTGAGAGGCTTAGCTCTGTGATGGTGGATTTAAAAGTTGCCACTGCTTCAATCTAGCAAATTCTGAGCCCTGAGAGACCCCACGTTCTGACCTTCACTCCATGCATGGCCCAGCCCTTTGTCAGACTAATGGATGTCTTAGGTAAGAAAGCCATTCTCTTTCCTGACCCTCAAAGCTTTTCCCCATGGGATGCAAGAAGCTCTTCACTGGCTTTGGAGATACCTCTCATCTCCCTAGTTGGCTCTTTTAAATCCTACAACTGTCTGTGGTTCCTCCTGGAAGGACGATCATTTCTTCCAAGGAACCCAAGATGTTCCCCCTGGGCATCAGATCATTTTGAGTTCATCTCCAAGTGTCCACTCTACTCTTCATTGACTTCTCCATGGTTCCAGCTCCAGGATCCAGGAGGTCCTAACCATTCCATATACTGTAGAGAGTCAGTTTCTTATCTACCATACGATTTACCTCTGGAGTGTGCAGTACCAGTTATGCCGGCATGTTCTCTCTCTCAGTGAAGCTTGGCTGTTCTGTCTGTGGTCCTCTAGGATCACTGTGACCACTCCATTTTGAGGGCAAACCTCCAAGGGCCTCATGCCTCGAGCTAATGTTCTGACAAGGCCCCACCTCACCTCCCCTCTACACTGATCTTTCCCATGTTTAGAAGTCCCTATCTCGGTGACGAAACCAAATGATATCTGTTCTCAGGGGCCATTTCTATACTTAAAAGCTAGATATACCCTGAGATCAAAACAATAATCATTGTTGTCATGTACTAAGTATGGAAACAGGTTATACCAGGCACCGCGCTACATGATTTTCAGAGTTTGTTTTCTTCAATCCACAACTCAAACCGA
This sequence comes from Callorhinus ursinus, assembly GCF_003265705.2. Taxonomy (NCBI): domain Eukaryota; kingdom Metazoa; phylum Chordata; class Mammalia; order Carnivora; family Otariidae; genus Callorhinus; species Callorhinus ursinus. Next base: position 13,818,475 of record NW_027397079.1, on the reverse strand, counting down.
CAAGATGGTATCTGCAACTCCCTCTTCAGGTGAAGAAGTCAGGAGAGAGAGGTGAAATACCTTCTGGAAGGTTTCACAACTAGTAGGGATGTCTGGCTCCAAAGCTAATATTCTTAATTTTTGTGCTCTGCTGCCTTCCTGAAGAAATATACAAGCTCAGCAGGATGTGGGTTATTATGACTGGGACACATAGCTCCTAACATCTCTCCCTGTCTTACCTGGGGCCAGGAAGTGGTTTGTTCATATGCCCAATTTTACAGTGCAAAAATTTTTAATGTATGTGTATAAATAACAATAATTTTGAAATTTAGAAATAAAATGTAAAAATCTATACACACAATTTTTACCTCTGAAATGGGTGAGCAGAGGCTTAGTTCCCTGGGGGACTACCTCTGACAGAGTGTTCTAGGCTACACGGTACATAAACGACTGTTACACCATTCATGCCCAGAAAAGTATTGTTTTCCCATTTGAGAATTTCAGCCAAAAATGCAGGGTCTGGAAATTCTCCCTGGTAAAACAAGTAAGCCAGGAGTTCCTTTTCCATTTGCTGTCTAATTTTGCCACTTTTATTCTTATTCAAGAGAATATTCAGCTAGAAAAAGCATGGATAAACTATTTCAAGGACTTCGTATGCCCATCAGAAATAAAAACTATGACATGTGGTTGCCTTGTATTTCAATTACAATATTAAAGAATTTATCCAGAGATACTTAAAATCTTTTAGAAAGCAGCTTGATTTATGAGTTACTAATATATATTGTGGAGTACATAAAATAAGTCACGCTATAATTATTTTTCAACAAAAATTCTCTCAAGTTTTGGATTCGGAAAAAGGATAATCTTGGAAGGACGTTTTCACCATCTTTCTCCTATTGCCTCCAGTCAAATGCAGTCATAACAGATCACTTTAATTGGATTGAAATGATCTGTTGGACATTCTGCTGCTTATACTACCACACCGAGGGCAATCCCTTAGCTGCCAAGTGGTATCTAGAAATACTAATAATTTACCCGTTGATTCAATTTCTTTTTTTCTTTTTCTTTTTTTCTTTTTCTTTTTTTTTTTACCAATCTAACTCCATTTGTGGCAGTATTCTATGCCACATTCTATGCTTACATTCATACACACCCATACCCAAACACATGCTCTCAGGATTCTAGAAACACCCAGTGCAAAGGGCAACCATGAAGATTTATACATGGCACTTCATCTCTGAGCCTCGGTGTTCCTATTTATAGAAGGGAGATAATACTTGCTAACTTTTTTTAAAAAAGATTTATTTATTTGAGAGAAAGAATGCGCAGGGGGAGGGGCAGAGAGAGTCTCAAGCAGACTCCCCGCTGAGCACGGAGCCCGATGACATGAGGACATCGCAGGGCTGGATCCCAGGACCCCGAGATCACGACCGGAGCCGAAACCAAGTTGGACGCTTAGCCAACCCAGGTGCCCCAATATTTGCTAACTTCCTAAAAGGCTTTTTTGTTCTGGGGAATCATGCCAAGTGTGTCAAAGCATGTTATAAACTGCAAGGTGGAAGCATGTAATAAAACACATACATTTATTATTATTATTTATTCGGCTGATTCTGCTTTTTTCAATGCCGGCATAGGCAGAACAGGAAAGTGTCATTAAACATAGCATCTGTACCATATTTTTGTTATATTTTAAATCTAGTATTGATTTTCTATACATTTCCTTTTTGAGGAGAAGAAGATGTGATTCATGGTGGCACAGCGGATAGGTCTAGAACCTCGGCTGGCAGGAAAAGGGGTATTAAGAGTGATTACCTGGTTTTTACCAAAGTATGGAAGGCACTGTGCTCTTTCCATCTCATTTTTCCCTTACACTCTCTCACGGGTATTTATTCCATTCTTTTCCCTGTCTCTCTTTCCCCTGTCTGTTGGCAAGGTGCTCAATGCATGGAAGCACCGCTCAGATCCTCAAAATCCCCTGCCCATTTCTGGAGGTCATGCTGTTTCGGATCAACCCCTGGGGGAGGTCTGGAAGATCAACAGTGCCTAACCCTGTCCAAAGGATGGCTGTCCCAGAAATCTTCTAGGGGTGAGCTGGTGGTTACTGTGGGTGACACCAGGAGCAGGCTGGTGTAACCATGCCTCACAGCAGACCCAAATCCACGCTGTCACGTGAGGAAACTTCTCCAGAGCGGGCGTAGAGTTGTAGAAGACCCTCTTCCCACCCCGCTGCAAATTAAAGTATATTAACAAAGAAAAAGTAAAGAGCTTTTTAAAAGCTTAAAAAGGGTGACTGGGTGGTTCAGTTGGTTAAGCAACTGCCTTTGGCTCAGGTCACGATCCCAGGCTCCTGGGATCGAGCCCCGCGTCAGGCTCTCTGCTCCGTGGGGAGCCGCTTCTCCTTCTCCCTCTGCTGCTCCCCCGGCTTGTGCTCTCTTGCTCGCGTGCTCTCTCTCGAATAAATAAATAAAATTTAAAAGAAAAGAGCTTAAAGTCAGAAAAAATGGGAAAGATAGAAGAAAAATTCTTAATAGAACTAAAATATGGAACCTGCCCCTGAAAATAAAAGCTCATCATGACGTGTGATTTTTTTTTTTTTTTTTCTCTTTAGAGGAAACAAACCCGCTCTGCAATGATGAAATAGTCTCCAGGTGCAATAGTAGGTTCCTTTACCCATCCTTTGGAGAACACGTCTGTGCTCACCACGTGTACAAACACATTTCCCCCATACTTCCAAATATACATGACTGGGAAAGAAAGAAACAAATGAACAAGCAAAATACACACACAAGCACGTGCCCACATACACACTGACCAAATCCCTGGGTATGAATTTTGTTGTTGTTTTGAAATGTGGGGAAGAAGGAGTTAAGGGGGGTTTGGGGATAGCGTCTGTGCAGATACTTCTGTACATTTCAATGAGTTTTAAAGACCTCCATGCTTCACTGGTTATTGTTAAAAACATACTGAATTGGATATGACAACCTGTGGGTTAGTTTACCCCACAGTCTAAAAATTGGGAAATTCAGTTTAGAAATTTGATCAATATTCATGCCATCTCACATCATAATTCAATTGGCAAAAATGCAGTCGAAAACTCCCCAGGGCAATCCTGAAGAACAACTTACATTCTGGTGCTTTAACATGTGTAAACCTCCTGCTTGGAATCACGGAGAGGGGTTGATGCAAGCCTTGAACTTTAACAAGGATTTCCAGGTGATTTGATTGAGGGTTAACTCTGATAGAACAGAAATGAGCAAATTAAAATGAATATGCCAAGGCAAAAACTCAATATGCTTTTTTTTTTTTTAACTCTCCACGAGAACTCTCCCCAAAAAGCATAAAGAACTGTCAAAATAGGATCTTGCTTAAAATGCAAAAGGTATTTTCAAAGCGGGGATGACATTTGCATACAATATGTGCTGAAGACTGATGATATGCTCAAAATGTCTTACTTGTAGATTGAGTCTATATGACATCAAATGCCAGGATAAAGAAAGAAAAAGGATTGAAAATTTTAGATTTAAAAATATTTCTTGATGTCTTTCTCTAATTAAACATTTACCTAAATGTTAAATTTATATATGGCATCGTGATCCCCTGAAGACAGAGGAAGCATTGAAAGGTGGCTGAACCGGTCTTAAATTACACAAGACTTGGTTTGAAAGATAGCAATATAATATAGTTTCAGATGTTAGGCTGCCAGCATCTTTGTGATTTTAGCTCTGGTATTTTTATTCTAAAATCTTCTCCCATGTGGCCCACCACCAGCTTTGTTGGGGTCACCTTTTATCAATCCTTAGATTATCTCTTCATTTGGGGACAGCAACACAGTGCTAAGGCCATTTTTCTAAAGTTCAATTTCAATAAAGTTTCTGGTCTTTAAAAAATAAATGTCGTGGCAAATTCTTACAAAGATCCAATATTCTAGTATTATTCACCTGGTTCCCTGAGCTTAGAGTGGCTAACTTTTAGCAGGGGCCTCTTAAAGGGAACATTGCTTGTTTAGGGTGTGTAATAAAGGCACAGTGTCCTTTTCCCCCCACCCCCCCCCCCTATTTTTATAAAATCAGTGCAAATGAAATCAAGAACTGTTTAAAAATGTTAACGTTTTTCCTGCAGCAGAGTAACTGGATTTGAGCTCAGGTATTTAAGGACAGACAGAACAATCACGCCTTTCATCAAGAATTCTGAGTAACTTGACATACATAAATCTTCATTATTTTTGATTAAGTGGAGGGGTAAAACAAAACTCTGCTAGAAGATTCGTAGATAGAGAAGCTAAAGCATTCTCAAGCCCTATCGCTGGGATGGTGCTGGTGGGTAAAATCCACTGGCATTTTTCTAATCAGCAAAGAGAGGTCTTTCTCAGTCTCTTAAAGCTAGAACCCAAAACTTCTTCTACATAGCACTTATAAGATGTAATAAGAACTTATATAAGATATAACACATAATAACTTCCACATAACTTTTAACATATACTAATAACTTCTAATAATAACACTTAAACATATAATAACTTGTCAATAATAACATAAAAAGAAAAATATATTCTTCACATGATGACCTTCGTATAGTTGTACCTTAGTGTTTTAGATCATACCCTTTCATTACCAGTTACTAAAGAAAACCCCCAAACGGGAAAAATTATGGTCTCGGTAAACACATAAAATGTACACTCTATGATCTGCCAGCTATTAAGTAATTATAAAAAAGATCATGTATGTAATCATAACATTGCTGTTTTTACCTAAGCTTTCAACTTGTAAGTAAATATTTCTACCTGTCAGGTGATCTCTGGCTAGCAGGTGGCACGAACCTTCTCCAGAGCAGTCTCCTGTCCATCTGTGGGAGCACTGGTTCCAGTCATATCCTCCCACATCTGGACATTGCCTGGAAAGGCAGCCTGCTGCACAATCCCAGAGGAGATTGTAGGAAGAATAAAAGGGTGAGGAAAGGGTTCAGCCATTAGGGCCCTCAGTGTTCAGTGTTAGAGAGCTGAGACCAGTCACTGCCCTTCTTTCTCAAGCAGAGTTTTTACAAGCCACCAAAATGGAAATTATGATGCTCCAAAGGGCCAAAGGCCATACCTGTTTTCATTTAATATGGCCAAATTTAAAGTTGAGCTGTGCAAAACATTTTCCAGAAAACTGAAAACCCAGTACATACAGAGAAATATTAAGGATTCCTTCTACAATACAAAAACCCGTCGCAAATAATTAAAAAATGATTTTCCAAATCAGAGATTCCTTTCGCTTGGCTTTCTTTCTTTTTTCAAGGAGAGTGAGCAGACTTCACCATTAGACTGACTGACAGCAAAACTTGATAAATGTCAATTTGCATGAGTTTGCAATGTAAACTGAAACAATTATTTTAAACCATCACTTGGATATTTTAAAATTGGATTTTAAAAAAGCAGACTCATAGGTGTTCTCTTAGATTGGATTTTTACTGCCAGTTTTTAGAAGCTTTCAGATTTTAACTCATAATATGTGATTTTAAGCAAATGTATTTGTGGACAATATTCAAACTAAATGGAAATGAATTATTTTTCTTCATTTTCAATTACTTAGTTCCTACTCAAAATTTGTCAGAGTTTTTAAAAAATACAATGCCGCATATGGAATATGTGTGCATGAAGTGAATTTTAACATAATCTCTGATCACCTTTTTTATTAAGATCAGTACACCTTCACGCTAATTAAGGCGCTGGTACTGTCAAATTTTAACGACTTCGTTTCTTCTATGCATTATGTTTGCAAATATATTAGGTGTTCCCTCAGTGTATTTAGCAGTTAAATATAGGGAAGGGTTAAGTTAATTATCACTCCTTAATTAGGTTGTGTAATAGGAAATTGCCAATAACTGAACATTTTTTGCCCTACCAAAATGGCACTCTTATATGGCTTAATATAATTTGGTAGAACGTTATGTATGAAGCAGTAAAGGTTGTGGGCTTTGAAGTCGCTTAGTGAATGACCTCTCTAAGCCTCAATTCCTATGCTTAAAAGAGAGCGTTGATGATAACTACTCATCAGGGTCACTAGGCAATTTAAATGAGATAACGCATGAAATCTGGACAATGACTAACACCCAGTAAGCTACTACACATTATTGCAAAAACTGGAAGAGCAACAGTAGCCTATATAACACATTCAATCATAATTATGATAAAAATACCTTTAAAGGATTAATACGTTCATCAAAACACTAAACATCCTTTCTTCCACGTGCCCAAGATACAGCTGTAATGATATGAAACCCTCAGGCTGTCTTCTCTCACCATTGCGTGGAGGTAGGACAGACTGGTTGTTCAGAACAGTCTGGGATCAGATACATTTGGACTGGGCACCCTGCTGTGCTGCTTATAACCTATGTGACTCGGCGCAACTAACCTGGTTGTCCATAAAAATAGGACTTACTGCTACACATAAGAAAATACACCTAAAGCACTGACAACATTGCCTACTGCATAGAAAGTACTAAATAAATATTACCTGTTACCTAACTTTTCATTATCGTTATCATGATGGCTGTCTTACCCAAGTCCTTTATTTGTGGCTGAATTCCAAGAAAACAATTTTATCTTTACTGACATGCTTTCTGTATTTAATTGAAATCTTTATTTTTCTTAGGCAAAATACCTTTCTCTTTATGGGGCTTTAATACCTGTAACATTATTAGTCATTTTTTTTCTGTCCCAAAGATATAAAGAATAATTTAAAAGGGAAATCCCAAATAATATCATAAAATAATAGTAGTCATATTGTGAATAGGTTAAAAGCACCCAAATAAGGCCAGACTATCTGGATCCAAGTCTCAATTCTATCTTATTTGGCTCTATAGCCTTGGGCAAATTATTTAATATCTCTGTGCCTCAGATTCCCCATCTTTAAATGGGTATAACAGTGCCACCCATGTCACAGGAGTGTTTTGAGGTTTAAAAGCATTACTACATAGTACATATAAACCACATCTTCTTTATCCATTCACCTGTTGATGGACACTTGGGCTGCTTCCATAGTTTGACTATTATAAATAATGCTGTAATAAACATGGGAGTACATATACCTTCGAATCAGTATTTTTGTATTTTGGGGGTACATACCCAGTAGTGTGATTACTAGATTATAGGGCAGTTCTATTTTTAACTTTCTGAGGAACCTCATATTGTCTTCCCCAGTGGCTGCATGCGTTTGCATTCCCACCAACAGTGCATGAGGGTTCCTTTTCCTCCACATTCTTGCCAACACTTGCTCTTTCTTGTGTTTTTTATTTTAGCCATTCTAACAGGTGTGAAGTGATTTCTGCCATCAAAAAGAATGAAATCTTGCCACCCGCAAGGACATGGATGGAGCTAGAGAGCATTATGCTAAGCAAAATAATCCGTCGGAGAAAGAAAAATACCATAGGATTTCATTCAAATGGGGAAAAAGAAACAAATTAAAAGAGCAAAGGGGGAAAGGAGAGAGAGAGAGAGAGAGAGGTAAACCAAGAAACAGACTCCTAACTATAAAGAACACACCGATGATTGATTACCAGAGGGGAGGTGGGTAGCAGGATGGGCAGAAGAGGAGATGGGGATTCAGCAGGGCTCTTGTGAGGAGCACCGGGTGTTGTATGGAAGTGTTGAATCACTAAATTGTACACCTGAAACTAGTATTACACTGTATGGTAACTACCTGGAATTAAAATGAAAAAAATGATCTAAAAATTACAAGAATAAAAGCGTTAATACATGTAAGGTGTTTAGAACAAGTACCTGCCACACAGTAAGCACTCAGTGAATGTTATTCTTATCATAGGTACTAGTCAGACAAGTGTTCATTAAATAGTTTTCTTTAAAAATACTCAAGACGCCATAATCATATTTAATATGTACTTTGGATACTCTGATCTGACGTAGTGAATCACACATAGGCCACTATCTTTGCTGTGACAGTGCTATTCAGATAATCACTTTGCTGAAAAGTCATGAATAGAAATGATGGTAAAACAAAAAAATGTACTTACACATTGATTTTGGTATTTACCCACGAAACGGTCTGAATCACACCCATTTTCATTCTATAAACACTTTGGTTAGAAAGATGCTCAGTGGAGTTCTTTAATGAAATGTGAGCCTGCCATTTTTCTAGAAAAGACCTAAATCATTTACAGGATTCAAAATACGTCAGCATTGTCTGAAAACTGGGGCAAAATGCTATTACCAGGGATCAACACTCGGTTCAACATACTGAACACCAACTCCGTGCCGGGCACAATGCCAGGAGCTAAGAACTCAAGGGTAATTAAGAAAGATATGGTCTTCTCTCAGCTTCCAGTAAATACTGTCTACATTACAACAACATTCCTAGCAAGGTATATCCCCTTCTTTCAAAGAGAACGAGGCTCGTATCTACAAAATCTTTACTTTTCCTCTTCAGGTACCATTGATGATGGAGATAGAGTAGCCCAACTGACAGGGTATTATATGCACCAGCCTTTGCTGCTGGGATGATTCACGCTTTTTAAGAATGGCCATAGGGATCAAGGACAGTGGCTCATCAGACTGACCATGAATTTGTTGACCGATGCAGCAGCCCTTCAAGGACTGGTGGGAAGGTCTGGTGAGAATGGAACGCGCACACTACCTTGAAGGCAACAATGCTCTCCCCCTGGTAACTGCTCGGTACCTCTTACGCATGCGCGGTCGTTTGAACCCAAAAGGAAACTGCCAGGAGGTGTGGCGTCAGGAATATTTCTGTCTCCTCTGTGGAGGTAGTCTGACTCCCCTGGAAACCATGCGTTTTGAGGCCCGTGTGCTGGCAATCATTTCTGGTTGGTAAATACGAGGACAGACACATAGCAGAACTTCCACTGTTTTGTAATGATTACATGCACGTTGTACACCAGCCTTTGGAGAAATCAACAAGGGGGAAAAAAAAAAAGCAAAACCAAAGAAAAAGGGATTTACAGCAGAGAATAGGAAATTCTCTAGAGACTCTGAGCCCACCCACGGGGTAGAGGGAGATGCAGCAGCGTCCTTTCCCCCAGTTCTGTCTTTCCTTGCCTCAGTCACAATTAGATGTTCATTTTCCAATTAATGTTTTATTACTTGCAAAAGTGAATTTTAATAGGGGATTTGTGGAGACAGTAGAGCCCTAATCTTAGAAAGGTATCTAGAGATCAATGGAATTTGACACCTGATTGCAAGTCAGAAGAGAATGTAAGTGGAATAGCATCCCTGGCAGTCAAAGATTTCTCTATTGATGTATTCGAGGTCTGAATACAAAAACCTGAGTGTGAACTGCAATCTCCCCCCAAATTCAAGGAAATCCCTGTTGCCACTTTTGTGCCTCAGGCCCATAGAATCTACAGATTTCCATGATCCTACTGTCTACACATACCGTAATTCAAATATTCTCTCCATGACTGCTACTATTATCAAAAAGAATATATAAAGATATTTTCAATACATTTTGATTGGCTATAGGAAACTGGGCAACTCTTTCCTCTTCTTCTTTTTAAATCATATACGTTGAAAAAAGCACCCTTTTAAAGCAGAACAACAGAACACCTCTATCTGACCTCGGTGCATCCTTTTTTCAAAACTAGAGAGTGAAGTGGTCATTTAGTCCGTGAAGATGGAGTTCACCACAATTCAGCTATAACTGCCTCATTCTGGAGGCATCATATTTTGTTTTTTTTTTTTTTTTTCATTAATAAAGATTGAGTCGGTCACTTGCACAACCCTTTCCCTTTAATGACATTTGTTCTAAGGAGTCAACAAGACTAACTGCTTGTCCTTGTCCACTATTAAAGCTCTTGAAAATACCATTTACAACCCTGCTGCCCCAGTGACAGGGATGGCTCTCTGCACTTCACATGCACTCTAGCTGGGAGCATTTCTCCAGAAGTTTCTGATGTGTTCCTTTACCGCCGAGTTTCACGCCTGTAATCATGACAAATGATTCTGGTCTTGCAGACACCTTCCTTATCTCTGACTGCAATTTCATTTGTGTACCATGGTTTAGTTAAAGGGTGGTGTGACAGAAAATGAACGTATTTGTTTCGGTCCCAAGAATGTGGATAAATTAGGAAAATCTACAATGCGTTCTTTGTGTACTGATTAACACCTAGTCTACTCTAGCTCTATAGATGAATTTAATTGTAAGAAAGATGGTCTTTGGCATTAAAATATGATTATGTGAACAATATAACCGCCATCAAAATCTGTGAAAATCTGTCGGTGCACTATTTACATCATTTCTACAAAACCTTATAAAAATTTAGGAAGAATTACTTCATGTGGGTGTTTTTAAAAAATTAATATGATAAATAAAATATAAACTCCTGAAATGAAGGTTAATTGTGGGCACCCGCAAAGGTAGTACTAAATATGTGTTTTTGATCAAGAAGGGAAGGTAACTAAGTCTTCACGTTTGAAGCCATGATATCCATCCAACTTTTCAAATTTACAGAAGACACAGCTAAATTACAGATCAGATGTCAGGCCAACACAATCTACTCGTTATGTTACAGTAAAATTTATTTCACTTTCTTGAAGATCACAAAGTAAGTGCTTATTTAAGAAACACTAGGGGTCGAGAAACTAGAATTATATCTATTTCCAACAAGTGATGTATTATGCTTCCCTAATATATTCACACTTTAATGTAGATTTAAACCCTAGCTACCTAAACTGCATGTATTTCTTCCTCTCACTTAAGAAAAGCTGCATTTCCTATCTCTAGACAATAGCCAAAAAATATAGACTAATTTTTAAGTTCTATTATCGTAGTGGGGTTTGTTTGTTGCTTAGAATTTTGGGCATGCAAATAGAGTTTAAGAAGCAGTGTTTCTATTACTGAGATGACATTAAATATGCCTTCCTATGGATTGTGCCGTATCATTTAGTAGCTCTTCCTAATGAGACATTCACAAGCAGCTCTCAAAAGGCAATAAATCACCACTGTATTGAATTGAATCGTGATAATAATTAAGCACATTCAAAACAACCGTGTTTGTTATGAATTATGGAAAACCTATCTTAATTTCTTTACACCTTTTCAGGGACGATAGCTTTATTCCAAGGATAAAAATAGTTGTAACCAAACCTTTAACAGTATAATTAGAAAAAAAGGATGACTACATTGCTACGGAATGTGTTAGTGGGTGGCATGGTAATTTGTGCAATTTTTTTTCCGTATTGCTTTTTATCCCATGTTTTATCAATCATATATAACATTTGAACTGACTCATAGGTTGTATGATATTCTGAAATATGATGCAACTATAAGACTAAATGCACTCTGCTTTATTCAATTACTTAATAAGTTCTCAGAAGTTCTTTAGAAGCTTCACAGACTATCCACTTATAATAGGACTGCCAATTACAGGGAAGATCTGGTTTTCCTGAAATAGGAAATAGTCATCCAACTCAACTTATAGACAAATGCTTTTAACTGCTAATCAATGTGCAAATCCTCTCGTGGAATGCTAGTATGCTTAAAATCTGTAACATCAAGCAAAAATATAAGAGATAGTAGAATGGACAGCATGTTGATCCTTATGATGTGGCCTCAACATCAGACTTCATTTCTTTTATTCTTTGAGTAAAGAAAAAGATTATTGCCTCCCTATTGTGCACACCGCATTGAGCCTCTTTGGCATTTTTAGTCACCCAAGACAATGATAGAGAACATCTATTTGTGACTGATGATCTTTTGTACCACTAGTTCTATCTTTGGGACGTCAAAATTGATTTTCTTCCACTTGTCACACGAAAATCTCAACTCTGTCCTTTCTGTTACACTCTCAAAGAGTTCAGTGGTGTGCAGATCAAAGGATTAGGAAGCGCAGCTTTAAGGGAAGGAAGCAGCATGAGCAGACTTTGTGGAGGCAGTTCTGAGCATTTTATGTAAGCAATCTATTTCAGCTTCAGAGGAAGCACTGGCTAAGTGGGTGAACCACATGTAAAGTGCTCACTTGACATAAGTTTTTTTTTTTTTTTTTTTTTACAGTAGTTGAGATAAAGATAGCCTCCAATGGCTGACCTTTTATTATTAGTCAGAGCCCTGGCTACTTGAGCAGAGGGGGCTACGAGGCGCCCGCAGGGCGACCGGGCCTGTTGTTAGCTGTCCCTGCCATATTTGTGGCCGCCCTGCTCTCATTCACGTTGTCTGTTGTGTTGGCCACCTGATGCTCCAGGTATCTGATGTTTATCTCTGGAAGCAGTGTGGGAGCCACGTGGTGGTCAAGTCGGGACTTTAACCGCAAAGGGACACATTACCGGATGCTTCCAGGGAGTCAGGCACAACTCAGGATTGGTCTGGTTTCGCTTGGAAAATGTGCAGAACTTTTGAAAATGCTGTGAAAGAGACAAGGGAATCCCCATCCATTTGTATCTCTCCTTCCATGTCTTATTATAGTCTAATCATGAGAATTAAGAAAATACATATTTATTGATAGCAGTGGAGAGCCGTGGATGGGGTTTAGTTAACTGTGCATTTTGGTTTAATAAGTATCTGTTAGAGCTCCCATTTGCTGTGATTCATATGCACTAGGGTCCATGCTTGCATGCTTTACATACAATAATCCATTTAATCCTAGCAACCGACATTCCAGTACCTGTTCTATCTTCGATTTACAGGTAGATAAACTGAGGCCCTGCAAGGGTGAAGGAATTTGTGCAGAGTCCATCGTAAACAAAGAACCAACTTCACGGAATTCCAAACAACAGATACATGTATTTGAAATAAAATGAATTTCCTTTGGTAAATTAGAAAGCACTTCAAGAGTGTATACTGTGTCTGCCTCATCATGAGGAAACTGAATGTTTTCAGCACTGCCAAAAAAAATTAATTTTAGTACACGTTCTCGGCGCAAGGATTCTGGATCTTTTAAAAAATTAACAGGCTGAATTATTTGATAATGATTTTTTTATAGGTGGCAGTAGATTTAATTTCTGAATGATCTACCAAGTCTTAAGTGCTTAACATTGGGGATTTATTTTCATATACACATCAAGTTTCTTTTCAAATTCAGTTTCAGAATACAGCCTATATTTTAGATATATTCCTGTATATAATTAAGCAATTTTCAAATAGAAAAGGAAGCCACTGCATAAATATAAGACATACTGTGGTGGTTAATATTTAATTATGGCATAATTAATCATAGATGCTCATATGAATCTAATTTATTAATGTTCTCCCCCAAAATGCCATCTTTGATTTCTACCAGAAAAAAAAAGACAGAAGTATAAAAACAATGCATGCACTGTATTTATACCCCTTGTAAATGAGAGCCACGTCTTTCCTTCCTGGGTTCAAACGGGTTCAGGAATATTATCTCTACCCTTTAAAAGAATCCTGGCTCATGGCTGTTGCCCAGTTTTGATGGCATGTTGTCTGAGGATGGGATTATAAATCCAGAAGAGAGAGTGAGTGGCCATGATAGTGGAAGGCCAGTGTTCACCATGGTTGGTCCTGTCTGACTCACCACACGTCACCCCACTTACTGGAGGTCACCGAGGAAGTGGATGGCTTAGACACCCGGCGTGGTGGCCCTTCTGGGGTCACGTGCAGACAAACAGACGTCAGATGAGATGCCCTATGCAAAAATTGCTGTCCTTCTCTACCTGGCCAGGTCATTCTTTTTGCTAGGAGCCAGAATCTATGGCGTGGATGTGTCTAGATGAGGAAAGAGCATGGGTGTAAGTGTGGAGTTGTGGGGGGGACGAGGGAGATGTGCTTGGAAGAATGAGTGCAGTTTGGGGATCAGTGGGAAGTCAGTTGAGAAACAGAGGCTCTGGTACCAACCGGGTAATAATGAGCTTTAGTAGGTACTGAGCTTGATGAACAAAGAGCTTTAGACAACTCCTATGACAATAATACATAAAATAAAATTAGAGAGGGAGAAAATGGAGCAAGACTTCTTTTAAAAATTGTGCGCAAACCCATGACATCATAGCAATTAGATGACCCTCAGGAAACATAAATATACAGTAAACATAATCACAATATTACATAAAGTAAGAAATATAAAATAATTAAAATAACCAAATAAAATATTCAAAGGACTGGGATGCCAAACACGGAATGGGGCAGAGTGAAGAATAATTGCAAACTTTCCGGGTTCTGAGATGAAAATCACAGGAAAGCAACTGAATAGAATGAGTTACATGGGAAGACACGTATTTTGAAGGGCTTTTTTTTTTTTTCTTCCAGTTTTGATAAACTGAATTAGAGATAACTGCTCGGAATCCAAGGAAAGTTGGTTGTTTTGTTTTGTTTTTTGTTTGTTTTTGCTTCTCAGACCACTGAAAATAAGATGTTTTGCAGGTAAGGGGTCAGAGCTGAAGTTGTAGATGTGCAGTCAACCTACGCGGTGAAAACTGAAGGCAGAAGAGCAGGCGGTTTGCACAGGTAGAAGAGAGATGGGGGCAGGTGCAGCACATGGGGGGGCGGGGCAGGAAGCACCACACTCTGGGGCTGGGGCAGGTGAGGGGGGCTGGAGGAAGCAGAAGGATCTAACGACAGAGGATGGGGAAGGAGGCAGGTTAGGGGGTTGGCGGACAGCAGCTGTGAAGCCACCTCCCATTCTATGTGTCTTGAGCAGCCAGGGCTTGGAGAAGTCACAGACTGAGACACGAATTAGTTCATTCTGCCCCACCTGCTCCCTGGGAGACTTAACTCACCCAGGTCTCATCAACTGAGAAATAGAGATCTGGTCTTGGATCTCACATTCTTTTGAGTACTTAATACACTTTAGGACACCCAGGGGCAGATATGTTCATATGTTCAAATGTTTCAGATTCCAGCTACCTCTCAGAGCCCTGGACTCTTGCCCCAAGCAAGGGCCTATTCATCTCCCATCTTCTTAAGCCTAGCCAATTCTCCCTTTAAATGGTGTAAGACACATTTCCAAAATGACTAACAGAGTCAGAAGAAATAATCTACAGGATCTGATTTCTTTCTTTCAAGGACCTGACCCAGCTATACCATGATAGGAATCAACAAAGGGGAGTTAATTGGCAAAGGGAGGGCTTGCAACCAGTGTCAATGACGTGGAGAGGTTTGGGGCAACAAAGACTAAGGATTTGCAAATTTGGGGTGTAGTTTTGATAGAATGGTGAGGACAAGAACTACATCGTAGAAGGATGTGAAAAGCCTATTGGTGGTGTAGGCAATGAGCATGGAAAGCACATTTGCAGTGTCTAGCTTTGAATAGGGGTAACGGGATGGTAGCTGGAGTACAGTAGGGTCAAAATCATGTTTGTTTGTTTTTTAAAAGGGGGAAGCTGCTGTAGCAATATTTTTCTAGATATGTCTCCTTGGGCAAGGGAAACAAAAGTAAAAATAAACTATTGGGAGTATATTAAAATAAAAAGGTTCTGCACAGCAAAGGAAACAATCAACAAAACTAAAAGACAACCAAATGAATGGGAGAAGATATTTGCAAAGGACATATCCGATAAAGGGTTAGTATATCCAAAATATAAAAGAACTTGTATAACTCCACACCAAGAAAACAAATAATCCAATTAAAATGAGCAGAAGACTTGAACATTTCTCCAAAGAAGACATCCAGATGGCCGACAGACACATGAAAAGAGGCTCAACATCACTAATCATCAGGGAAATATAAATCGAAACTACAATGAGCTATCACCTCATACCTGTCAGAATGGCTAAAATAAAAACACAAGAAACAACACGTGTTGGGGAGGATGTGGAGAAAAAGGAATCCTCGTGCACTGTTGGTGGGAATGCAAACTGGTGCAGCCACTGGGGAAAACCGTATGGAGGTTCCTCAAAAAATTAAAAATAGAATTACCATAGGGTCCAATAATTCTACTACTGGGTACTTGCCCAAAGAATATGAAAACACTAATTTGAAAAGATATGCGCATCCCTATGTTTACTGTAGCAATATTCACAATAGCCAAATTACAGAAGCAGCCCAAGTGTCTATCGATAGATGAATAGATAAAGAATTGGCATTATATACACAATGGAATATTACTCAGTCATAAAAAATAATTAAATCTTCCCATTTGCAACAACATGTGTGGATCTAGAGTATAATGCTAAGTGAAGTAAGTCAGTCAGAGAAGGACAAATACCATATGATTACCCTCACGTGTGGAATTTAAGAAACAAAGAAACAAAGAAAAAACAGAGACCAAAAAAACAGATTCTTTTTTTTTTTTTAAAGATTTTATTTATTTATTTGAGAGAGAGAATGAGATAGAGCATGAGAGGAGGGAGGGTCAGAGGGAGAAGCAGACTCCCCACTGAGCAGGGAGCCCGATGCGGGACTCGATCCCGGGACTCCAGGATTGTGACCTGAGCCGAAGGCAGTCGATTAACCAACTGAGCCACCCAGGCGCCCCAAAACAGATTCTTAACTAGAGAGAACAAACTGATGGTTACCAGAGGAGAGGTGGGGGGCGGGGGGGAGTGGGGTGAAATAAGTGATGCGGATTAAGAGTACATTTATCATGATGAACACTGAGTGATGTACAGAATTGGTGAATCACTATACTGTGCATCTGAAATGAATGTAAAACTATATATTAAGTATACTGGACCTTTTTTTAAAAGGAGGGGGAAGTGGGAGCTGAGCCAATTTGAAGGCTGAAGGAAAAGAGTCTATGGGAAGTGCAAGCTGGATTTCCTAAAGATAGGGGATATACTTTGCCAATTAAACCAAGGTGGCAAGAGCAACAAGGGAAGGCAAACTCAGATGAGCTTGAGAATATGCAGGGAGACCCGAGGACCAGCATGTTTAACAAACCAATTCAGCGATGGGTCACCAGATGGTCCCAAGACTGCACTTTTAAGAAAAACCACATCCTAGAGGAGTCAACACCCTACTGTCTTGGGGTCAAATCCAACCTGCTGCCTACTTTTGTATGGCACTCGAGATAAGAATGGTTTTTACCGCCAGGCATCACAATAGTTTTGATGCTAGCGAATACTAACTTTGAACCCCACAGCAAAATGTTAACTCCTCCTCAAAAGACCCCATTCTCCCCAATAGTAGACCTGTATTACAAAGAGTATACTTTATTATTATTACTACCATATTTTAAATTTTGTCAGAAAATATTTGTGGAACTTTGTTTTCTCTCTTTTGTTTAGTACCTACATACTATCCTTGATTTGGAATCTCGATACATAAAGCCCCAAATATTTACACTTTAGCTCTCTTCAGAAACAGCCTTCGAGCCTCGATGAGAAGTCACCTTTTTACTCTCGAGCCCAGAGAACCACAGGCAGATGTATGGAAAATGAACAATGGGCAGATTCACAGAAAATGATGTGGTAGGTATATTCAGATTTGGCATCTGACTTCTTTTTTTTTTTTAAGATTCTATTTATTTATTTGACAGAGAGAGACACAGCGAGAGAGGGAACACAAGCTGGGGGAGTAGGGGAGGGAGAAGCAGGCTTCCTGAGGAGCAGGGAGGCCGGATGTGGGGGCTCCATCCCAGGACCTGAGGCAAGGCAGACACTTAATGACTGAGCCTCCCAGGCGCCCCAGGCATCTGACTTCTTAATAATGTGATTGCTGCAAGATTATCTGATGCTTTTTATTTTGAAAAGGCAAGTTCCTTTACTTTTCACAAATATTTAACATCATAAAGCATTCATAAAGTACAAAGTCTGTTGCTAGAATAAGGCATGTTAGACATGAACTCTGTGCTTAAGCAGCCTGCATTATTAACAAAGACCTACAGTAGACAGGGAAAAACCTACTTTCTTTTGCATCACTTAGGTTTTTAAAGCTCAGGACTGGGCCATTTTGGGGAAACACACTGATATCCCACTACAAGGGTATTCTCTTACAAATCGTGGCAGCATCGGCATTTTTAACCAGATGAACGTTTAGAAATAACTTACAAGCAACCACTTAAACTGATGGGGCACAGCTGTGATGCATCTTACACAGAAAGGAGGTGCCAAAGGCAAAGCATCGGGTAGAATACAATGCCACACAAAAGATGAAATGTGAAAATGATGACAATAATAAATTCCTGTCTTTCTAGAAAAGCAGCATATTTAGGGACCCCAACAGTTAATACGCTTAAATGACCTCTGATCATATTTTCCCAGTCTTTAACATACTGCAAAATTTTTCAGACATCCCAAATCTGCTTTAATAATGGTTCTTCGAAAGGCTAACAGAACTTCTTAGTTATTTCTTGACACACCCTATGTGATGTCTAAGTTACCTACATGGCAGCTTCAGTTTGTAATGTGTACTTACAAGAAAACCACCAGGAACATCAGCTATAATTTACATAACAGCTCTACCACACTACAGATCTTTTGCGTGGACTGGAGTTGGGGGGTGATGCTCACCTTGAGCTGGGAGCAGAAATGCTGGAGTACTGTTTATATAAAGCACTTACGTTAAAAAAAGGAAGTAAATAACTTAATCTGTAAGTATAAAAAGCTCCCAGCTTAGTTATAAAATATGACATACCAAGTGAACCTCGAGCTGCTTAAATAAGTGTTTTACATTTTCCAGCAGGCTAAACGATGGAAAGCAACAAGACAACATTCTCCCCCTGGAAGATAATCATTTTTATTGTTGCCAGGTCAAAGATTCAGATTCCACAGAGCAACCTCTGACTAAAGAACAGCAAGTCCTTTCAAGTCAGAAGGTCCAATATGGAGCCCCCTCAGAAGCAGAGCATAATAGTCCTAAAATAACAAGCAAACATGTAGCTTTCTTAATTTGCCCGGCTGGATTCCCGTAATAAGTACTTAACAACTGTAGGCTCTGAGCAGCCCAGCAGACATCAACAAGACCATTTGCCAGATGATTTAGCAAACAAATTTCTGAGAGTCTCACACTTAGGCTGAGTGCATAACATGAGAAAACATGCAGGAGACTTAGAGATCATAATAGGATAGAGGAGTTTTACGAATTTGAAAAAAGAAAAGAGAGGGGGATGGAGAATTTTAAGGTCAAGGGAACCTAGTCAGATAAGCCAAAGTCTCTTTCTAGAAAGAAGTTCCCTAAATGAATACTCAGTAACTCCTGCTAATTTTGTAACCCCTTGAGCAAATAAGCCGAAAGGACAAAAGAATCTGGAACTGGCTTTCAGGGAAGGAAGAACAGAGCCGAAATCATGAGATTTTTGAGCATTAGTAACTGGCATGCGGCCAAGACAGAACATGAAAGGTTCTCAACAAATATTTGCTGAATGAATGAATCCAAGTCTATGATACATATGGGAAATCGCGCCATCATAAAGAATGCTGGCCGAATTCTCAATGAATAAGAGGGGTTAGGAACGGGGGCTAGGCGTTCATAAAGGAATCACTCTCCAGTGTCCGGAATTCAAGGCTTGAAGATTGGAAGAGGGAGACAATTTCTCGAATCACAAGTAAGCAGCCTCCTGGTTTTTTCTCACAGGCCTGGGCCAAAAGAGAGTCCGCGATGCTTCTAAAGTGGGGAGAACCAGAGTGACAGGAGCCCTTGCCCTTTGAGGAGTGAGAGCACACCGTGAGGAAAGTAATCAACAGGAAACAGAACTTAGCAGCGGAGCAGGGCTGGGCTTCTCTAGTCCCCACAGTTGTGGGCATGAGGGACCTAGGAAATCTGTTCTGAGGAACTAGGGTAATCATCCCATCAGGTTAGATCACAATTAAATCGGGCTCTATTTTCTGAGGGAACATTTTTAAACACGAATGCAGACATTTTAAATGTGTGAAAAATTCAAGCAACCATTTTTATGACACCCCATGTTAGTTTGCCCCCCCCTTTTTTTCATTTTATGTATTCCTTCTTTCAATGAATTGTCCAAATCAATGAGTTGCTTTTAGGTCTTTTGGCCAACCTCAGGGAAGAATAAACCCAAGGTGGTCTACGTTTCGAACGAGAAGCATGACTTCTCAGGATTGTCAGTGGGTTTAACTTGGTAATATTCTACCTAATGTATGTTAACTTGCACAAGGGTATGAAGGGAGCTTCCGAACCGGATGTGAGTTGAGGGCATCCATCTACTCCTCAGGGTCTCCCCTGAGCTCACAGGGGGAAAATTTACATTGGGCCCAGAGAGCAGCCAAATGTGACAAGAAATTGCAAATAAATAAATGACAGATAAATAAAACTGTTCATGACACGTCTACGTGAAAACAATGTGTCAAGGGCACAATGAACAGAAGTGAAGCTTTAGAATGAGTCAGGTTGCCAGATGTAGCATGGTGATTTGGAGAGGCCCAGGGGTGTAAGTCAATCCTACAAATGCTCCGCTGCACCCAAGGGGCCCGAAGGAGATATAGTCCCAGTGAATTCGGAGCAGGGTGCCAGGGCCCTGGGATCAGCCACACAGAGGGGGGAACGTGAGGGGGCCTATCAGATGCACATGTGAGAGGTGGGCCGGAAGACGGAGGGGTCCACGTTTCTGTAAGTGATCACGCAAATAGCTGAGGTCAGTGGCTTCGAAGATTTATTAATCGAATGTAAGGAAGCATTTAGCTTATGTGAACTGTCTTAAGTTGGGACAGCAGGATTCCACAAAGGAAGGAGCAGTTGTGAAATGTACATGGTTGGCAAGAGGGTGAGAGCAGAAAAGCTATAGGAGAGTTTACATTTGTTTTGTAAACCATGGCCAGGGGCGCCTGGGTGGCTCAGTTGGTTAAGCGACTGCCTTCGGCTCAGGTCGTGATCCTGGAGTCCCGGGATCGAGTCCCGCATCGGGCTCCCTGCTCAGCAGGGAGTCTGCTTCTCCCTCTGACCCTCTTCCCTCTCGCGCTCTCCATCTCTCATTCTCTCTCTCTCAAATAAATAAATAAAATCTTTAAAAAATAAATAAATAAACAAACCATGGCCAATGTGCGCGCTCAGAGTCCCAGCTTAAGTCAGAATTCAGTGACTCAGTGAGCATTACAGAGTTATTTGCAAACTGTATTTTACTGTAGATGGTTTTTTTTTTCCAAATCCAGAGGAGCTAAAGAGAACGAACAAGAGTGTGAATCCTATGGGACTAGGAATCAGCTGATCCCCGGCTGCTGAAAACTGAAGAGTCACAAAGCTTGCTTGGAAATGGGGAACAATACGGACTCAATTTTCATTAATATCTTATGTGAATTTATTTTTTAGAGAAATCTCTCACCAGGTCATTTAATACAAACATATATATTTGGATGAATAAAGAGTAAAGCTATAATTTTAATTGAACAGCGCGTTCTGCCTTTTTTTTTTTTTTGGTAGAATTCTTTCCAATTTGCATTTAATTATTATTTTCCACGAAAGGGAATTTAACTCTTGACTTCTGTATAAGCCTTGTAGGAAGACGTTTTTGGGAATCTGCAAGAGCCATTTAATGTGTCTCTTATTAAAATAATGGCCAGGAATGTCAATGAATGAATGGAAAGACATTAATGTGTTGATTACGTTGAGTCATCAAGCAGAACAGATTGGGACACAATGATTTGAGAGAAGCCGAGTCAAAAAGAAATGGTGAATTAAGACACAGATGTGTGCACAGTGTCTGAGAAAATCCTGCAAGGAAACTCAAACGTGAGCACATATTTACTTCAAGTGTATTTTCAAGATGAACTCATTCCGAAAAAAATGAACTCTTTCCAAATAAAATCAAATAAAATAAGCTGAGTATGAATCAGTTTGGAGTAACTGTTTTCACAGGTTTTCGGCTTCTTGTACCATCCACACTTAAAATAATGCTCTTAAACATTCTGAAAATATTTTAACTCCTATGTGAGCCTAAAGATAACACCCTGCCAGTTAGTGTTAGCATAACACCCTCTGAAATCTGTATCAGACTGAACCTCTTTTATTCCCACCCTACGTCCAGCTGTCTCTTTGTCCTTACTTTTTGTCATCATAGCGAGGTTCAAAACCTCACCAGAACCTTCGACCCTTCTCTTTCTTTCGTCCCCCACAGCCAACTAATTACTGAGTCCACTTGATTTTGCTCCTTCAGTATCGCGGCCCTCTATCCATTTCTATTGGCGTGATGATGCTTCATTAGTGTTTAACCTTGATAGCAATAGCCTCTGAACTTCCTCCCTCCTTGAATCCATTTTGCACCTCGAATGAAATTAATTTTCTTGAAACACTGCTCATTTTTTCTGCCATTCCTCTGCTCGAAAACTTTTCATGACCTCAGGAGGTCTTTTGGGCTTCCACCATATTCGGGAGGGAGGCCTAGGGCCATATGCCCAGGCAATGGTGAAATTTAGCAGCAGATGTCCTTCCGGAGGGGCTAGGAGGCTGTACCCACAGCAAGAGGCCACCTGCCAAAGACACTCCACCGGTGCAGGGACTGCAGCAAACCCCTCCAATGCAGCCATGGAAGCCCACGCTCTCGGCCTAGGGGGATAGTGAGTTCTGAAGGAAGGAAGAGGAAGGTGTAGCAAAGCTGGGGGATGTGGCCTCTGAAGAGCAACCTCTGCTCAAAGGCAAGTCTGTTGGCTTAAACTCTTGGTCCCAGAAACAGCACAAGTCCCCCAACTGCCTCTGTCATTTATTGAAGACCTTACGGCAGCTCTCAGGGCTCCTTAAACCATGAGGCATTTGCCCTGTGTTCTTCGGGAGATTTCCTTCCACTACCTTCCCTTCTACCAGTCTACCAGGTTGGGAGCGTATGCGTGTGAAGGAAGCCAAGACTCAATCTCTTTCTCTACGATGCCCTAAACATTAACCACGCTTAGTCAAACCTACCTGTCGCCTTGGAGTTGAGGGTGTGAGTTTATGTTGTTAGTGGTTCGGTGCGGGTGGGAGGAGAAGGGACAAGACATTATATTTGAACCTGTTTTACTAATGACACCACTACCCCCCAAGGCTTAGGAAAGTCACGCAGGTTCTCCCACCCACCCTCTTCTTCAAACCCTCTCGATCTTTCCTCTCATTGCCTAGGCTCTGCGTGCGTGCCCGGTCTTTCTGGATCCACCGCCTACAGTTCCTGTCTGTCTGCCTGTGAGCTTGCCCATCAGCATCTTCTCTGTCTCCCAGCTCCCAGGCCCCATTCCCAAGCAGGGGCCGGGGCACAGCAGAGGAGGCAGGACTGAATACCTACGTTAAAAAAAAAAAAAATAGTACAGTTCACACACCTTGGTTGCGCATTCAGAATTCACCAGGAACTTCCAACTGCTTTAAAAAAAAAACTTTGTTTCCCCTTTGCAACCCGCTTGCCAGACACCCAAGTATCTGCCAGATAGAGCTTTCAAATTCAGCTGGATCCTTCAGCTGGAATCAGCTCTGGGTCTGACGTAGCATGTGTGACACAGACAATCTTCCCTCTGATGAATGAATGGATGAAGGAACCAGTGAACGAACGTTCCCCACAAACCGAGTGTTTCTGTTTACATGGCGTAAGCAGAGGCACAGTTCATTTTCCGTGATTGCAAACAAGTTTTGGAGACTGTGTAGACACACCAAATCTCCACCAAATGTCTTCAAATGCAGAGTTATTATTCGATTTCCTACAAGACCCGTGGGCGCTTTTACTCAATTTTAGTGCTTAAATTGGTAAGACGACATGCTTCATACCGATGGACCCGATTCCGTGTTTTGGAATTCAGAGGCAGCGGTTTCTTTTTTTTTATTGTTATGTTCGTCACCATACATTACATCATTAATTCTTAATGTAGTGTTCCATGATTCATTGTTTGTGCATAACACCCAGTGCTCCATGCAGAACGTGCCCTCTTTAATGCCCATCACCAGGCTAACCCATCCCCCCACCCCCCCTCCCCTCTAGAACCCTCAGTTTGTTTCTCAGAGTCCATCGTCTCTCATGGTTCGTCTCCCCCTCTGACTTACTCCCCTTCATTCTTCCCCTCCTGCTATCTTCTTCTTTTTCTTTTTTCTTAACACAGGTTGCATTATTTGTTTCAGAAGTACAGATCTGTGATTCAACAGTCTTGCACAATTCACAGCGCTCACCATAGCACATACCCTCCCCAATGTCTATCACCCAGCCACCCCATCCCTCCCACCCCCCACCACTCCAGCAACCCTCAGTTTGTTTCCTGAGATTAAGAATTCCTCATATCAGTGAGGTCATATGATACATGTCTTTCTCTGATTGACTTATTTCACTCAGCATAACACCCTCCAGTTCCATCCATGTCGTTGCAAATGGCAAGAGCTCATTCCTTTTGATGGCTGCATAATATTCCATTGTATGTATATACCACATCTTCTTTATCCATTCATCTGTCGATGGACATCTTGGCTCTTTCCACAGTTTGGCTATTGTGGACATTGCAGAGGCAGCGGTTTCTGAGATAAATCCACTTTTTATAAAAGAGCTCTATGATGAGATACGTGGTCCACTTGTTTCCCACAGAGGGGAGGGCTTCCGGTGACAACCGGGCTCTCCCCTCCAGACTGCCGGCCCCTCCCGTGGCTGTGACTTCAGACCACCCTCCTGCTGCTGCCCTCACTCCTGGATCTTCTGCTCCCTTCCTTTCGTCCCCAGTTGGCCCCACATTTCAGATCGAAAGCACCGGCTCACAACGCACCCCCCGACGCCCTATTTTGGATAAGCATCTCTGGCTGACCTCAGCCCTCTCCCTCGTACACAGTCCTGGCATATTGATTCTCCGCTCACAGTGCTGTTCTGTCAAAGGGCATCAGTCATGCCTATGTCTCAGGAATGTCAATCGTAATTGAAAATGTGTCAGGTTTACTAACATAAACACTGAGATAGCTGAATCCAGCTTCATTGTTATCAGCTAACTGTTTGTTTTTCCTGGGGATGCTTTCTTACTCCAAAAGAAAAGTTGTAGTGAATACACATTAAAGAGGTTCCTTGGTGAGACAGTATGTCTCCCAGTAAGGGAACTTGTGAGATACTTTTGCTAACGTATTCTTTGGCTGCTTAGAGTTGGCGGTTGTTTCTTCTTTCATCACAAAGGGACTCTAGTTTCTAAGGTTATTCTTTTCCTTGGCTGGTTCTGTTTTGTAGGGACTGCTCATTACATAACAATTAACATTACATATGGAATCCAGGATACTGGAAGAAACAGTGCGCATTTTTAATTTTTCTCTATTTGTCTGTATTCTTCTAATCTACCATGCCAGGAGCAAATTTTCTATGATATGTGTTCTTCCTTATAGGAGAAGCTTAGAGTACAAAAAAAAAGAGCATCCTTCTGTAGAGAATAACTTAGCCAAGGACACCGTGCTCCATCTTTCTGATGAAATACATATTTCCCATTAAAAGGCAAATCTGTCATTTTAAAAGGTTGAATTGGATGTACTTTAAAAATAATTCCAGCTGGTTAAAATGAGAGCATTGAAAAAAAGCTCAATAAGAATGTTCTCTTAGTCTGTAGTATTTTCATTTTCCTGAAGTGTGAATTGGATATATTTTCTTTTATTTTAAACCTTTTATCCTCAGTGTTTGATTCTGAGTTAGTGGAACAAGTTTTAAAGATGAATTGGGCTCACAAATACTATTGCTAATACTTAAAGTTTCTATTTCTGTACTATTATCTCTAGCAAAAAAAA
The DNA here is from genome assembly GCF_003265705.2 of Callorhinus ursinus. Lineage (NCBI taxonomy): Eukaryota > Metazoa > Chordata > Mammalia > Carnivora > Otariidae > Callorhinus > Callorhinus ursinus. Next base: position 13,793,011 of record NW_027397079.1, on the reverse strand, counting down.
AAAAAAAAAAAAGGACTATGTGACCTGATCCTTTTTGCATGATCACGCAGGAAATGTTGATATTTTTGTACATTGTTTTGTCCCACATGCATCATTTCTAGACTTTGTATAGCTCTTCCTTTGACATCTCTGTCTCTTTAATGCAATATTTTCATAAACTAAATATCTAATTACATCCTGGGAAAATGGAGACAAAGTATAAGGCATATATACCTTAAACTATGTAATGATGTTTTATAAAAGCCATCTATTTATGTTAATACTACGTGCATGCATACATATACTAGTAGTATACATGGAGTGATTTGATGTTTGTACCTGGATTCTTACACCCATAGTAAACTTGGATGCTGAGCCATTATTTTTTCCAACAAAACAAACAGAAACAGTAACACAAATAATTTTCCCTCAATTTTCAACTCATTTAAAGCTTTGTCTATGTAAATGTAATTTTCTTCACTAACCATCCACGATTTTTGCTTCTAGGTTATTGAATCACGAAATGTGCACTCTTCTCCCTCCATACCTGATCGACCACCATCAATTATCCACGCTGTTGTTTCTGAGGTGTATGGTGACGTTTCTACGGGCTAGCTTTCTCCACTGTGTCCCAACACTTCCTAAAGTACACTTAAATTTTTCATGTAAATGTTAGTAACATGCACTTCCATAGAGTTTTCAAAATGGGATAAACACAGAAGTAGGCAAAGGCTCATCATCTTCCTGTACCTGTTCGGAACTTTTTGAGGTTGTGACAGGGCTCTTGTTTCTTCCTGCTGGAGCAGATGCCCCTCATCCCTTCAATCTAGCTCTTTCCCACCTCCCCTGGTACCTTTACGTTGTATCTCAGACCATGGTTCACACATCTCTCAAATCCCATTTTCATCAGGACTCCTTTTCTTCCTTTTTCTCTGTCCTTCGCTGTTGGCTCTTCGGTGTCTATGCAGCCTGGCCCCGACTGAGCTGCTGAAAACATCCTCCCTTCTACTCTGCACCCCTGACACCTGCCTCCCTCTGTTGCTTGCGGTTGCTCGTCGGCTTCATTCCCCCGCTGTCTGTCGCCCATGGTCACAGCCATTTAAATTTCACGCTATTTGTCTTTCTCTGCTCACCAAAGTGGCAGGCGGTCAGCAACATTCCCTCACAGTTCCCACCAACGCCTGAAAAGGCTAGTTGGGTCTTAAAGCCAACCCAGCGCCCCCCCGCTGCTGACCTGGCTGGCTTTGGCACTCCACCTGGGTGCCCTTCCTTCTCACTGCCTTGACTTCACATACGGCCTCCCCTCACCTTGCCCTTCAACAATGCCCCTCATCCCTCAGTAAAAGTAATCTGATCACCTGGTTAAAGCAACACACACTAAGGTGTACATGACTGATAAGCTGATAAGCCATCTCTACAGGAAGTCCTTTCGGGAATTTATTAGAGCAAACGAATCTCTGATTTGTAGAATGTATGGCAGAATAGGGGAAAACATTCTGGGATCAGGAATCTACTCTGGGCCTCTCGCTGATTCTTTATCTCCTTGCCAAATAGGAGAACAGCTTTACCAAGCCAGCACTGCATTTCTGCGAAGCCACGAACCCCTACTGAAAGGCCACCCCAGATTACAGGCAAGTATGTAGCTGCTCTAAATACGTTAGATGAAATAATTAAATTAAGGTTATTGTCACTATTTCAACCATTTATAGGCAAAAGATCCTTACTTTTACCATAGTACCCGCTGATGGCCCTTTATAATGTTTTAGGGGGCTATCTGAGTTGCAACTTATTATTTCCTGACGCCATACCATGTCGGGATAATTATTTATAGAGTATTTATTAGGTAATTAAAGCAGTGGTTGGGAGACTCTTCTTTACCCTCTGGATAATAGCCTCCGTGATGAAATGAATTCTTAGGGGGTAAAAAGCAGAACTGCTCTTGTATGAATGGGGAGTGCAACTCCCAGAACACAGCTGGCTGTTCCCAATTCCAGCCTCATCTGGCTGGAGAGGGTCCCGTGACATAGTCTTATCCCCACTGCCAGAGCAGTTACTCTGGCTCTGAGCCTCAGGGCAGGGAGACTTGGGGAAATAGTGATGTGGTGCCACGGAAATTCATTCCTCCCAGACTCCTTCTTCAATGCAACCTCTGTTAAAGATTTGGTAGAAAGCAAAAATAAGAAAATTTGTACAGGAAATAGATTCACAAGGAAAGCAGCAGGAAGGCAGAAGGCAGATTCCAGAAGCTCCTGGAAGGAATTTAAGTGGCTGACTTGTAACACGTTGACACTGATTGCATGGGGGCTTCTAAGGATGGAAAAAATTGTGACCAAAGGTAAAGAAGCTAAAGACGGACTTCTTGGCAGCCAGGTGTGGAGTCCCTTTGCCACGGTAGAGACGACCAGAGCTGATACTTAGCATGTCATGGCGAGAGACGCAGAAACCCAAAGGCCCAAGGCAAGTAATGATATTTGGTTTGAAAGAAGTGATGCTCTAAAGGTTTTTTTGTTTTGGTGAGGAGATGTGAGACTAACAAGGTATGACTGTCTGTAAAAACTTCCTGGTCTGTTTCTTTGAAATGTGTTGGAAATGATGTATATGAAAGAGTCTTCAATGATCAGAATTGTCCTTTGAAAGTAACAGGTTAGCTAAAAGGAGCAGCTAGAAATCTTTAGCAGAAGCAAGAATGAGCCCTCTGTTCTTTTTCCAGCCCTACTCACTTCAGTACCTGAGGACTCCAGTCCATATGGAGCGTTCCATACCAGACAGTACGATCACACTGAAACAGAGATGGACAAGGTGAGGATCCTGGTGCGAAGGACCAGCTTACCTCCTGCCACCCTAGTCCTTGCTAATGGTGATCCCTGAGAAGGGGCTCGTCCTTCCCGTTTGGTTTATTTCCTGCTTCCCAGATAAGATCTGGCCTATTCCTGACCTTCTGAATTGGTAATCCCACAATGACTTTCCGGATGCCACACCGTCAAAATTGTCCTGCAACATGCTTCAGTTCTCTGACCTATCTGAATGTTATGTCTATTTTATTTTATTTTATTTATTTTATTTTTTAAAGATTTTATCTATCTATTTGAGAGAGGGACAGAGAGAAAGAGCACGAGCAGGGGAGAGGGGCAGAGGGGGAGGGAGAAGCAGCTCCCCACTGAGCAGGGAGCCCGATGCGGGGCTCGATCCCAGGACCCCAGGATCATGACCCAAGCCAAAGGCAGACGCTTAACCGACTGAGCCACCCAGGCACCCCTGAATGTTACATCTAGTAAACAGATGATCTTCAGCAACTCTATGCAAAAAGCTTTCACTTTGGCTCTGAGCCTCAAGGCAGGAGAGACTTGGGGAAATAGTGACGTGGTGCCTACCACAGTCCAAGTAAATTCACTCCTCCTAGAGGATGCCATGAGAAAGAACACACTGTTCCCTAGCAGTCCCGTTCAGGGAGAAATATTAGGAGGCCCCAAGCAGAGAAACACCAGAGAAGTAGAGCCCAAACAGGACTGTTAGCTCTTTTCTGGAGTTCAATCCAAGATAAGTTCTCTTTCTAGGGCAGTTAATCTTGGCCGTGAAAAGAAGTTGCCAGAAGGGTTATTGATTTCAAAGCTACAAGCTGCTTGCAGGAGTTGAGGTCTAGCCAGGGCCTTGGGTAGGTTTTCAAGGTTACAGACTTTTCTGAGAATATAAAGGAGAACCATGATTTCCTTCATAAATAGCAATAATTAGTGTTTGAAGTTAAGTGAGTTAATGCTTACAACAAATGCAAATCTTTTATTTTTTTGGCATTTGCATTTCTTTTAAAATGTCTTTACACAGCATAATGACACATTAATTTAGGGTTATGATTAGTAATTAATATTCAAAATGTAGTGAAGCTGTATTTATACTGTTATTTCAAGAGTTTTAAAAATATTTTTTAAAAGCCATGCTTTAGTGTGGCATTGCACTTTAAAATATTCTCTTATTCACTTCAAAAGAACAGGTTGACCAGCTGACCCTCCCCAACAACCCGGGCTCCACCATTTAGAAGACAGCTATCACTGACATGGTAGGGCGCAGGAAAAGACACTTTCCATGGGGTTTTCCTTGCAAATCAGACCCTTCTAAGAGGTGGCATGTACCACAAATGTAACGTATCATAGATTGCTCATCTTACACTGACCCCCTCAAAAAGAAACAAAATTTCTCCTATGTGCCTTGTTTGAATGAAACTATTATAAAGAAGTCCTTCTGAATATATAAATGTGTGTGAGTACATATGTGTATGTGTAATTGCATTCATTACATTTTATTTCATCTGACTTGCAGTTATAAGCACAGTCTAAAGTGACCATATCTATTATGAATAGTTCCAGGGTAAAAAAATAAATTTCCTCACAACAGAAAACTTTTAGAAAAAAAAAATGCATAACCAGCCTAACCTTTAAATGTCAGTCAGAACTAAAATCTTTATTTGAATTCATTATGAAATCAATGGAACCTTTGGTTAAGATTCATGTAATTATAAATAACACAGAAGACCACGAGGAGGAAAAAATGTTTCAGTCATAAATCTTTCATAACTTCTGAAACTTCACTTCTCATTATCACATGGTTACATTTTCCACACCCAAGCAAGACTATTGTGCAATTGTGGATTGTTTAGTCTGGCTAGCTGGCATACTGCCCAAGCTTTTATGAGTTAAAAAAAGATCATATAATCTGTCTTTTGATATTTAGGTTCATGTTTTTCAGCAAGCTTGTATCTTTGCCAAGGAATGCATACTGAGTCAAAATTCTCTTCTTCACAGGCACCACGGAAGAAGTCATAGGTAAACTAAAAGCATAGGGAAAGGCATTTCTCTTTCTCAAAAAATAGAGCAAGTCCCAGTTTCTGAATATATTCTGGTTACTCTACAAATTCCAGGAGGGGAAATACAAATGGCCTGGCAACATTACGCACATCGAGACACAACAGCAAGCGTGCCACAGTGATTTTCAGCAGCATTCAGTTTAGTTACCAATCAGAAGGATCACTTAACAATTCTGCTCAGAAAGGAGGACAAAAAGCCTCTCGGATCAAGGATACCATTTGATTTGCCTGCACTAATAAGTGCCATAAATTATTTACAGAACTTCAAAGTCTTGAAACTGGTGAAGTACACCAGGGCAAAAGAAGAATTTGTTTGTTTATTATCAATTATTTACACAGTATGTTTTACAATATCAGATGTGTAGAAAAGGCATAATCCTGAGGAATGGCATACAATAAAAAGTATATTATGTTAATTCTGTGAAAGCTTAACATGGGCCATCAAGTTGTGGAGGCCATTTTACGCAGTATTTATAAAGGTTTCAGTAACCATCTCAATAATACTAAACTCTAAAAAAGCATTCTAAAATATATATTTATTTATAATGTCTAGGTATGTGAGAATCCCTGAACACACAATTTCTTGCATAACCATGATAAGGGGATTTCAAATCTATGACAAAATGGTGACTTCAGGACAAAACAGGATTCTTGCTCGACTAAAAAAATATTTGTAACACGGGGTCACACACAATAGATGAATCAAATCCACATCTACCCAAATAGGTCAGCCAAAAAATAAACATGTCAATCTTTTTAATCAAGTCAGCACTTCAAATCTAATGTAGTAATTATAGATGAAAATGTTGCTCAGATTAAGAGCTACACCCCTGGGATGTATAGAATGTGTGCCAGGATGCTATTGTTTTTAATGTGCCTCCGGTCAAATGTGGTAAACTTCACACTTTTAACCAGTGCTGTTTGTAATAGATTGAATGAAACAGGTCTACAAAAGAATCAATAAATGTAAAGACTGGAAAGAATTAGAGAGGCTTGCAGACTTGTACCTATTGTCTGGGGGAATTAGATGTCAGTTTGAGTATTATAACTCTGACAAAGGTTTCCGAGCTTTAATTTACTAGAACATATAATGGGCAAAGAAGGGGCCAGGAAACATAGTCAGTCTGAATACATTATTTAACAAACACTTTAATGAATGTTACACACTTTTTTTTTTACACTGCTGACATATTCTTCCCATTCATTTTTCAGAACCTTGTTTATCAATGAAACATACTTCCCTAAGAACAGTCTCCTGGGTTCCTCACATTCCAAGCGCTCCATGGTGTACTTAATGGCGAACAACGCACTCGGGGACACACATACAATGATGCTTACCTTGATGTCAGGATGAAAGGAAGACTGGAACCCTATTGCTAAAGTTGAGCAAGCAAACAAAACATGGTAATGATAGGAGGATTAGGTGAGTAATTCCTTGTTCCATACCTATGCCTGAATAGAAGGAGATTTCACGGGAATTCTGTCTTTATTTTTCTAGTGACACAGAAAAGTTTAGGATCGCTTGGCGGCTGGCCTACAGAAGAAAGATCCATGGCCTCTTTATTTATTTACTTTTTTTTTTTTAACCTAAATCCATGGACTTAACTGTGCTTAGCTCACAAAGCAGTTGCTCAGCTCTTACACGCACACCAGATGCAATTTAGATAGGTTGCATCCCCCACACTTATCTTGGGAGAGGAGAAAACATTCTATTAATCAAAAACTAATGCAGAAACCCCCTTGGGAATAAATGGAAACCACATTGCAAAGCGAGAATTAGTGTTTTCTGTAAAACATGAAAGAATGACATGTCAGAAAAGTAGCCAAAGTAGCCAAAGAATAATCAACATGTTGCAGGCCAAACATTACTTGGGTCTCTGCTGACTTTCACTTTAGGCCCATTGGTAATGAAAGGCACAAATCTTCTTGAAGTAAATAGCCCTGTTTGCTGTTCCATGGAGCTCTGACTTGCCTTCCAGCAAATGTCAACCAGCCGATCCATAAATAAATATTTAAGGAAGTGTCAAAAAGCCATACCTTCGAAGGGGCCAGTGGGAGACAGAAAGACTGCCCTTGTCTTCAAAGAGTTTACAATCTAATAAAATGTCTTTCAGGGACTCTCGAACAGGGTGGAAAAACTTTTCTATGTAAAGAGCCAGAGAGTTAATTAGGCTTTGTGGGTCACAAGGGCAGTCACAACACTACAGCTCAGCCCTTGGAACACCAAAGCAGCCACGGACAATATGCAAACAGACGCAGGTGGCTATGTTCCAGTAAACTTAGTCATGAACGCTGAAATTGGAATTTCGTGATTTTCCCACGTCACAAAATATGATCATTCTTTTTTTTAATTTTTTTTTTTAAGATTTTATTTATTTATTTGACAGAGAGAGACACAGCGAGAGAGGGAACACAAGCAGGGGGAGCGGGAGAGGGAGAAGCAGGCTTCCCGTGGAGCCCGATGCGGGGCTCGATCCCAGGACCCTGGGATCAGGACCCGAGCCGAAGGCAGAAGCTCAATGGCTGAGCCACCCAGGCGCCCCAAAATATGATCATTCTTACAATTTCTTTTCATCCGTTTAAAAATGAAAACTGATCCTTAGCTCAGAGGCCGTACCCAACAGGTGGAGGGCCTGATTTGACCTTTGGGCCATAGTTTGCTGAACCTTTCTCTAAAATAATTATGTAATACCATAATGATTTCTTGGCTCACACCACCATAAAATTCCAAGTGTAAGCCATCAGGGATGCAAAAGTAGATTTACTATAGTCTAATCTAAAAGGCCCTTATCACCTCTTTGAAGACAATACGATTATTCTGGTGGCAACACTGGAAATAGAACCCCAATACAAAAAGGGCTTTGGATCTTTGACGTGTAGCGGAGTCCCTGGCATGCGGTGGGAGTATTCAGGCTCAAGTTCAGCACAGGAGGCTGGAAATCCATATTGATTTCCCCAAAACTGTGAAGCATTTATTGGTCACCATGACGTAGAGGTGAACTAGCAGGAAGTGTTCCTATAGTCTAGGTTTCCAACCATCCTAAAAGGATAAACAAATACTGGTTTCAATGATTCTAGATGAAACCAACTGCACGAAGTTTAGCCACTTAGATACAACACGTGCTGGGAAAGGATAATTCCCCATGGGATGATCTGTCCTGCCATTTTAAGGGAGGCAGCTGTTGAGACTGGTGATCATGGGCATGCCCTTGAGTGGAGATAAAGACAAGGGGCAGTCTCAGCAGAGGAAGGATCTTGAGGAAAAGCAAAGGAATGGGGAGCACACAGTAGTCAAGGAAGACTCAGAGCACCTCAAGGGCTGAGTTGGTAGTAGGCAAGAAATAAGGATAGATTTGTATTAAAGAGGGCTTTGAACATACCCGGAAAAGTTTGGACTCAATTTTTACGCAAATGAATGCCAAGAATTTCAAGCTCTTCTTATACAAATGAAATTTCAGGAGAGCTGAAATCTTCTTTATAACCCAAGTTCAATAATACTCTAATCACAAAATGAAAACTTTCATAAAATAATTTAACACCATACATTTATTTCTTTTTTTGTTTGTTTTTTTTGTTTTTGTTTTTTTTTTTAGAGAGAATGAGAGATAGAGAGCACGAGAGAGAAGAGGGTCAGAGGGAGAAGCAGACTCCCCGCCAAGCAGGGAGCCCGATGCGGGACTCGATCCCGGGACTCCAGGATCATGACCTGAGCCGAAGGCAGTCGCTTAACCAACTGAGCCACCCAGGTGCCCCATACATTTATTTCTAAAATCCTTCTGGTACTGCTCTGAATAAAAATCAACTTGGCTTTTCTAACACAGGGTTAAAATAGTTGAACGAGGTATCTGTGGATTTCTGAATAGGGCCCAGCGCAGAGCAGGTGCTCAATAAATAGGTAAATAATTTTATATTACCTTTCAGATCTATGCCAACGTCTGGCAAATGAAATAAAATCTAATTTTGAAGTAGAAGATAAACTAAAAGAAATGTTTTCTTCGATATGATATGAAAATCTTGGAACCTCAAATAATCCCCATTCTCAACGTATTTATTTGGATAGGCAAAGTGTAAATTATCCCACAGTTATTTTATTGATGATATCACCCTTAATTTTTTCAATGAAAAATTTCGTTTAGTAAGACACGGCACATGAAAAAAAAAAAAAAAGCTAGAGCTTAGAAACAGTCCTAACATTTAAACTTGCCACCTCCAGGTAACTTTAATTCTCAAATATCCACTGGTCTGTTCATTGTCATCAGAGTACAGTTATAAATGGATTATTGGCTTCAGCCGCTGTGTGAACCTTGTTACTGTACTGTACTATAATAAACCATATGAAATGACATGTTTTAGAGGACGTCCAATTATAACTCCACTGAATGAGGGGCCAGGAATTCTATTTGTGTTCCCATGTTACCGCAAGCTTTCAGAGGTCAGGGGTACATAAGAAACAGTGAATATTTGTTCAACTGCTTGTGTGCTGATTTGTGACACTGCTTTCTGTACTTTTCTGAGTTACTGATATACCCAGAGCTATACTAGAAATACTTAAGAATGTCTGTACTGTCAGAGCAAATTAATTTAGGAAGTATTTGGTGAGCCTATTCTAGGCGTCTAGAATTAATGTTCAGGGGAAATAAAATTTAAGGACTCAAATGAGGGAATAGTAAGTTTCTTTTCCTTGAAATTTGCGACTACGTTCAATTTTTATTAGGAAGTGTCTATGCATGCCATGATATATTTATAGAAAATAAGAAAATGTGATGCAGAACTCAAAGTATAATCTTCATTCATCTTCCCATCTCATTAGTCATTTTTAGTGATTTTTTTTTTAAAGGAAACCATAAAACAGTTTCTAAGAATAATTAAAGTCCTTAAAAAGAAAACATCTTCAGGGTAAAACCCCCAAAAGTGAACTTGAGAAGGTAAGATACCTGCCTTCCCCGCTCATAAGTCTGACTCTCAGTAGGTGACAGAATTCTGGACGGAGAGGACTTTAGCATCACTCGGTTCGCAGTAAGGCCCCCTACCGGGCCAGCCAACGTGTGTGCTGTGGGAGCACATTCACGCAGGGGGCGTGTGCATGCACACACAACACACACACTGACACGCACGTGCACGCACTCCAACTGAATTATAGGCATGACTAATGATGCAAAACTGCAGTTCACACCCTTTTGCAAGTATTCCAGACCACCATATGCACCAACTTCTGAGATGTATAGGGGGCAAACTGAAACCATGTTTTACCCGGACCCATGCCTAGAAAATCTTCAGTAATGAGTCTGGGGCGAGCCTGAAACTTTGGGCCACACACAAAATCGGGCTTCTTATTTCCTGGTCACATGCCGCAAAGTCCCCAGGTCTGGTTTCCTAGTGGATCTTCTCCCTCAACTTTTGACTTTCTTATATACATACATCTAAAAAATTTACACCTTAGTGTGTCTGGTTGTGCTGTAACACTATGGGTGTAGTGTCTTGAGTTAAAATTGCCCCCTCATTTTGGAGTCTATGCGTCGTATGACTTTTTTTGTTGTAGGAGACAAAACTGTAAAGCACTGGTGTACTGGTGACATCTGAACGATCATACCCACTTAATCCAGAAAAACCTCACCAGGCTGGACTTACATAGTCTTCCAGTACAAGGAAAAGGAGGACCATGAAGAATCACACATCAAAGTCGCCTGTTACACTCTAGCATGTGAAAAAAAAGACGAACAACACTGGTATCTCACAATAAATTTTGGTGGGTTTCAAACATACATGACAGAACTACATCAGTTTCAATGTTTTGATTTTTTCATATTACAAGATTCTCAATTGACTTTCATTCTCACAGTCTTACAGCTTTTCCTTAAATATGCTTTACCATATAAATATTGAACATAATCCTCTCTTAATTATTGCATCCAGTTTTTTAAAAAAAGCTGCTGAGTGATTAGCAATTAAGTTCAAGTTTCACATGGACATGACATATGGACATTTGACAAGCAGAGTGGGTGTGAGTCAATCAGTAAATGGTCTCATTGCACATCTAGAATACTTTGCAGGACCGGGTGCTTTGGAGAAGACTGCTGGCTTGCCCCAAGGAGCCCTAATTATTAGAGGACTCACGTACTATATCATGCTTCCCTCTTTGCAATTACTTAGAGTTTTTACACCCTGACCATTTGATACTGTCAAGTCATTACCCTTTATTTCTTGTCACTTTCACTTTTTTTAATTGCTCATTTAATTATATGCAAAAGCACAGCAGCTCACAAAATCATTCTCAGTCCAATTCAAAATAGCTACCCCTAGCCATTCTTTGCAACATGCAAGTGATACCCACCTAGAGTAGGTTACACACCTCTGGGGGACAAGCACAAGATTTTACTAGGGCATTAAGTGTCCTGAGAGACACTGAGCCATTTCTGGGCTTTTAACTTAATGTTGGAAGATGACCTGAATACTAATAAAAATCTGGAGGTATCCTGAGATTTTCAAAGAGGCATCCAATCCTCTCATCTACAAAAATGGAAACTGAGGCCCAGTGAGTTTAATCGACTTAGCTAAGAGCATATATTTAGTGACAAATTGAGTTAGAATGCAGGTTTCCTGACTCTCAAAAAGTCCTTCATTCTATTTATCTAAGTTTTAAAATACCTATAACAAATCCTGTGAGGCAGAATGAAAAAATATTTTTACACACATGTATATTATACATGATATACAACATGTATATAATACATGCTTACATTTGGTTGTATCTCATTTCATCTCTCCTAAGTTATCGAGCCTTTTACAATTATATTTTAAAACAAACTTTCAGAGTTAAACATTTAAGTATTCTATTACAGTACAAAAGAGCCTTGGAAACACAAGCTTAATTTTTGGTGCTGTTTCGCATAGGTTGTTGTTAACATGCCACAAGCTGTAGACACTTAAAAATACTGTTTAATTTTCTTTAATCCATTTCGTTTTATGGATCTAAAATGGCCATCAGACAATAATACAGCAGTTTCCATAAGGAATAAATTGTTACTGCTTGACAAAAAACTCTTTTTATGCTAGAAGAGGGAAATATAAAAATGTCTTTTTCATATAATTATATTAAAAAATGTGTTAGTGTGTTCTCTCATATTACAGCTGTTAGAACGTTTTTTTAAGCCACTGACTTAAGAGCTTTCCTTTCCTTCCTCATTTTTTCCTAATTAATTTCTGTTCAACCAAAGAATTCTTTCCTTTTATGGCTTCTGCTACCATAGCAGTGCCTTCATAAAATGAGCAAGCCCATTTCTGAGCTCTACTCTTCAAATAAATAAATAAATAAATAAATAAATAAATAAAATAAAGCAAAAACAGAAGGTAAAAAAACGTTTCTAAGAAGAGTACTTCCCCATTTAGGTGTTGCTCTTCCTTTGAGGAGAGTTGACAAATAATTATGATCCTCTAGAAACATTTAAGTCTTCTGCTCTTCAAAGAGGGACACAGTGTTCAGAAACAGAAATGTAACCATTTTTAGATATTAACAGCTTCACAGACTTGGTCCTTATAGGGAAGCATCTGCCACTAATAAATTTACTATATGACTTCTGATAATAGCCTTGCTTTTGTTTATAATTATTCATTAAAGTGTTAAAAAAAACTAGAATAAATTCAGAAGGTTGTTTTCTTCAAAAGATTTCTGTTCTTGTATTTTCTCATATTTATTTTAGATTTTAGATTATACTTTAAATATCCAGAATTAATGAGGTTTCCTTATGTATTTTGCAAAGTTTACAGACCATTACTTTTAATCTCTTTTTTCTTTTTATGCTTTGAATAACTGCTTTTCTTTTTAAAGAATAAGGGAGGAACGTCTGTTTAATTAAATAATATAGTCAAACAACTGCTCTTTTTTATACTGCAATTGCTTCACTATTAAAAAAAAAAGGCAAGGCATAAAACTCAACTAATTAATTTGATTAAAGATCTGAAGAAGCAGTACTACCTCCTACCTCCACCCTCACACCAACTGCCTGGATATTAGAAAATCTGGAGAAATGAGATGCCTAACACAAATTATTCAACAGGGTAAAATTCTATATAAATATATAGACTATTTATGAGATACATTAGTATATTTCCTACCCAAGCTATTTGAGCTCATATAAACAGAACTAAAAAAAAAAATCTCACTGGCATGAATTGGCCCTCAGTTAACACAACTGTAGTGATCAGTATTGAGCAAGAGGTCAATAAATTGGCTGCCCTGAGATCCATTCATTCTGTGCATGTAAGTGCGGTTTAGCTTTACTTACATAAGCAATACGTAATGAACGTAACAAGTTCCAGAGAAGTAATTTGTTATTAAAAACAAGCAAGTAATCATCTATTATTAAAACCATAAGCCTGTTTTCCTGCAGCATAAATTCAGCAGTATTGATCAATAAATATTAGAAGTTATTGCTTGAAATAGGAAAATTCTGTAGAAAGAATAATCTAAACAATGTACATATTTTAAAGTGGTACTATATCAATTTTATCAAACTACTATCTCTTGCGCACTTAAACCTACCAACTTTGCCTACCTTTTAACAGATACTGACAAAAAGTTAACACGAGTGTTACATCTCCTATGGACTGTCCACACACACACACACACACACACACACACGCATGCACACGCACACACATGGGAAATCTGATCATCATAATACTTGATGTCAGAACCACCATTTAACAAAGAAAGTTTTTCTTTTCTTTGAATTAACTGCATCATTTTCCCCTCTCAGCTCCCATATATAAAGGAAGCTTAACTATGTGCTTACAATTATAGTTCAGGCTAGACTCCATTACTTTAATTATCTTACAGTGAACAGAAAAATCTAATGTACGGTAAGTGTAGCTCTCTTAATAGAAAAGCAGATTTTAAAGGCATTTTCATTTTCAAAATTAGCTGGACCCACTCTAGTCAGGTTTTGTCTTTTCTATATACAACTGGTATTTCATTTTGAATTACTTGAGCACATTGCAAAGTGTATGCACTGTAACAAGAGGTCAAATTTCACCCAGTGAATCGATTCAATATGAGAAGCAGAAATTTCCACAGAGGGAAGAAAATTGCCTTAAAGTCAGCTGGCATCATTTTGTTTCAGCTTCTTGCTCTGAGTGGTGGGACCAAATGCACACAGTGCTCTGCACCGCTCTGCGTACTTAGAAGAGCACAGGGCTTGAAGGGCTGTTAGAAAGAGTAATGATGGAATTGTAACTGATGAGCTGTCTGTCTGGTGAGACTACCCAGAAAAGACTAACAGGATAAGCGAGGGCTAAAGGGCCTTTGTTGTCTAGGTAAGAATGAAAGTTGATTTGTTTTGTTTTGTTTTTTCCTTTTTGATTTCTTCACTCAAATGCTGACCTCAAATTCAGGAAAGCCAAAGATTCAGTGTGACTCACACTGCCTTTGATCGGGTTCCCAATACAGTCTAAATCACAGATCATTGTAAAAAATATGTAAAACAGTTTCTGTTCAAACAGAGCTAAGTGTTTGAAAAGCACTCTCTGTTTATGCGATGGTGCCATCAACGTAAAGCTTTGTTCAGCTGCTGATCAGAAGCCAAAGATGGCAGTGAAGTTAATGGAAGTGAGAAAACAGGTTATTTTGCTTCGGTGACCAGAGAGATACAAAAAAGAGTAAATTAAATGATAGTGAGACTGCTAGAGGATACGGGGCCCCTGGGCGGCTCAGTGGATTGAGTGTCTGACCTTCGATCTCAGCCCAGGTCTTGATCTCACAGTTGTGAGTTCGAGTGCTGCGTTGAGCTCCATGCTGGGCAAGGAGCCTACTTAAAAAAAAAAAAGGAAGGAAGGAAGGAAGGAAGGAAGGAAGGAAGGAAGGAAGGAAGGAAGGAAGGAAGGAAGAAAAAGAAAAGAAAAAAAACTGATGGAATATACCCCAAGCCTTATTTGCCACCCTTCTTTTGACAGCTTCTGTCCTTTCAAAAATCCAAATGAAATAGATGGTTTCCACATGATTAGAACACAATTTTAAATCAAGAAAGAAAAGAGACTAATATTTCCATTCGCCAAGACCGTATCATTTCTTCTCTGTGAGGATTAGTCAGGAAGTTCAACCTATAGTTCCTCCAAAAGAAGACAGAGAATACTGGGTAATATAATGACAAATAATAGAAATAGACTGGCTCTGTTTATTTTGAAAAGGTTTGTTTAAATCTTCAAACACACTGTAATCCTTCAGACACTAAAAATCTGCATTAAAAAAGCCATAAGAATTCGACTCCTATTCTAAAATATATTCAACCATACGCCCCTTTATTGTCGTAATGCTATTTTCAGCATCATCAGATATGTGTTTTAAAGTGCTTACATCTTTGATATAGTGGTCATTTTTAGAGATTTTTGGTGCTTTCGTATGATCTTATCTTGCTTCTATATCCACTTGTAAACTCTTTAAGGAAAGAAACATCCCACGGAAGTCCCCAGAGGCCCCGTAGAGTGATTTGCATACTCAATAAAAGGATTTGATTAACTTCTATCCCAGAAATTTCAGTCTTAAAAACCTGGGGATCTACTGGGAATGCAATTGTAATAATCTTCTAGTACAGCCTGTTTAAAAATCTTTCTTGTACAAAAATATTCTGCTTGTCTAACCTAAAGCACTCTTGTAATTTCAAACCATTTCTTACAATATTGAACTTTTTGAAGTTGAGTAATCAAACTGCTGGTCAGCATTTTACAAAATTTATAAAACATTTATTTTGGAATAATAAAATAGGCAGAACTACCACTCTGTATCAAGATGAAAACTTGTAACTATTGGTTTTTTTTATATAAATGTAGCAAACTACATTTTTAGTTTTAATATAGAATATATTTTCAACTTTACTATAAACTCAGTTGCTGGAGGATACTTCGGCGTTTGTTATTTATCCTCCACAAAAGATCAAGTACACTAGACCACTTGAATAAAAAAAACAGAAACAAATATTTAAAATAAATGCATGCTGTAGTAATAGATTATGATCTAGATAAGGTTTGTTGGTTTTTCAAACAACAACAACAACAACAACAACAACAAAACAACCCTACAACCTTGGCATGCTTCTACTCAGGACAGTTCTGTAAATATGCGCATGGTTCAGGACATGGTAGAAATGAAAATGCTGATAAAAAAATGGACATATGTTATCTGGTCTCTCAGTATGTTAAACTTCAGCTGAAATAACTAGAAAAGAAGGAAAGGAAATTATCCTTCCCTAATCCATTTCTTATCATTCTGGGAGACTTCCCCTGAGTTCATGGGAGTAGAAATTATTTCTATCAAAGTAGTCCTTGGTTCTGCAACTGCATATTAATGAATTATAATCAAGGTCCTTTCCTCAACCAAGAAATATAGACAAGGACCTCTATCTCCTCCTTTTTGAGCACAAAAGCACCAAATCCTTTAGGTAACTGGTTAAAAACAACGCAACATCTCCTAGGTGGGTTCCCTGGTGATGAAGGTAGCTTTTGATTATTTCTCAGGATATTCTGGTTTCCTCTAAAATGCAGTTTTAATCTTTGAAAACCAATTTCACCCTTAATTTTCTGCAACTCCACACTATTTCAGTTGTTAATATAAGTTAACTGTTCAAGTTCCATCTAATATTCTCATCAAACTGATGGATATTCCTCCTCATGGGAAGAAAGATTCAGTTCTATAAACATGTTTTTATTCATCTAATTCTTCTATAGATTACAATAGCAAACCAACCAAACATTTAATTCAAAATCCACAGCTTTTTGGCATTTCCTATAGTGATTGCTATTATTTCTTTTTTAGTCTCCTGAAGTGAAAACATTTTGGAGAAAACAATAAGTCACACATCATGAGGTAAATTGCTTCTAGTTGGGTTTAAGTTAAACATGTCGTGTTCAGAAATGTGATCTCACCTCTGATTTCTCTCTCTTTTTTATTTTTTACTTTCAGCTAGTCATTTAACCCCTCAAAAATGTTAATAGTGATACTTATACAGGTGAAAAATACTGAAAGAAAATGTTTAAAATATTATAATTAGTAAAATTACAGAATATAGAGGCTATCTCTGTAATGAATCCTGCTTCGCTCAGGATTCACTAAAGAGCTGCCACAAAGTCAGATGAAGTTAACTAAATGTTCTAACCTCTGGTGGGAAACCTCCAGAAGTCTGACACCAAAGAGCAAGTTTGTCCCTGAAGGTATGATGAAATCTAGTATTTTTGTATAACAAATCACAACATATGTAGTTTTAAGTTATTCCATTCTGGACCACACTTATTTGATTGTCTTTGGAGTTCAATCTTTTGTTTTTCCTCATTAAAATAATTCCATTAAAAAGAAACCCGTATGCAAGTTTGAAAAAGGGTTTGTCTTGGCTCATCATAATAGATTAGTGGTATGTTGAGTTTACGTTATACTGCCTGTTTGTTCGCAACATTTGGATAATCTGAAAAGTCAGATTTAAAATAACTAACCATGCACCTGGTAGGGTCTTTTTACACATACAGTCTCACTTCATTCTTCCAACGATCCTAGCAGGTAGGCATTTTACAGAGGTGGGACGGAGGCTCATAGATGTTACCTGCCTAAGAACACACAACGGATAAATAATGCAGCTTGGCTCAGAACTCACCCAGGGGGTCTAAGTTCAGAATCACGCTCCTGAATATCGCTGCTTTAGTCCGCTTTAGTAGGCAAGCTCATACTGTTTGCCATTTGGAAGAACTAAATCACCAAGAGATGCACATAATCTGAAAAATAATCCTGTCAGTCTAGGAATGCACTGTTCCTGTGCCAAGGACTTGCCACAAGAAAATTTTCTATTAGGGCAATCTTATTATTAGTGATGGCCCATTTACCCCCTTTGGTACCCTTATTCTACCTCCTGGAACTTCTACACGACTCCAAGAAAGCCATGCCTTCATGTTTTCTGTAGTTTACCACCCTGAACTTAATTCTCTCCTTCACGCAGGACAAAATTCAATATTTAACAGTTCAAAGCTTAGAAATAAGTGACCAGAAGGTATTAGATATAAGTGACCAGGAGATATTAACATTTTAATAAGGAGTAGTTCATTCACACAAAATAGGAATGAAATTCTATTGGGATGATTTAGGCATCACAGAATAATACAAGTGGTTCTGAAAGGAAGGAGTTGCCCTTCAAATGATATCATATCCAAAAAAAAAAAAAAAAACCTGGCCCTTTGTTAGAACCAAGTCTAAAATTTTCGTATCCTTTCTCATTGCTGAACTCGGAGAGTACAAATACCCAATTGTACAATGCAATATTTTTCATCAGCAATAATTCTTCAAAAGGAGAAACTGAATTTTATACTATGCTAGGATCTCCTTAAATCAGTCAGATAACTGTTTACACCTGAGCACACAGACATGCGACCCCCCCCCGCTTTACATTCTAAAGCCAAAGCACATGCTACCTAGTTAAATCCCTAATTTTTTTCTTATGAACAAATTAAAACAAATAAACAAGCAAGCAAAAACATCGGCCAAAATCATAATGGGACATTTACAACTGATTTATTTTTAATGAAATAATATTGCTGATTGATTATGCATTGTGCTATATTTTACACTTGTCAAAGGTGATATGAAAATAAAGCAATGTTGAGCACAATCTGACACAATCTGATACTCATATTGTAAACAGTTGCCTTAAATTTATAAAGATAACCTACACATAAATTAAGGAATCCATTTAACCTAACGGACCGATGGACTCTGCTGAAAATCAGTTACTTATTTTTAACTAAACACCCACCACAGGGTCAAACTATTGGAATTTTATATTATATTCTGGAATTTGCTTCCAGAATATTACATTCTGCTACTTTACTTTTTTTCTTAACAGGTTTGATTAACTTTATAAAAAGGTGGTCAAATACTGACCATATTAGAGGTTTGGTTTTGATCTCCTCACTAATACGGGTTTTGTTAAGAAGCTGAGCTCTGTGGCTCCCGCAGAGAAAAAAGAGGAAAACAATTAAAGACTCCCACAGGAGGCCCCATCTTTCAGCAAAAGATTTGGGGAACATTCTCATTCATATCCAGTCACAGCCAAATGCCTTTTAAGGGTGTTAGTTTAGTGAGCCATAGCAGGACTTAGGTTTTCTATTATTTCTTATTGTTAGGTTCAAGGTTCAAGGGGAATTGTAAAGGAAGAAATGAAATAGTCCTGATTAGTTTATGTATACAGAACACTAGATTGCAATTCCTGAGAAAGTTATTTTATTTTTTCAAAATCTTAATTGCCTTGTTACTTTATTTTGTTGCTGGGTTTTGATTTGTTTCACAAGCTGGCTAATTCATATATCCATGCAGATAAAAAAATGAGGTTATCTCTAATAAATTTTTTTTAAAAATTCATCAGGAAGTTTTCTAAGACCCAATGATAGCCCATAAGTGAAACAATAGAATAAAATAAAATAAAATAAAATAATAAAATAAAATAAAATAAAA
Source organism: Callorhinus ursinus (assembly GCF_003265705.2). NCBI lineage: Eukaryota > Metazoa > Chordata > Mammalia > Carnivora > Otariidae > Callorhinus > Callorhinus ursinus. Next base: position 13,773,698 of record NW_027397079.1, on the reverse strand, counting down.
CAACTGATGTGTTCGATGAAGAACAATGAGATTTCATTAAAATGAAAGAAAGTGAAATTAAGTGTAACTTAACAAGTGTTAGGTTCCTAATAAAAATACTCCTGGAAAAAAATGACTGCTATCAAGGAGCACAATAGAAAATAATTTATATGTTACATGCCTACTGCATCATACTGAGATAAAAAGGCCTGGACATTTATTCACATACAATGACTTTATGAAACTTACTCAATTTAAAGAAGTATAAAAAAAAAATGGTCTCTTTACCGTGTAGCATCTGGAGATGCTATAAAGGAAGACAAGAAGACTTAATCACTGCATAAATGTACACTAAAGAAAGATGTCAAAGTAGGATTTCGAAAAGATAACTAAAGTATAACAGCAGATAAACATCACATTAACTTGACGCTTGGGGAAAAACACAGGCAAGCAATGCAGACGCATGGGTGGGATTATCATTCTCCATAAACATGTACCTAAATCTCAACATTTTCAAGTTCAAGTCATTCAGTAGAAACCAAGGAAAAACAAGCATTAAAATGTTACAAATGAAAACAAACCTTTCAAAGCCACATTTTCCTAATTCAAAGTTTACATTATTTTAAGAAGAAAACCCTTCCGTCTTTTTTGTTTGTTTGTTTGTTTGTTTTTACCCTGAAAGCAGGTTTTATCCAAATTTCTAGTGTGCGTGCATCTGCAACTACTAAGGACCTCAGTCCCACAAATACTTAAGTAAATACTTAAAACAAGCTGTAATTTAGTGAAGTGGATTCCTACCCACAATACAAAGCTGAGACGATCCAACCTTCTGGGGGAAGAACACAAAAGTGGATCTGAATGTGAGGTCTGAAATAATGACAAAGGTTAAGGTTTCTTGACTAAGCCTCAAACATACTCAAAACTCATGTAAAAGCCTAAAATTAAAGGAGCATTTTATCCCATAATATTCAAAGTGACTTACTGTGTTTTAAAAAGAAACAATATTTAAAAAGACAGAGATCACATTTAAAAACTTCCTATCTCACACATACACATACACGCACAAAGACGCTTTTTGAACTTGAAAGTTGAATCAGAGGATTAAGTAAATGTATTCTGTGAGAAGGAAGTGATGATTTCAGAGCGGAGAGTACTTTGAGGTTTGCGATACATTTGGTTGTAGTTCATAGTAATGAAATGTTTAATAGCAGACATTGATTTTTTTAAAAATCCCTGTTCTATTACATATTGTTATTATACAGTATTCATTCTGAAGTTTGGATACAGCAGTTGAAATAAGAAATGCCTCTGCATTACTTTTCTCTCATTCCAGCTGTGGGACGGAAGGATATTTTAAAATTAATTCAAGGAAAAAACAAGAACGTGCACTGCTGACACACTCTGGTTTGGGTTCATCTTGGCCATACATTCCAAGTGAGTTTAAATGAACAGGCATTATGTAAATAGGCACTGCTAAATAAAAGGCAGCCCTCGTGTATTAATCCAAAGCCTGGGGTGCTTTTAGAGCAGGCTGGAGACAATCCCAGACACCTGGCTTTTGAAAGACCACCAAGAGAATAAGTAAAAGGGGTCCTTAAAAGCGGTTTGAAATTAAATCTAACTTAAATACAAGATTTAGATACATTTTTGCTCAGCATTTTAAAAGATTTATTTTAGTTACTTAATACAAAAATTCTCACCTTGGAGACATTAAACTGTTCTTCAATCAGTGAATACTTAAGAATTAAAATCGTATAAAGGACATGGCTGAGAACAAATGATTTCACTTACTGCTATAAAATAGATACTCTGGTACATTTCCTTCATTCCAGTACTGACTTTCGCTTGTAACTATCTGGAATGAAAAAGTTACAGGTACGTCTAAGATGAAGTATTATAAGCACATCACCTGTGTAAAATGCTGATCTATAGAAATTAACTAGAAAAAAATTAGGACGCCTAATTGGTCCCAGGATAAAATAAGTAGACATAATTATTTGGGAAAAGTGGAAAGATTCACAGAAACTAGAGGAAAATGATTATGAAATTGTTTTTTTTTCCAGAGAAACAAGTAATGAGCTCAACTTATTAGTGTTTTTAAACCACTCAACTAACGTATTCCATAGCTAACAAAATTAGCGTTATTAAATTTAGAAGGGAAACACGCATGTTATGAGAAATTAGAAGGCCTACAAAAAGAGAATTTCTGAACATGTAAGACATGGATTTTTATGCAGAGTTAGTGTGTCTATGTGTAGGTTCATATTTCTTTAATTCTATTACACTTTTCCTTGGGGGTTAGCTACTGTCACATTGTTTGAATCACTACAAAAGCCATGGAGATCAACAGTGCTGTGAAGGTAATGATCTTCCACTGGCCTCTCTGGAGCTGGCTGTAAAATTTATAAGGCAAGTTCTATCCCTGGCCTACATAATTTTTGGTGAGCCAGTAGAAATTGATGCCATCTATCTAAAAGAATAAAAGTGGGCAATTTAGTCATCTGAACGTACTCAGCCTGCACAAATCTCGGAGACATTGGGGGTTATGAGAGGCACAGAAGTTTAAGTTACGGATGTGTTATTCCATCATCTGTTTATCGAATAGCTGATATGTATTAAATATGGTGCTCTGTTTTGTAGGATGAGAGATAATTACAAAATACCAGTCTTAGCCATGGCGTTCTTGTAATCTGTTAGGAAGATACATACATTCTGCATACATAAAACACTTAAAAAGTGTTTTAACAGGCGCTAACTCTCCTCAGAGCAAAAACTGTATACCAAAGTATTGTACAGAACTATGTTTTTGCCCATAGACTAAATTGTATGACTTCCCTGGAATAGTTTAATTGTTGGCTCATCTGAACCTCAAAACTTTCTATACACAACACTGATTAATTTTGAGAGCAGAACAAAAGAATACATATATGCCTAATATTTTATAATGTTAATAAAAGAAAAATCATCTTTTATTTCAATTATGATTTGAAATCACCTAACTTGAGAATTTTCAGGGTGCTTTCATAGCAGAAAATTTCCCCAAACACAGTGAATCAGAAGCATCAGCTTGGCTGAAGCCAAAGGATAGTGGGTGGAAACAAGGCCCGGAGACGTGATTCTCTGAGAAGCTTCAAGTGTAATGCTGAGTGGGAGCTCCAGATTCAGCTGGGCAGAAGAATTTGTTAGATCTATTTTCACACTGAGAAAAGGAAAACGTTTAGGACTCCTTCATCTGGCTCAGTTTTGGATCATCCCAAATGCACATCAAAAGCAATTAAACTTACCATTGAGTCTCAGTGCTTTAATCTGATGATAGGATGGTAATACCTCATACAAGGCAAAGGGAAACAATGAGACTTTATTAAGCACCACATGAACACCAGCACTGGCCATGCTGGATGAACACGGGATAGAGTCCTCTGCTCCCGGCTTGACCCCAGGGGGGCGTCTCATAGGCCTCATGTCACCCATGATTGATTCTCATAGGTCATCTCTTCTTCCCAGAAGAAGGGTGAACATCTCTCCTGCCCATCTCAAAAGGCTTAAAAAGATGATGTATTACATTTTAAAAATATATATGTGAAAAGAGTTCTGCCAACTATAAAACACTACTCAAATGTCAGTGACCATTTTAACAAACAATTACAACAGTTTAAACTTGTGATTCTAAAAAAAAATATTCACTTTCAAACCAAAGAATATTCTATGTATTCACTTCTATAATATTAATAAAAATAGTTAACACTTATTCAGCATTAACTATGTGCCAGGCATGATTATAATATCTTTACATGTATAAAGTCATTAAGCCTCACTACAAATCTATGAGGTAGGTACTATAATTATGTCCACTTGAGGTACATGACAATGGACTGCAGAAAAGTAGGTAATTTGCCCAAAGTCATATAGGCAGTAAGTGGCAGAACTGTAATTCAAATACCCACACTCTTCACTACTATGTTGTACTACCTCTTCCATGGGTCATTTATATAATCCTTCATTCTCTTACCAGGCTCTATCCTAAGCATCACGTCTTTTGTGTATGACGATGCTGGTCTAATAGTACATGGCCACACGGAATGAGACTTATCCTGTACATTTCCTCAGACCTAACCATTAACTACAACATCTAATGTGTTTAAGGCATTGTTAATTTCAGCAAAATAAAATCATTCACTGTGCAACACACAAAGGTTGAAGCAATCATATAGCAATTACTTAACTGTTGGACAGGGGGTCATTTCAGTTGTGTAGACAAAACCATATTCTCAGAGCCACGGAGGCATCCTTCCCGAGTTCCATAAACATCCATGTGCACCTATGTGTGTTAAGACCTGCAAAGGCATGTTGGCTTTATTTAGATGATTAACTCATTAACTCAAATCTAGGGGCTCTGCAGACCAACAACACTGACTTTCCCCACACTGCCCTCATGAAGACAGACTTGGCTAAGCCTTACAGAAACAATCACTGCCCATGGACACATCATTCTAGCACCAGATGTCCTTACACCGGGACAGAAATTGACAAACAGCTCAGCTCTCCTGTGCTGCCGGTGTCTCTTTGGTGCAGGAAAAAGTAGGAGGGTCTCCTCTCAAGTTATTTTCAGATGTTTTAAATAGGCCATACTCCTACGTGCCTCTTTCTTCTGGTGGCACCTCTGTGCAATTACTCGGAGGGATTTTGTCTTGAAATTAGAATTAGGCAGTGGAGTAGGAAAAGAGCAGCATTAAAGAAAAAACAAACAAACAAGCCAGCGTGTGAAATATTTCTGTATGTTCACTAGCATATAGACTTTTTGTGGTTTGCAAATATATATGTATATGTGTATGTGTATGTGTGGATACGTTTATATCCACATACATATATTTAAGTTAGGCAGACCAGAGACCTGAAGTAATCAAGGTAAAAAAGAAACATGCCTCTAAATTGTGAGCCTCAGTAACTCAATACAGCTTTGGGGCTTGGCTCGTGACATCCTTCAAAAAAAATACCATAGTAGGCTGTGAAGAGTCACTCATAAAATTAATATCTAGAGAAAAGATAAAATATATTCGATCATGTTATCTGCTTTAAAATGTATTTTCTGAAACATCGTCACATGCCAGATTCTTCCTGGACAAATTTAATCCTCACACCTTGCAAATCCAGAGAATAGATTGCAAGCTCATTAAACTGTTTGCTGTCTTTAAAGGTTTTTTTTTTTCCTACTTACAGATAGTGTGTAACAAATTAAATATCCAATTGAAATAATGAAAATGTCAATACTTGTAATAAAACTTTTCTTAAAAAAAGAAATTAAAAAATGAAAATGAGTAGAATGAAAATGTTTTTCTTTTTTTCTCTCCCTTTAGACATTCTTTCAATTAGAAAGGAGACCAAACTTAAATTATAGCTACCAATTAATTTTTCTGCTCTGGAAAGTGAAATAAGCATCTTTCATTAAATTGGATATTAAAGCTCATTGGTTATACAAGGAACTTCCAGATTAATGGACTAGAGTTCTTCCATTTCAATTATTTTCTCTACTTCCTAATTTCAGTTCAACTGCCCCCCTCTCCCTGGTGGGGCTCAATCTGACTCCTATTGCCCCAAAGTATTTAATTGACTCTTTCCACTACTGTGGGTCACTCAAGTAATCTGAATTGGAAGGCTACAACCTCTTTGTTAAAAGGTGTGTGTGTAAAAAATAAATAAAGAAATAAAAATAAAAGGTGTGTGTGTGCACGTGCGTGCATGAATTAGTAGCTAAGGAGGTTTTCTTTAGATGAAATCATAAGATGAAGAAGGAGAAGAAAAAATACAAAAAGAATGCCAGCTACGGAATGAAAGTAGGCAGTTATCCAGAACTTCTGCTTTGCAGCCATATATGCTTACATATGTGTTTCAAGAATCCCAAAAGAATAAGGAGGGAAATTAAGAAATCAGTTCTAATTTTATACTGTATGTAAATTAAATTTCTAATATGATATGTAAGCTTGCGTTTATTTTCAAGAACCCATTAATTTAGGAAGCAATTCTTACTCTTACAGATACTGCCCTTGGCATCAAAGTTGATTTAGTTAACGGGTCAAGAGACATTTCCTGAGACAACATAATTTGGTCATCAAGATAAACTAGATACGCAGACCACAATCTCTGAGTAAATTAATCTTTATTTCTGAGTAATCAGTTTGCATGAAGTGTCCTTTCCAAATGATGCTTTATGATTTACAAAAAAGTAACTAGAACATAGTAATAAAAAGAGCAATATATATATTTTTTTTTAATTTAGTACCACCAAAGAAGGAATCCGAAAGTCAAGATTTAGGAGATACAATGTTAAAAATCTTGACCAGTACTCCAGACACGGCCAAGGACAATAATATTTGTCCACATGTTATTTCTTTTTTTTTTAATATTTTTTTTTATTTATTTATTTGAGAGACAGAATGAGATAGAGAGAGCACATGAGAGGGGGGAGGGTCAGAGGGAGAAGCAGACTCCCTGCTGAGCAGGGAGCCCGATGCGGGACTCGATCCCGGGACTCCAGGATCATGACCTGAGCCGAAGGCAGTCGCTTAACCAACTGAGCCACCCAGGCGCCCCACATGTTATTTCTAAACCTCTGACAGATATTCCACTTGCTAAGCTGTCACTTCCCTTTCACTGTTGGCTTCTCGTAACAAGCTGTATGTACCATGCCCCCTACTTCCCGTATTCCATGTCTCATTGTCACCCACTGGTCCTGAAGTCCACAGGCAGAAGATAGCTCTTCCCCCCAATCCAGTAGGAAGGCTTGCCTCCAAACTTCTTCTTTAGAGTGTTTCAGTATTATCTCTCAATCTTCCTGTTTTGAAATTTTCAGGTGACTCAGGCCAATGTCCGTGCATGTGGCCTTGACGCTTTTCCAAACTCCGTAGACATAAGTTCCATTCCCAAGACTGGCTCCTCACATTTTCATGGCTCCCTCATTGAAGGCCGTACTTAAATTTTCGTCCCTATGACCTTGTTTTTCTCTCTTTCCAGAGACACTTCACTCTCAAAGCCTAACTGGGACTTACTTCTAAATGCCTGTCACTAAAACATCTGATGTATTTGCCCCAAACTCTTGTCATGAATTTTCAAATCTTCCTGGATTTTTGCTCTGATGTCCCACAGTCACCTGCAAAGGCAGGAGGCAGAAATGTCTTGAAATTTCAGTTCAGAGCCATTAAGTGTCCCAAGTGCTGTTTCTTAGGTGCTGAGTCCTTATATGCATGATACATTTGAATATTTTAAACACTGCGTATCATTCTCCATGCTTATTCAATAGAACCATGAAAGTCAGAGAGTCAGATTAGGAATAGAAATAACTTTTCTTTGTTTTTCTTTTCCTTCCCTTTTTTTTTTTTTTTTACATTTACTTTCAGGACCTAGGACAAAATCTAAGAATCTTCTCTGGGTTATTTTTCATCCCTATTCACGTGGTCATGAAGTCTAGACAACTGTGAATGTTTATTCATGTTGATATTCAGGACAGATTTATTAAATTTAGTCCCCATCAGGCAAATCCACTTCATAATAGAGCAGTAAGGATTCTCCAGGTTCTAGTATATAGTTTAGGTAAAATATTCAGCAAAACACTACAGTCATTACATTGAGTTTGGACTCTGCTTATAATATTTTACTATGAGATCTTCACCACCTTGTATGTTTCTTTTTTTTTTTTGAAGATTTATTTATTTATTTGAGAGAGAGAGAATGAGAGAGAGAGAGAGCATGAGAAGGCAGAGGGTCAGAGGGAGAAGCAGACTCCCCGCCGAGCAGGGAGCCCGATGTGGGACTCGATCCCGGGACTCCAGGATCATGACCTGAGCCGAAGGCAGTCGCTCAACCAACTGAGCCACCCAGGCGCCCCACCTTGTATGTTTCTATTTCTCATTGTTCCTAACACGGGTGTTTGCACATAGTAGGACTTGGTAATTTAATGAACTCAGGAATAATTTTAAATTTACCTAGTAGCTTTATGATTATAGATTTCTCTTTTGTGGGTTCCTTGATTGCCAGTGCCTAAAGTAATCAATAAAAATTTTTTGGACACAGGGTTATTCCCCAATATAAATTAGTAAACTGATCATTCGTTTAGTAAACAATATCTTGTGCATTCGATTTCCACAGCCAGGGAACTGATGCAGTCAATTTCTATAAGGCTGATTACCAAACTAAAAATGGGTGGTAACTCTACTCAGAAATAGCCTAAAGCAACAATCCAACTTCATATTTTATTAACCTTTCTCATTTGACTCCTAATTATATATTATTTTGTATTGAAAACTTTAACAGGCATGTCTTATCACTTTGAAGACTGTCCACTGATTACGGGTTTCTTTCTTAGCCTTCTTTCCATCTCTTCTCAGTTCTGTGCTGTGTATCTACTAGGTCTGCAGTAAATACTTCTTGAATAAATACTCAGCATTATGCCAAATCAACATGTTAATACAAATTCAACATAAATAAATATAAATTCATATTTTTTAAAAAACTGAAATGATATCCTATGTAAAAGGTATATATCATGACAGACATTCACAAAGGTCTAAATAAATATTTATAATGGTATACTATAAAAGTCAATTCAGATGTCTCCATTAATATTTTTAATTATGTCAGTTCATGAATATTTTATTTCAAATCATTTCTTTCTCCTTGCCAGATGGAAATGATCACAAGACCTCTTTTGAAGTCAAAGTAGACCCTTTGCTAATAAAGTAGAATGACAGAAAATTATCAAAGAAATAGCAAATTTTAATGTTTTCTGTATATTTGTAGTAAGCTTAAGTTCTGCTCATAAAAATCAGTACGCTACAAAAATTCATTTTAAACTATTTAATAGCCATGTGATACCAACTCACATGCTTTTACTAAGACTTCACTATTTACAGTACATGCTATTTATTAAATTTTTCATTTTTTAAAATGCTATTTAAAGTGAAACAGACAAATGATGAGAAACATGATCTTTGATGTGGAAAACAGCTGGTACTGAACTATGTTGTGAATTACAACAGATCTATCTGGGTTGTAAATTTTAAATTAAAAAGTAACAATAACTTTGCGGAAAATAAAAAAAAAAGCTGCTAAATATAATTTGGAGAACAGAAGTGGGACAGCACTTGGATCATACAAGAAAGAAGGCTCCCATTAGGGAAAGGGATTGAAAGAAGTACAAAAATGCCCCAAATAAATGTCATCAGCCCCCAATTTAATCCAGGACCCTGACAGACTACTTAAACAGAATAGTATCTACGTAACACTGAGAGACATTACATTTTAAAATTTATTAAGTTCACCAATTTAAAGAGTTGTGTAGGTTTATTTATATTGCATATTTTTGCATAGTTGTATTGTTGGCTGAAAAGTACTTTGCATCTTGTTGAAAGCAGGCAATACTTATATATAAAATTTTCTAGACACTTTTCACCAACTCAATGAATTAAAGGTAATGTTCAAGTTTTTTTTAATAAAACTGCCTTGATTTCTAATGGGTTTTTTGAGCCTGATGATCATTCTACTATAGCTTTTACATGAATAACACTGAATTTTGTTATGCAAATTATAGACAGTACATTTTAAAAAGAAACATCAAAGTCTCATTAGATTGCCTTAAATTTAATTAGAAAAAAACCCACTTTAATATATTTTATGTACTAGCTCAACATGACACATGTACATCATCACTGAAATTTTACTTTGCCACTTAACATTTTCCATAATTTGTCTAACGAAATTAGCTAATGTGATTTTATTATTGCTATTTCTGTTATAAATCTTACAGACTTTTTTAACTTGGAAAATGATCAAAATACTTGCAGACTTCAGATTGCTATTAGACATAATAATTATACACTAAACTAATTACCACTAAACCAAAACCCGACTTACAACTAATTAAATTTTATTACATCAACATAGAGCATAGACTTCCAATTTAACACAGGGCGCAACTATAAACACAAGAGTCTAGCAGCCTGCCTATTTATTTCAAGTAAAATGTCCAGGCCAGATTTATAAAGTTTGAACTTGGCAGGACTTGTAGACTAATTTGTCAGTTTCACAAATGTACTAACTTGCTGACTTCTAAGGAAAGGGAAAGGTGCTACCTGCAAAGTGAACACACTTGATTATGCCAAATAATTCACATAATAGCTAAATGCACAATATACAAAGATTATTATGTTTTGGAAAAATGCAAAGAAGGAATCATTTATTTCAGTTCAGACACACATTATAGTTGTGACATCATTGATTCTGAGATTACTGACATACAACACGGCTGAGTCTTAGTTTCTTTTGTGTAAGATAGAAATAAAAACATGCATGTTATCTTAGAGGAATGCAAGAAGCATGAAGTGCAGAATCCTTAGTTGAGATGAAAGTACCCAATTGTTTACTGTAAAAGGAGCCAATGCGGATTCAGCTGCAACACCAACTGCAACCCAGTACTCATTGGTATTCATCTCGAAAGAGTGGATACAGAATCTCCATTTATTTTTCATGAAACTACATTTGAATTTATCATTTGCAACAATTGGAAAGTATAAGAGATTCACTTTATAAACTTTAATTTTATAAAAAATGTGTACTTTCTACCAGATGGTAAGATTAAATTACATAAACACTGTCAGCAAGTTGAATCCTCAGATGTATTCATTCCCACCACAGAAGCTTCAAAACCTGTCTATAATTTTGTTACTGATGTTTAGAAACAGCTGTAGCTGACATAGCTACATGTTATATATGTCAGCTTTAAAGGATTAAATATTCTTAACCCCCAATGGAGAGGTCTTTTGCTGTTAACAAACGCTAGTGTAAATTACACCGGAAGTTGTAATTCCAGTTGAGATAGTTCACACTACATATTTGATAAACAAAATGGTCAAGGATCAAAAAAGTTTTTCATTATTACTGGAAACTGTTTGGGGCAAGAGAAGGATTTTAAATGCACAGCACTTTCTCATAATATAAGATAAATCCTCCTCTAAAAAGCCCCTCACATATATCTTCATTAATATTTTAGATGGCAGTAAATTATATATTTTTCTTCAGAAGAATTCAATCTGCCTCAAGAGGCTTTTTTATTCCTGGTGCAGATTTCTACTTGACTTTTTGGGAGAATCCTGGTGTCTCTTCCATTAGAGTTTAAAATGATCTTCACAATAAGTGTTCCAAAATGATGGTAAAGTCAGCAGGGTTTCTGGAAATGCTGCCCTGTGACTTTTGTGCTCAGTTAATCTATCTAAGAGAAGAGAATTAACCAACCTAACTACCTAGACTGCAGGCTTCAAAATCACTTGATTTATGAATTAATCTAATCTAATTTTCAAGAAGTGTTGATTAATGGCAGTCAAATGTACAGATCTTTGGAGATGATATTCATCAACACAAAAGTACACACACACACACACACACACACACAGCCCCCCAATATAATTCTCGTTTTCAAACTTTAGTCACTATGGACTTTTTGAATAATTTTAAGCCTATAAATATACATATAAATAAATGTTCTGAAAAAATTGGGCAAATACAATTAATAACGATGCATAGTATGTTGTTTTTTCAGAACATGTAGTAAATGAAGAGTGGCCCACATAAATGGAAAGATAAAACAGGCTGATTGATGAGCAGCAATAAAAGAGGAAACAGTGTAGAGAAGAAAATTTCACACAAATTACTAAAATTAGAGCAGGCGCTTACCCATATAATCTGCGTTGCCTTTAAAGTTACATTTTACATACAGTATAATGACTTTATGAAGATGGCCGTTTTTTTTCTTGGTTAGTTACAATATGTTAACAACAGAGACATTCATGGAGGCTGAAAGAGCTGGAAGATGATGTAGTCAGTTTCACGTGTGGCTTCTGAATCTTGTCTAATTTGTAAGTCTAACTGTAATCTCTAGCTGAGAGAAGGTATAACAGCATCAGTGGAAATTCAAGCTTGTCCCTTGTCCTACATACCATTATGATAATACCCAAACTTATTGCCATGACTGATGTCCTCTCTCATAAAACAAGAGTGGCTGCACAAGGGAAGTAACAAGTCATTTCTTTGAAAGACGCAGATAAACCCCAGAGTTCTTTTTCCCTCAGTGTGTCACTCCCACTTTTGATCAAATTCTACCACTGATACACTTCCTGAATCTAATTATACACTTAGATTGTGAATTAGGATAATCCATGTATTGCAGCAAGATATTTAACAGAAAAAGGAAGTTAAGCTCTGATTTAATACAAAGGAAAATATTTATTTCAACTCTGCTATTCATTCGACTTTCTAATTATGTGAAACTTACACTTTGAAGCATAATTGGATGAAACAAACTTTTTCTAGTTTTTAAAAGGAAAAAAAGGCATCCTTTCTGATAAATGTCTTCATTTTGTACTACCAGATGTCTTTCTGTATCCTCTCCTGCTTCCTAATTTTCTTTTTGTAAGTGTGAGAACAGTGAAAATGCCAGCCATTGTAGTCAGTCAGCTTGAGCCCCAGCAAAGATTGCAGAGTGAGATGTTATCTTAGTGGTTTTACATAAATACTGAACTCCAAGTACACTTGGCTTCTTGGGATCCAGTTAACCATAGAGCACACCGAAATCCACATCTGAACCCCTTTTTAATTCCAACACCGAATAACATCCACAAAACAAATTTAGCTGAAGTTAGAACATAGTTTGCTCTTTCTCTTTACCTTTATGTGATTTTCTCAGTCTTCAGGAAACGAGAATTTAACAATTACACTAAATAATTACCCACAGAAGTAAACATCTGGATCTTTTTAAAAAAGGGGTAGCAGAAATTTGATTAGAAATAAATTTCAAAGTCCATTATAAAACTACTCAAAGGTATTACTCCCATACTCTAGGCATTTCTGTTGAATGTTTTGTGGTTTGGGGGAAGTGCAGAGATTCCCCTGGCAGCCGCAAAATGATGGCAAAATCTCTTCCAGCCTATGACGCCACTAAGAAGGATATTCCGAGATTCCCGTGAAAGGCTGGACTCGGGGGTGTCATCCTCTCTCCATGTTAGCGCAGAAGCAGGGTGAGGGGCGTGGGTCGGTGCCACTTCCCTCTGCCCTTAGTTATAGCATCAGTGCTGAAGCCCCCAAGAGCGACTTATAAAAAGGTGTATGTGATGTTGTCTGCCTTTTTAGTTTCCCGTGGAAAGCTACAACTGCCTGAAGAAACTGTGTTTTAGAAGCTGCTGTTTTCCCAGGCCTGTCGAGAAATATCCTCGCAAAGCACCTACACCAGAATTTGGTGATCTTTACTAAGGGGACAGGGGAGTACCTGGGTCAATAAACACATGCATACATTTAAGAAGGTGCTTTTACACCTGCTGCGGCCCCACCCCACAGACTGAGAGCAAGAGGAAGTTACCGAGTGTACATTTTAGCTTCGCTCAGTTTGCTGCATCTACAACAATGGGATAAAAACTTTAGGGAAGATGGAGCAGCAGAATGAACACTTCCTAAAAGCCTCAGAGCTTCTGATGGAAAGTGCGTTATCTAAGTCCTATAAGAAGACATCTGTCCCTGCTCCTCCTACCTAAAGACAGAGCATGTGCTCTGTCTTTAGCCTGGGGGCTCAGTCGGTTAAGCGTCTGCCTTCAGCTCCGGTCATGATCCCAGGGTCCTGGCATGGAGCCTGCTTCTCCCGCTCCCTCTGCCACTCCCCCTGCTTGTTCCCTCTCTCTGTCTCTCTTTCTGTCAAATAAATAAAATCTTAAAAAAAAAGAGCATGTGCATCTATACCTCAGCTGATCACGTGACTCAGGACACCCCACTAGAGGGGCAGGAATGAGATGGGACAGACAAGAAAAATTTGCTGCTATGTCTGATCGTAGAAGCAGTCACAGATCAGAAGGCTGATGTTGGCCCATTACCCCTAAATCTTTGCCACATGACAAGCGGTCATCAGTTGGATCAAAGGGTAGTACCAAGGAACTTCTCAAGCCTCAGCAACTTTCTGAATATAATGTACAATCTCAGCCCTAACGGGCCTTCAACATAGGAACAGAAATCCTAAAATAATGAAATAAGGTCTTGACCTTATCATTGCTCCACTGCACGCTACTAAGTTCTAAGAAAAAAAAAATGAGCCATCTCTGAGTTTCCCTGGAGGAGATGGTGTTTGAGATGGCAACTGAAGGGTAGTAAGGTTCAAAGCACTGGTTTCTCAACCCTGACTATGTGTTAGAAACCCCTGGGAGGCTTTTTTTTTAAAGTTACAGATTATGACCAGGCCCTAACCCCAGAGATTCTGAATTAACTAGCCTGGGATGAAATCCTAGCCTTGTATCTTTTGAGATAGGTGATTCTAAAGTGTAGTTGTGGTTGAAAAGTACTGAATGAACAAAGTGTAGATGGGGGATATCCTGTTTTCCAAAATGAGAAAAAGAGAACAGTAAATAATAGAACAGCATAGCCTCCACCTTTGGATGGTTAAAAGCTTTTGGAGAAAAAAAGAATATAGAGACTCTAGAATTGCTAGTCTGAAGTCAGGTTTTAGAGTCCTGGATCTTTCATCCATTTGGTATTTATAAAGGACTATGTATAAGGTACCATGCACATTACCGATAAAACGAAGTGGGGCAAAGCCAACAAGGTCCCCAGCTTTATGGGCTTTGCAGTGACGTGTAAAAGGAAGATGTAAAAGGGGTTTTGTATTATGTATTGTGTTAAACAAGGGATGATAAGACCCTTTTGCATGCTTGAAAAATCACTCTGCCTGTGATGTGGAGAGTGAGTTGGAGAGAGGTTCAGATCGAACGCCAGTGGATCAATTAGAAAGCTAATGCGGTAGTCCAGTCCAAATATCATGGGCACTTGGATTTACGTGGCAGTGGTGGAGACAAAAAAAATGTATATGGTTTCAGAAAGTAAAAAAAAAAAAAAGTAAACTAGGTATTGTGATATATGGGAAGGGATAAAAGAAACAGCCAAAGATGCAGTCAAGATTTCTGGCTTGATGACTTGATGAATACTCATGTCATTCACTGAGTCTGAGCCCACCCGGAGACGCTGAGGTTTTCAGGGAAAGATCACAAGTTCACGTCACATGTTAGTGTTAGGAGCATTAGTGAAATCCAAGAGTGTATGTCAGATGGTTCAATGTACCTATGGTAACCACAGATCTGTTGGCCCAGGGCAGTTCATACCAGTTGTCCTGGCTTCCTGACATCTGGTGCCCACTTTCACTCCAAGAATCCTCATCTGGGTGACAGATTATAAGCCCCCTACACCCAAGATATGTAGATCTTGAGCTAAGAGGAGAGGTTAAGAGTGGAATATCTGTGAACTGTCTGCCTATGGGGGATCACTGAAGCCGTGGGAATCTATGACATCAAAGGGGTTGGGAGAGTGGTCACAATGAGGACAGCTAAATGTCTAAGGGATAATTTCTGAGGAACTCCGGTATATGCAGAGCAAGTAGAAGAGGGCAAGACACCCATGCAGTAAAGAGAGGCTTGCTAAGACGCAGGGAGCAGCGTGCCACAGAGCAAAGGGAGGCTCGAGCTTCTCAGGGGATGCTACTGAAGTCAAAGGCAAGGATGACTGGCAATACACACTGGGTATATGGCTCCTTATTTATCCCAGCCTCAGTTTCGTCCCATTTTAAAATCAGGTGCTTCGCCTGTATGATCTTTTAAATTCCTTCCTACTCCTGGAACATTTTCATTCTATTGAACTAGAAGACAGTGCAGAATGAGCTAAATGACATATAGGTGGACATATACTATGATATGGCATAGGGGAGAGAGAGAGAGACATGAACAATTAATTCTACTGAGAAAATCAAGAACAATTTTACAGAGAATATTTAACCCGGCACATAGATGGGAAGGCTCGTCTGGTGAATGGGTAACTAGCCAGCATATCAACCCGCGTAAAAGCATGCTATGCACGAGAACCCCACTGGGAGGTGGGCTTCACAGGGTCTTGGCTAGACCATGAAGAATACACTCCGACGGCCACGCTAAGGAGTTTGGGCTTCACCCTACAGAAAAAGGAGAGCCACTGTGAGTTCATAAGCAGTGACACGACCAGATCAGGATATTAGGAAGAATATTCCCTGGGGGCAATCCAGAAAAATGGATGGGAGAGATGTGAGTTGGGTGGCAGGAAGCCCAGTTAGAAGACATCATTCGTAATGAAGATGAGGGATGATGAGAGCCCAGAGTAGGAAACTGGCAGTGAGGATGGCAAGGAGCAGCGGCACTGAAACTCAGCAGAGGGAGGATCAGCAGGATCTGATGACGGGGTCAGACGTGAGTAGTGAGCAATGGGATCATCTTCAAGATGGCTATTAGACTTCTACCCTGTGTGATCAAAGAGGATGGTGGTGTGGATACAGAAGGGGCAGCTGTAGTCCTCAAGCCTGAAAGAAAAGCCGCCAAGAATATTGTCCTGGAAATGATGAAGTTGAAGTGCTAGAGAACGGCTCCCACCCTACACGTTCCTCTCTCTTCCTTGAGTTCCTGTGGGGTGGACAGTTGGCGTTACATCTTCAGATTTCATCCTAGCTCTGAGTTGTTAGTACGCCCGTCTAGTTAGCGCCTGTTTCTTTGGGGCTTCTAAAATATACTTCCTCTTTGTTTTTTGCATCCCTTCCTCACAAAGCCTAAACCAATGTTAGACTCATAACAGATGCTTAATAAATGATAATGTAATAAAGACATCAGAGCTAAAAAAGAACACAAGCGGCCACCTTCCGTTGCAGCCAATGAACATTTCAGACAAATGTTTAAAATTTGCTTTTCAGCAAAACATTGAGAAATCCACTGGGCTAACTAATATGCTAGTGGATATGTTTTGTATCATATCTTTTTGAAAGAAACAAACAAGATACATCCAAATGCTAAGTAATTCTGTTAATTAAATGGAAACATTTTTCACTACACTCCGGTTTGTTTTGTAATTATTTCTACTTAATGTATCAATAGGTTTTAAACATGTTTTTTTTTAAAGATTTTTAAATTTTATTTATTAGAGAGCGAGCGAGAGGGAAACAGCATGAGAGGGGGGAGGGTCAGAGGGAGAAGCAGGCTCCCCGCTGCGCCGGGAGCCTGATGTGGGACCGACTCGATCCCAAGACTCTGGGATCATGACCTGAGCCGAAGGCAGTCGCTCAACCAACTGAGCCACCCAGGCACCAGCACAAAATTTCTATGAGAGGTTTCCCGGCATCTCTAAATATTACAATTTATATATCCTATAGAAAATAATTTATAAATAGATAATGCATATCTATCTATATAGCTTATTTTTATTTTTTACATTTATCTCATATTATTTAATTAATGCTATTTATTATTCTTTTATGTATATTTTCATATACATATATAATTCCAACAGCCATGAAAAAAATGACTATTTTCATTTTATTTTTTATTTTTAATTTTTTTTAAAGATTTTATTTATTTGACAGAGACACAGCAAGAGAGGGAACACAAGCAGGGGGAGTGGGAGAGGGAGAAGCAGGCTTCCCACCAGGCAGGGAGCTCAATGTGGGAATAGATCCCAGGACCTTGGGACCATGACCTGAGCCGAAGGCAGGAGCTTAACCACTGAGCCACGCAGGCACCCCTACTTTCATTTTAAAGATACGAACCAGAATATACTTAAAATGCTGACCCTGTCAAAACAGTTTTTTTTTCCTCCCACAAAACAGTCCAGTTATCTGACATCATTAAGGAATGTGTCTTCGAATAAATTTTTAGAGATGAGTCTTACTCTCCTTGAAATGTCAAAAATCTTTTCATCCTTTTCATATAAATGTTTGTAAAGTATCTCAGACATTGCCCTCTCTTCCTCCTTAAGTGACTCTGTACCGTCATGATGAGTGTTCACGACTCTAATCAGCGCTCTTGTGTACGCTGCTCTCCGGATGAGCCCTCGCTCGGCGGTTACTTTGCTGGCAGTCCACAGCCCACACCTGAGCAGGGTACCTCCATTCCTCCTCCCCCTGAACTTAGCGCTTCTAATCCGTAAGTTGGCAAGCCAGAGAATCAATGTTGTTAAAAACTATCCATTAATTAAGAGAGATCTTCTCAGGTGACAGCCCAAGTAAAGAGAAGAAGCTCTGCCACTGCTGTTTGGTTCTTCTTAGCTAATTTGGAGAGCTACTATTGCAGTGGTCTCGCTGCTGGATAAGCGTCGGGGGCTCTCTTCCGTGCACACAGGATGCTCAGGACACACCCGACACCACGTGATCCCTCTCCGTGCTTCAGCTCATTTCATTGTCGCACGTACCCCGCAAGTGGGTATGTCAACAACCCCGATTTTTGTATGCACCGTGGTATCTACAGTGTGCAGGGCTCGGTACCAGGCTCTTGACAATAGGTAGCAACGCCACCGACCATTGTTAGCAATCCTGTTGTTCAGATAAGGAACTGAGGCTCAGAGACAGGGTGGCTTTACCCAAGGTCACACAGGAAATAAAGGACAGAAATGGGATTAGAGCAGCCTTCTCTAGTTAAATCCTTCTCTAGAATTAAAGTGTTCTTTTTTATTCAATTAATGTAATGGGTATGACCTAATCCAGTATGTCATCTTTAACTTTGGATCTTTCCTCTCCTATAGAATTTAGCCTCTGGATTCAGGTAATATTCAAATGCTAGTAGAAAAAGAGATTAGCTATACCTTGCACACGGTGGACAGAAGATGGCGGCCTGGGGGAGAAGGATCTGAGCGAAAGGTCAAGGGTATGCTCCTGTCACTTAACCCTCTCCTGACTTAGCATGAATAATGCTTCTAGAAGGCTTGCCGGCAACCTGAGCTTCTGTTTTAAAGCTGGAAAAAGTGTACCACAAACTGCAAACATTTTTTTTTCCCCTCAAAAATGGGTAGAAGAGGATGACATTTAAGATAATCCACAATCTGGGCCCAAGCTCTCTCTCCAAGCTCATCACAGATTTTTCTCTGGGGGATCCTCTGCTCCATTCCTGCTGCTCACCCACGATCTCCCAAAGACATCCTGCAGCTCTCTGCATCTACATCACAGGTTGCAAACTGGGGGCCCAACTGCCAAACCCAGCCTGCAGACGTGTTTTGTTTCATCTGTGTGTTTTGTGCGTTGCCTTTTTTTTTTTTTTTATGAGCCAACATTTCAAAATCTAGAAATTTCACATAATTCATATTCTGGCATTTCTTGAAAATTCTTGCAATCTGGCTACACTGTTTCACCCCCACATGGCAACAACCAGTCTAGAGGTGTGGCGTGGTGTCTCCTTTTGGGCGAAGTGTGTGTCCTTCGGTGCCCGGTTCCCATCACCCCATGTCTCCGTTTCTGAGGCAATGCCAACGCTATTCATTATCAAACTCGCTCTGCTGCTTTTCTAATGGTATGGAAACATTTCTCTGTGTGCATATCTCTTTCAAAAGTGGAAAAATGAAAGACAAAGAGAACTACGTATTTTCGGAAATAGGAAAGAACGTGTATCTTTGTAGAAGCGCAAATGCGATACGCAACTAACAATGGCCAATTTCATTCATCCCCTTTACCTGCCGGCATTGTCATCACCTGTTCGCCAATTTGGGCTCGCTGTGGTTGATTTCTGTTGCTCACTGGGTTTCCCTGTGTTGACATCCCCTCACCCCTCCATGTCGACTGTTCATTTTTTTCAGAGATCTCTCCTGTACTGCGGTATCTTTTGTTCTCATTTAAATGCCGACAACTTATTGTTGGTACTACAGACTTAACATGAATCATAGGCAATCTTAAAATAACAGAATATACACTTTGAGAATTTTAGTGGTCCTAGGGGACGACCTAAGTCTAGAGACCACAAAGCTTTTGTAGGAAGGAGTTATTCTTTAGTGAGGACACTTGACACTGACATGGAGTGAGGGAAGATTTCATTCCCACATCACTTGTTTACCGATGGGCCAGGCACTGTGCTAGAAACTAGCTGTGCTGAGAACGAGAGAGAGAGAGAGAGAAGGGTCTCTGCCTTCGCAGCACTTTTGTGGGTAAGCTTGCAACAAACATTGCCGAGTTACTCCACAGGGAAGGAGGCAAATGTCCACCCTCTGTTCTTCCCAGGTCCCTGGCTCTTCATGATCCTTCTTGTTGGATGTCTACGGCCATGCCTGTGTGGGAGAAGTGTAAGGCCCCTGTTGTGATTCACTCGGCTGTCTAGCCTTTTAAACACTTGTGAGCCCCAGGGCACTTCTGTTGTTTTTCAGTAGTTACTGCCTCGTGTCCTTCCCAACGTCCATGGAGTTTCAAGGCTCTGCTAATGTCTGTAGGCCGCCGGAAAGCTCTGTGCTGAAAGCCTTAGGTGCTCTACTCCGTTCAGTGCTCAGCCATTTTCAAAGACCCATGGGCTGTTACAGTACGAAGTGCCCAAAGCAGTAATTCTTCCAATACCTCTTTCAACTTTCTTAATAACCTTAGTAACTGTCTGTTATCTCTTACATCATGGCTCAACTAGAAGTGAAAACTTCCTAGGGGTCTGAGATCATGTCTTGTTTCTTCTAATCTTCCCCAGGACACAGTCACTTGGACACAGAACACTGACGAAAGACTCGGGGTTTGATTTAAATGAATCGGGACAGGGAAAGATGCCTGTAGAAGTGAGGCACACATTACAAATAAAGACGGATGTTCAAATCAGGGCAGAGCTGTACTACATCTACACAGCCTCGTAATTTTTCTAGGTTCAATGGCAGCAGTTCACTATTAATTTCTATTATATTAAATATAAAAGGGCAAAAATTTCAAGTTTTGACAGGTAAGCACTACATTCCCTCCCCTGAACAATTCTCCAAAGCTTTCTGGAAACTAAAGCACTTTTTTCCTATTTTTGCTTTTCATCTGGAAGACCCTCTTCCCCAGTCAAGACGCTTACGGAAAGTGGCAGACCATTTTGCTATCTTTTTCAAATGAAGCCTGATCTACCCCACTCTTCTTCCTGCCCTCCCTGTGCTCCAAAGAATTTTTATCAGGCAGCAGATATTCTCTAGAATCTCAAATGAGAGGAAAACAAAAATAATTGTGTCTCTATGCAATATCTTTGACCCCTTCCTAAAGGTAGTAAGTACTGAACTCAGTCATCTTCTACACTTTTTTAATCACAGAAAGTACCTTTACTTATTCCTAGAGATAGCCAATCCCACTGTCCACAGAGATGGAAACATCCCGATAGTACAAAAGAGAGATATTGTAAATAATGAAGACAGGTTCTCCTTAAAAGTTGACACACTTCACATTTCTTAGGGTTTATGTATAGCTAGTTTCCAATTTTGTTCTATAAATAATATTAATGCAAGCAAATAGGTTGAATTTTCTCCAGAAAGCACTCTAATTTCTGCAGGGTTATATCACTGTACATTTGTTAAGTGCCCATGTGACATCAATCATTCTCCAATTTGGCACATCCAAATAAATGTGAGGGATTAATAAATCTCTCTCTACAATGTCATCTTCTAATGGGTCTTTAAGAAGTGAAAAAAAACCTATCATATTTTGCTTAGAGTTTAAATTATGGCCATCACTGTAGACACATGACCCAAAGAAATGGGGAAACCACTTGATTCGGTGGTACTTAACTCCATAAAAAGGTACTCCTTGTAGAGAAATTATTAAATTTTCAGTGATTTTTATTGCCAAACACCACTGAAGCCAAAGTTGCTGTGTTTTCATCTTTGCAATTCTTCCTCGTAACCACTGACATAATGATTTGAAAACAAATACAATCAGCCATGTGCCTGTAAGCAGCCCGTCCTCTGCCCTTTATCTTCCTTTATAAGCATTTATAGGAAGTGAGGTGCACAAAACACATGTATTTGTAATTACATTTGCAAAAAAAAAAAAAATCCTCAAACAGCTGTGGACACAGCAAAGATTAGAATCTGATAGTGGCTTAGAATAATGAAGAAAGAGATTGTAAGGGTTCAGCTACAGAGCTGATGAAAAATAGAAAAAAAAAAAAAAGCCCCTGCTCTTCAAAATCCTTAATCTGTATTACTTTTACATGTGAAATTAAAACACATATATTCTAAAAATTAAAAACAGGAAACAGGATGACAAATGTTTTTCAACCAATTATTTTGCAGTGTATTAAACCCTGTGTTTTCCTAAAAATAACAACTGGAAATTTGGACAAATATCTACATAAAATATTTTAAGGTATTAATAAAAGTCTTCTAAAAATCTTATAAAGTACTTGAAACTTGGTTACATCTAGCTAGTTTCCAGACAGTACTGTTTATTTTTTAACCTCATATTTATACCAATTATAAAAGCCTAGAATCTTTTATGAAGGTTTACATAATCAATTGTTTTATTAAAGTGATCATTAAAAGTGGTATTTTAAAAATAGCTTTTCCATAAATATGTTCAATATAATATTTAAAAAATAAAACTATTTCTTTAGATTCATATGTCTTTCACAATGGATATATACATTTATGCATGTATCAAAGTTTAAGAGGCTAATAACTCAGAACAGGAATATTAACATTACAGAGTCATCTTCTGAAGTTTATATAGTGTGATTCAATGAGTAAGTATACAAAAACTAGAATTATTTAAATTGCAAAAAAATTTACTTACTTCCACACTCTGCAATTTTTATAGTAAACTTTGCCATCTTTTAAAAAAACTTTTAAAAAGCTAGTAGGCTCAGAAATAAGAACCCATTTATTAAGGAACACTAATTGTCTAATAAATTATGCTTTTTTATGTGGCATCACTGCATCCTACAGTTAAAGTGTCTTAATTAACCAATATTTGATACTTGATTACTTAATAGGATGAATTGGCCATTCCATTTTTAATATATTACTTTGACTAAAAAAAAAAATCTTTCTAGAACATGACACATTTTTTATCATACTTTTAATGCCCTGCACGAAGTTATTCATGCTAATGGGAATATCACATAACAAAATATTCATTCTTTTTTTTTAACCCATAACCAAAGCATGCTATGATATGCTCACTTTTTGCATACATGTTCAGAGAAAATTAACTAATAATATGTGATGGCTTCATTTTTATATGCTGTTATTTCTGTCTCCAGGTTGCTTTGAATATCACTAATAGGGGAAAAGCTTACAAGGAACTTCAATCAGGCCACGGATCCTGCAGACTGGACTGAGGAGGCAAACCACTTAAGTGACTGGGTACCTCACAATAATCAATTCACTTGTCATTTGGCATAAATGTAAAAGCACCCTTCCCAACTTTTCTGGCTTCATTATCTTGCATCAGATTATTAACCTCTGGATTTTAGGAGTTGGATCTATTAATGCCTGGAATGTATATTTAGACTAAAATTCTACATCAATATTAGATTTAGGAAAGGAAGCAATTAACTTATTCAAGGAAATGAAATGATGGCCAAGCTAGTCCAGTGCTACTTGATAAAACCATTGTGTAACACATTCTGGGATCACAGATTTAGGGGAGAATGCATAATCCTTCATCAAAGAGTGGCAGCTTATCCACAAAGCTTCCTATTCCTGATGGGATATTCTTTTAAAAGTAATAACGAGGACTTAAAAACTACGTAACACTCTTCCACCAAAATTAGCCATTGATACCAATGCTTCTAAATCCTAAAAGAACCAGAACCTCACCCAGAAAGCCTTGAGAAACTTTCCTTTGGGAAAAAAAAAATACATAATGTGTACTAATAACTGACATCTATTCCTAAGTCAAATGTTTATGTTCCATACTTAAAATTAAGTGATAATACCAACAGAAGGTACATTATTTTTTTGAAAAAAGGTAAAAGCAAGATAACAACAAAAAAAAAAATAATGCAGTCCCGAGAAGGCTTACATTGGTAACAATTTCCAAGACTGAGAATTACTAGTACTTTGCTTTCTTCAACATTTAAAATTTTTAATGTGAATTATAGCATAGCCTTTTCAAAGCTCAAGTGGTAATTACACGACCAATTCATATACCTTATATCACATTTAAATGAAATACGTGATACATTAATGATTTGTTTCAAGTAATTTGAAATTAGCCTTTGCTGATAGTTTAATATGAAATTCACCAAACTTGATATGTTAAAATTCCTATCTGAAGTATAATACTGTTTTAAATGCTACTTTCATCAGATGATGTGAACAGAATTAACTGATGGCATCTCTTAAAACAAGCACTCAGTCCTCTCCTTCAGATCTCTCCTTTGTCAAAATCTCAGAAAACACCTGCACAGTGGAGATGAAGTATGTCACTGGAAAGTGCAGATTTTATATAAAACTTGAAGTAAAAAAGATTAGACTTTTGCCATGGCTATACTGAGGGCTGACTCAACTCGCTAACATCATACTTAAATGAAATGAAAGATAATATGGATTTTATTGAGATTACTTTAAACCAGAATACCAATAAATGACATATCTTACTTAAAATGTAACTTTTATTTTACAAACGCATTCCTGCTCTCTGGCTTAAAGAAAATAATATCAATACATCATTCATCTTTCAGTTTTGTAATAAATAACTTTTTGGTGATCTGTGTGGATACTGCATACATATATATTAATGAATAGTCTCCCAGTGTCCAGACTATGTAAGATGGGGATATTGATTAAAGTGTTTCTATGATATCTAGAACACCAGATTTACCTAGTCATCTTAATTTCTATTAGGCTCTTTAAAAACTTATACTGGAATTACTGTGTTTTGGTTACTAATATTTTTGGATTTCTTAACTGTGGACTATAGAGCATAATATCGATTTAAATAAAAATATGAAGTTCTGATTAGTGGAACCATGTAAAAGACAAAAGCTGTTAAGTGTAAATAATTTAAATTACTTAGATCTAACTAGTTACATCATCAATAAAACAGTATTTGAATTTGAACATATAAAATGAAGATTTCTGATTGGCACTGCATTTTTAACTATAATGTATTGTGCTTCAAATCCTATATGGATAATTTTACATTTATTTAATTTTTAAATTACATCCTTATTATCCATATTATTTTCCTTCAAAGGTAGAACACTAAACATATACTATACCACCTAATATCACACAAATTAAAACACAATTTAAAAAATTATATCACAATCAAAACACAAGATAGAAAACATTTAAAAAGTTTTCTTTTCTGCCACACCTGCAATGTTTAAAATTAGTAACAAAGAAAGAAATCTTTTTGGCAAATCAACTTAACATGCCAATATCGTTTATAAAATTTTTTGTAATGCCAGGTTCTCATTCAGAGATCTCTAGGGCAAAAGTAAACGGTAAGGGAGAATTTTGTTCCATTTAATTTTTCAATCACAGGAAATGTAGAATAGGCTATTCTATTTCTCTTTGGCACGAAAAAGTTATAAGGGGGCATAAAAATTACTCTGAAAGTGAGGATTTAATTCTGGTTTGACAGTACACATGACCTATGAGTAAGAACTTTAACTTTTGTTTAAATTGAACTTTACTTTAAATGTTAAATATGCTAGCAGCAGCATCAGAGAAAGACTGGTTGAAAATTAAGATCGAAATATCCACTTAGAAATATATTACAGATGGAAAACGTCTGTTCTGTTTTAATTTGAGTGATAACATTCTGGCAGAAGTTCTCCTCGACCTTCACCCCTTTCTGAACCTAAATTCATCAACAGCTTTGTAAGGCAACAAACATCTTTTTGCTGGAAGGTATGATTATTTTTGAGGGCTTTCTAATTCTCTAGAAATGTTTCCTAAAGAGAACATGAAGAGGATTAATATTTTCGTTAATTTGATTGTGTCAAGTTACTCTCCAAACTGTTATTGATGCTATCATAAAATTCAGCAATATTGCTGTAGGAAGAATGTCTCATTTTTGCGACAATCAAGAGACAAAATACGGTTGTGTACAATAGCTCTTATTCCTTTTCGATATTACAGTGAACCACTTTTCTGTATTTATTTAAATTAGTTATGACTTGCAGTGTTTTTGTCGACATTTATTATCCTTATCACTACACAAAATTTAAGTGAAGTTTACATTTTATTCATTTCATTTTTTATTATAAACATAGAAAAAGACAATAACGCTGTTTATGATGCTTTTTTCCGTTGTTCTTCAGAGGAAATAAAAAGTCAGATTTCCTCTTCAAGAACTATAGGTCTGACAGCCTTCTTTAGCTGGAAGTTATTATAAATTCTGAAGGAAATAAAATTTACAGCTGTCTTCTGGCTTTCATAATTATTTTAAATGACAAGCCCTGTGCCAGCTTTTTTGTTTTTGTTTTTGAAAAGAGCTATGCAAAAAGGACCAGTCCCTTGCCAATTTTTTTCCACCTACATGTTGACAAATTTCAAATTCCCTGATAAAGGTATTAGCATAGATGTCACATTTTAAAAGAGCATTTGGTAGACTGAGAATAAACAAGTACACTTTTCAGCAGGATCGCTTTCATAATTACCGAAATAAACATATCCCAATATTAACATATTTGTAAGTGCTTCGTGCAAACCCATTAAAATACTTCATGCATTTCTCATTGTAAATTACGCTAATTCGTGTCCTGTCTCCTCACTCTCGGCATAACATACCTTCCAACGTAGTGTCCCAGCATTTTAGCTCTCCTAAGGTAGCTCTCTAGTACGGACGCCAAATGCTGGCCACAATAGGGATGCTAGAGCTTCCTGGGGGAAGGAAGGACCTCTCTTTGGAAATGCCCCTGTAACCAAAAAGACACCTCACTTCTTCCCAATGATAGTGGGTCCACAATTCTAATCGTAAAATATTAGTTGAACTTAACTGAACGCGAGATGAAATAATCCATTCTCATAAAAGAATACCTTTTCTTCCTTTCTTTTTTTCTTTCTTTCTTTTTTTTTTTTTCTGGAAAGAGCAGGGATCACAAATTCATGTCATCCTACTATTCAGAAGTGGTTCGGACTATGGCTGAAGGCACAGAGTCGTTACCAAGCTGTTATTTCTTTCTAAATTATGGCAATCTGAAGAGGAATTTTCACAAGATTCTGATAAGTGTAACTAGTTATCAAAGAAATGACAGAATGACTAAAATATATTGATTATGAGCTTTATCTTCAAAGATAAGTGACCTTGTAAGTCACCTCCTAAATGATCATTTAAAATAATCAGGGTGTTTGTTTTTAAGTCTCTCCATAAATCTGAGAATTATAAAATTATAATTTGGTGTTCAGTCCCACATACAAAGAAAATATACCTGTAAAACAGAACTGTTAACACATTTTCTTTTCTTTGCTGATAATGAAGAACCATATACAATATTTGGAATTTCTTGGATTAATTTTTAAAAGCTAATGATGCTCGTATTCTTGGGTCTAAAATGGAAATACTTAAAAGTGAAAAAGTTTAGAAGTTAATTTTCTCCTGTACTTACCCAATTAACTTGCAATGACCAAATGTGCCCCCTATAGATCGCCTTTCCTGTCCAAGACACTGCTACACACAGAAAATGCTCAAAGAACCATCACTCTTTATAAACGATTTTCATGTTCATATTCTCTCTTCTTTACTCCTCCCTCTCCCCCTCTTTCTCTATCTCCCATAGGTTTTGAGGCAGAGACCCAGTAGACCCAGCTATAAAATAGCTGCTCATTATTAAATAATATGACCCCACCCCTGGGCAAACCAAATCACAGCATCCCACTGCTCCCCAACTTCTGTAATTGAAGTAAAAAGTATGCCACCATACTGGAAATCACTTTGTCAACAGAGAGCATCTCACAGTAACTTTTATATAATTGAGTATGACAATACAAGTGTGAATAGAGGCACTTGATTGTCTCAAAACACTTCATTTTCAAAACCGCCATCTCTCCATAAGTGATCCTCCACTCCTTAACTCACAGGAAAGAAGATAACCATAGTTTGGGGATGTGATATGCTGTACTCTGCAGATGCTGCAGAAACATTAAAGCCATCTACTACCTCCTTGAAGTCTTAGAACTCAGTTAAGACTGCCACCTATCCCAAACTTGTTAGAAAAGTCAGTACTACCCTAGAGCTACCTCTAGACTGCAAGGGTATCAACGGGGTAGTAAAGACTCCTTTTCATTATTATACGGTTTCAATCATATATTCATATGGCTTGTGAGTACGTTCTAGGATACTGACATTAATTTGCTCGGTAACTCAGCTGAAGTAGAAGGAAGGAGGTTTCAGTAGATTACTCTCTTTTACAGGAATTCTACATAGCTATTCTAACTACCCAGTCACCTGAGTTATTTAATCGAAATCACACACACACACACACACACACACACACACACACACACACACACACA
>NW_027397079.1:13694755-13745455 GCF_003265705.2 Callorhinus ursinus | reverse complement strand
ACACACACACACACACACACACACACACACACACACACACACACACAAATCAACATTCTTTCCAGTGAAGGAATCCTATTATGGTTTTGGTGTTCGAAACAGCTCTATATCTTAGAGCATATTTCTGCATTTTGAAAGTTTATATTCTAATGGGGGGCTAAGATAATGCTTTGAAAATGACATTTTAAGTACATTATTTTAGCGTTTTGAACTGTTTTTAGTGAATGTTTTTAAATGGAACAACACTAATTCAGTATACATAATCTATCATTACAGTGAAGAAAATTAAAATATAATAAACATATTTCCTACCAAGTTTTTTTTTCCTGAAAGTAGAAAACAATGCACTGTGGGAACTTTATATTCACTATAAAGCAGTCGCATCTTTATTTAAAAATTCTAGAGATGATGGCTATATTAGAATACTTATCTATTTCAATCTTCTATTTTGTGCTTTTAATATTTTATTTTATTGAGACTATAAGCATACATCACAGTAAGCAATGCAATATGGACCAAAGTCCAAGAAAATCTTCACATGGTCTTTCGGAAGAGAATAAAATGCTGGTAAAGTTGAGACCAGACACAGCTAAGGTACAAATAAAAACAACACCGTAGGGATGATAATAGTCACCATCTTTCCAGGTTTCCAAAGAGGATAAAGAATTACCTCCACATGCACTACCTTTCATTGTCAAGATTATACCTACCACCTTATAAAATAAAAGTTATAACACATGTGCAAGACGTGGATCTATAATTCTAAGAATTCCTTGAAAAACTCAACTAGAATATTGACCTAAACAAAAAAGGAAATAACCTAGTTGTATAACGTTTACCATTTATGTATGACTCCAAAAGACCACAAAGCCCTTTGATGAACAAGAAAATACACCTGAGGCATATTGTATTTGGAAGAAAAAAGGTTATTGCAGTTGAATATGTATTAATGAATTGCTTCCTCATGCTTTATACAATTACTACAGAAAGTTCAAATTAAGTCCCCAAAAGGATGTTTTAATTATAAGAAGCAATATTTTAAAACTCATACAAGCCATCACACTTGTTTGGAAACAAATGACTTCTCAAGATGTAGAAGTATTACTATCAATCACCAACAAGTTAATTCTACATAATAAGGCAGGTTTGGATGCAAACTGACCCACTGTGGAATGCTGTATCTAAAATTGATTACAACAGCACTCAAAATGAATGCAGCCCTCTAAACCACTTCTTTGCTCAGAAACATTAATCTCAATTAGAAGGAGAGCTTCATAATGGTAATGCTTGGTATATAAAAAAGTATGAAATAAATCAGTTTTTATAAGACACAACAATTAATCAGTTTTGAAACTTACAAGTTTTTTTTTTTAAGTACAAAATGTCCATCAGGATTCTTAAAACATCTATCTCCAAAATAAGGTTTTGAATGTGTTCTGAAAGAAGCTTACATGACATAATTTTTAAGACTCAGTTATTAAAACTTTTAAGGAGCATAACACTATTATGCTGTCTTTTCAGTACACGTCTTTATTTTGAGTGGGTGTTAAATTCTTCTCCAGACTATCATTAACACGGGCTTTAACTGAAAATTCAAAGGGATATATAATTGGGTGTGGATCGGAGTAAAAGTTTTATAGCAAATTACTGTATTTTTTGCTCATATTCTCAATCAAAGTAGAGAGAGTATGTTCTAAAAGTCAGAATAGACATTTGGCTATCAAATAAAACACTGGGTAGATAAGCGGTGCGTCAATGGACATACCTAACACGTTTCTACAACACATCTTCAGGGAAAGGGCAGACAATTCATTAACACTGCTGAATACATTGATTCCCGTAAGTAAAATAGCTTGATGACATTCCTCAGCTGCCCAGAAATAAAAACTTTAAAGGGATAGATAGAGCTTAGTAAAAAGGAGGTAATGCATTTATGAAAATGATCAATATTAATAACAAACAAAGTTGTCTTTATGGCGCTTTTATATTAGACTATGACTATCTTCAGGACTTACTTCCCAGTACCACTGTAGGCAGAACAAACTTGGCTATTTCCAAACATGCTTTCACAGCAATTGGAAAAACATCATTCTTTGTACATCAAGCTCAAAGTTGATCAAGTATTCCTGATAGGTCATTCTACGCACAACGATAGCCATACACTTTTGCCTGGTTTCTTACCTGCTTGACTCTCTACAAAGGAAATAATTTTAACTCTTGGCTTTCAGAAGCAAAGCTAAGGAAGAGTAGCTTGAACTTGCTAACTGGATTATTATTGTTTAGCTAGGTTTTCTTTCTGAATAAATGTAAAAGTTTTCACTCTATTTAGGTGCTTTCTTCTATGCAAAGATAAGCATCCTTATCTTTCTTTGTCTTCATCCTAATAAAGCAGGTTTTTTCTAACCAAAAGACTCATGACACGCCTACAAGATCAGAGTAAGAAAAGCCTCTATAATTTACCTAAAACATTTCTTTCTAGAAAATAAACTCAGCCATTGAAAATGATTCAATTTGGAAGAAAAAATTAGTCAGAATTCTACTACAATTTTATCTGCTTTATTTTACATAATTAAGAAATCCTCACTAGGGTCGCTACTCCCTGTCAATGAGTTGCTAACATTAATGCTGTTGGTACAGGATACTAATGTATTTTTCAAATATATAAGCACTGGTCGAGTTATTAGTACATTTTCATAAAAATTGTGTAGTATAAGTAAAAATATACCTGTCTTACTTAAAGGAACTACTTTCTCTCATAATATATACTCTCTTTTAAATTGTCTAAAATAAAATATATTGACCACTAGCAAAAAATAGTATCTTTGAGTAAGAATACTAAAATTCAAACAAGAAAAAAAGGCAGAGTGTTAAGGAAAATGCAACAGGAAGAGAGATACATTCAATCCTGAAATACACAATAGAATAACTTAAACTCATTATAAACCCCATCTTTGAAAAATTTAGGAATAATTTGTGAATGCCTTGACATTTTAAAGTGGGATTAGCAAGTCTTATTACTGAACTAACCTCTCAGTCTATAGAGCAAGAGTTAAATATTTGCTCTGCATTTAGAATCACAAATCAGAAGTTTCAAGGCTCTTACAAGAATTTCATATACTGAGAAATAAAAGCTAGAAGTTTTAGATAATTAAGAATGTATTAAGGAGTGCACAAAGCAAGGTCGTTGGTATATATATTTGTAAAATTTTTGTTTCAACTGAAATATTAAAATCTATAATGAGTTTTCATTATATTCTCTTAATTCTCAACTCTGTTCCTAATATCCTAGATAGACCACAAATACTTTTCCAGGTAGGCACCCGGGTGGAGGAGGGGTATGCATCGTATTCTAAGCAAATTCACTAAAAGAATCAAATCACAAGTTCTGCTCAGTTGCAATACCACCTTTTGGGGTACCCTTCCAGGCTTTCCAAAGATGCTAGTCCTGCCTTTTTGTTTTGTTTGGTTTTTGACAACAGAAAGGAAAGGTAATGCCTGAACATATTTCTATTTCTAGTGAAAAGACCACCCAGTGGATTCTGCCAGAGCCTACAAATGTTTGACAAATACATTGTCAGAAGATAAGAAATAGGAGTATTATGAAGAGACAGTACTGTTCTCCGGAATCCCAGCTCTCTGGGGCCCTGTAAAAAGTGCCCGGACAGCCCTCACCCTTTCACTTCCACAGCACTTACCCAAAAGTACCTGGAAACTTTTCTCTAGCTTTGGAGGATCATGACTTCAGAAAACAAATGTATCTGCTGCATTGCACGGTAGAATTACCTGGTACCCTTCCTCCTCAGTAAGAATTAGTAGCAGGTTACCATTACAACTACCTTAAAGGTTGAGGCAGTAAGAATGGAATCCAAACTGCATCATAAGGTGTTCAGCAGAGATCAGATATAGCCCACCTCAACCTAAAATATTTGAAGCTTCTTCCAATTGGTTGGAAAACACGACACAGCCTGAGATTGAGTTGCAGATTCATAAATCAGTAATTGTTCAAATGCCCAGTTCAGGGTAATTGTTTGTTTCCAGCCCCATCCGGAGTTTCCAGATGAAGTTTCAGTCGAGATCCACCCCTCCCCACGCCACCCCGGCCCCTCGTTCCGGTCCTTCTCCATTCCCAACTTGGCTCCCTGGTAGTTGAAGCCTCATTTTCACTTGCCCCGGAAAGTGGTGACATTTCAGGGCTTCCCGCTCGCTGGAAGCCCCCAAGATCTTCTCAGACACCTTCTGAGGACGCGGTGCCCCGCCACAAAACTGGGGATCACCCCGACCAGAGCCAGACGGGCCAGACTCCCTGCCCCCCCTGAGCGCCCAGCCCCCGGGGCTGCCTTTCCCCGGGGCTCCCCGGAACCGCAGCGCCGTGCCCAGCTCCTCCGGCGCCAGGCGCCGGCGAAGTTCCCACCTGAGCAGGCAGCCTGAGGTGTCAGACGCGAGGGAGGGGCGGGGACGGAGAGGCCGGGAACGGGGAGGCCAGACCTGGGGAGACCGCGCGCCGAGGAGATGCTCCGGGGCCACCCCGGGCTGGCCCACCTGCTGCCGCCTGCCAGAGCAGCGCGGGGAACCGCGCCGCCGTCCGCGCCGGCTCCAGCCCGCCTAGCCCGCCCGCTCCCGGCGCCGCGGCCCGGGCACTAGGACCCCAGAAAGGAAGGAGGGCGCGCCGGCGGCGGCGCCGCACTTACCGCGCTCGGCTCGCCCGCGCCGCCGGCTCGCTCCCCGGCCGCAGCCGCCGCGTCCACCCGAGCAGCGCGCACACACAGCACTTGGCCAAATTCAAAGGAGCCGGGCGCGGGGGAGGGGCCCCGCCGAGGGAGCGGAGCGTGGGAGACGGGGGAGGGTGGCGGGAGGGGGAGAGAACAGCAAGTGTTACAACTTCCTTCCCTGCCCAGCGCCCGGCCGCGGCGGGCGAGGGACGCGGCGAGGGGAGGGCAGCGCGCGCCGGAGCGCCAATGAGTTCACTTTCTTTTTCTCCCCCGCGCTCTCCCCCTCTCCCTTCCCGCCGGCCCCTCTAAGCCTCCAGCTCGGCCGGAGAGGCCGGGCCGGAGTTTTCGGTTCTCGGCGGGAGAGCCGGAGGACGGTGGCGGCGAGGGAGGAGGAAGAGGAAGAGGAAAAGGTGAGGAGGCGAGGAGGGCGCCGTGCCAGGGAGCAGCATCCAGGACCTTAATTGTGTGACGGGGGGACGCGCCGGGCCGAGTGTGCCCGAGACAGGCGCGTACACGTGTCCGTGTGTGTGTGCGAGTGTGTGTGCGGGAGGAGAGGAGCCTACCATGCGCTTCCCCCAGTGCAGATCGCGGGAGAGCCTAATCGCAGGGCGAGCTGGACCGGGCTGCGATCATTTATAATCCTGGACTCCAACGCTCCGCCACTTGTCAAGATGACAGGTACTTTATTTCTTCTTCTTCTTTATTCAAAAAAAGAGATTCCCCGTTTACTGCCTTTTTCTGTCAAATGGGATTTGCCGGACTGAACCACGTTCGCCGCCCCTCCCTTCTTCCCTCCTCCTGGCCGCGTCGGGTACGGGAAAGCTCCAAGGCTCCCATGCTGTGACCAATCAGTGCATCTACTACTCTTGCCGTGATTTAGGGGTCATCCATGAATAACACTTCACGCTGATGAATGGCTCTTGCCGGCTTTCGGCTCTGATGAGGGGTCTGCCCGCCGCTGATTGCAAACACTAATGAACTTACAGCGCCATCTGAAATTCACACGCACCTACAAAGTGCGGGGGTACGTGCGTGCCGGGGAGGGGGGGGCGTCTGTCCTTTTCTTCTCTGGGTCGCGGGGCGGGGGTGGGGGAGAGGGACAGGGGGAGGGGGCGGGTAATTGCTTTGGACCAAAGTGGAAACACTTCTCTGTGTAATCAAACCTCTAACCTTCTTAGAAAACTACTTTTCTTGATCTTTCGTAGGGTGGGCATTTCAGGTCAGCGGAGTCACCCGAAGAGGTAGGAGTGGCAAGACACTGCCGGGAAGATGGATTTCGAGGCAGAAGGGTGTAATTAAGGATTTCCACTCTCGGTAGGCGGCCCGTCCTTTACAAGAGGCTCTGAAAATGACCTGCGCCTTCCCTTCCAGAGTGTCCTCTCGTCCAAAACTGAAAAGCGCAAATGACCTTCGCACGCGGGAAGGCGCTCTGACCACCGAGATTCCTTGCAAGCCCCAACTCGGGGCTGGCGGAGAACAAGTGTCCGCCCTCGGGTTCAAGCACCAGGACCTCCCCAACAAGCGCGCAGCGGCCAGGGGGCGGATTCTAGAGTCCTCTAAAGGCTCCACACCCCGCATTCTCCGACCCCCCCATCCCCCGTTCTCCCCTCAGATTATCAGCCAAACGCTACCTCTGCCTCGACTTTGTTTGCTGTGGGAGGAAAATAAAAGTTTACTGCTCTCCACAAGACGCTGCCACTTTCTACTCGCTTAAGTTCCCCTCAGCACCCTCGCTCGCGACTCCCCAGCCCCAGCTGCCCCGGCCTAAAGGAAGCCCACCGAGGCAGATTGCAGTTCCGGCTGCTCCGGACTTTTGGAACACCCTATCCTGGACCTTCGCGGAGCCGCTCTCGGGCTCTTTGCCGCTCTGGAACCTGCTCGGCACCCCGCGGCAGCAGGGCTGGGGCGTGCGCGCTTGGGGCGGACCAGCCAGCTGGGCTCCACTCCCCGCACCCTAGCGTCCTCCCCCCTGCCCCCCCTCCCCCGGGAATAGCTCTGAATTTGTTCCCCAGGCCTTAACGGGCCGCTAGCAAACTTGACCTAGGAAGCGTGGCAGAGGAACTAGCGAGCTCCCAGCCTTCTCATTCCATCTCCCACTTTCAACTTCAGAGCAGAGGATTCCAGCGACCTGCACCTAACGGGGACTCGGGCTGGAAGGAAATACACCTGTATTTGTAACTACGTGCAGAACACGAAACCGACTAAACACTTTGAAAACAAGAGCAGTGCCTCCTACGAAAGCCTGAGGCTTCACGATAGAGTTTCTCCAAAGTTTTCGGGAGAACTGACAGGGAGAGTCCCTGAACTTGAATTAGTGTGCCCAGTCCCACCACCTGAGTTCCGGAAGTTGTCAAATGACCAAACGCACTCCACCTACTTGTTAAGAAATAACGGTAATGCGTGACCACCACGACCCCATTCCTGGGGCGCCAGTGACGCTAAGCACTACAGGCACAACTATGTGGCAGGAATCTAGAGTCGCCCGGGGGTGGATCAGTCTCTTTCCTGCTTTGTGTGTTTCACACCTGAAAAAAATAAAATAAAATAAGGCAGCGGGGGCAAACGAATGATTATTCCCCTCTCATTCTAACCATCCTCATTGTCTTAAGAAAACTTCCTGAATTGTGGAGGCATACCCCAGATATTATATGACAAGTCACACCAACTACTTAAAATTTGCATCCCTGATGTGATCAAAAGGAAACTTTTGATAAATCACCTTTGTGGCCCAGTTCCCAGAAAAACATCTTAAGTGTTCAAAACTTTGCTGAGTGTCCATGGAACACTCCCCCTTGCTCTTTCGTACTTTACTCTCTAGGAATACACACAAAAAAAGAGATAAGACACATGCGAAAGAGGACAGAAGAACTAAATTGCTGGTAGAACAGGCAGGAGGTGGGGTCGGGGGAGTGGCCATGTTTCTTCTTTGCAGCTCTTTTCTCTTTTCAGCCCTCATTATAACAAAGCTGGTAGTGAGCATAGGAAACAATAGAACTCATAAAATTTAGAAATGGTAATAAATCTTGAAGCTTGTCTCTAGCCCAGCTCCCTGTTACATGATATTCAAAGTTTTTCAGTGCGGGATGTTGAACATTCACACGAATTGTAGGCAATGCAGACAAAATACTCTAGAACTCATTCATACAGCCCCGTGCACTCTATGGCAGGCATCACTGGTGGACAAAGCACGCAGGGTGCCCTCAACGACCCTCTGCGAGCGCAAGGCGAAGCCTGAAATCCAGGCAGTTCATGTGTGCTAAGTTTGAGGCTTCGTGGGTTGGGTTCCCACCTCCCACCCCCCCACCCCCACTAACAAAGAAGTTCCATCATTCGAGGTCGTTCGGAAAAGCTGATGTTGTACAGTGCCAAACTATACCAGACGCTTTCTCCTCCGAATGCATCCTTGGAAAGCACAGAGGCAGCCTTCTACGTGACCATCAGGCTTTTTGCCTCGCTGAGCTGCTGTCATGGGAGAGCGGGGTTGGTGGGTCGATCACGCCGTGCCCTCGGCTGCAATAAAAACTCGAGCGGGAGAAGAAATGCAAGACGTGGCTGGCTGTTTTGCAAACCTCTGCCGGCTCACAGCAAATTCTGCGCGCGCGGCTGG
This sequence comes from Callorhinus ursinus, assembly GCF_003265705.2. Classification (NCBI taxonomy): domain Eukaryota; kingdom Metazoa; phylum Chordata; class Mammalia; order Carnivora; family Otariidae; genus Callorhinus; species Callorhinus ursinus. The sequence goes on along the minus strand of NW_027397079.1, from coordinate 13,737,139 downwards.
TGTGACTTTGCCGCGTGAAGGCAGCCGGTCTTGCACAGGATAATGGGGCTGAGCTGGCGGCATCGCCCTCCCGTGGGGGCCCCTTGTCACAGTGATACGCGGCTCTCCGGAACAACAACAACAAAAATGTTGCCGAGCTCCCCTTGCAGCCCCCACCTCCACCCCTGGAAATGCATGCCTGTGGCCCTTGCAAACTTCTGCAGGATGCTTGGGGAGGAAAATAATGGACCGAACCACTTTGGTATCAGGAACTGACCATGCCCTCAGGACTGAGGTGGGGTGGGAAAGGGACCGGCGCTTTGCCCCGCTGCAGAGGCTGCGCCCACAGCGCTGTCCAGTCGCGCCATCAACTCCCCACCTCAGGCAAGGGTCGCTCCCCACTGGAAGGGGATGCCTATCCATGTTAGTCAGGATCACGGAAGCCTTCCCTGGAGGCTGATGTTTTGGGGACTGTCGGTTTTCTCCAGGTCGAGCCTGAAGCCGCCGTTTGGGCCTCCCTCCCGTGGGGCGCAGCCGGGCTCCAAGGCTACATCCTCCTTTGACAGGCGGGGCTTTCAGGCGTGCAGAAGGGGACACGGGGTCAGGCAGGTAGGAGGCTCTCCACGGAGGCTCCTGGGCACCTCTCCACTTCATGGGCATTCTTTGGACTTACTACATTGGCTTTAGCAAACTGAGGCAAGAATGGCCTGACTGTAGGGCTCAAATCCGGCTGCAACCTCTCCTGCCTGAAGGGTTCTAGGCACTGACAAGGAAGGCAGGAAATGACTGAAGGAGCCATAGTGGGGACGCTTAGACCTTCCCGCTGACCCTTTGACAAGATCAGGCAAGCCAATAATCTATAGACTTCCAAAAGGAGGTTATGTCTCAATTGAGAACAGTAAGTGATGAGCAGCTTAAAACAGCCTGAAGGCCGGCAGTCAGGAGAAGAAGGTGAGTCCTAGGCACTTGCAGGGTACTGGTTAAACAAATCACTTTGTAGGTAGCAGACCACTAACCTAGAACAATGTACAGCCCTAGAACTTAACTTTAACACAGAAGCCTCTCAAGTAGCTCTAAAGTTACTGTCAGGTGTTCCATTGTTTCTTCTCCTGGGAAAATAAGCAACTTATTTTCCTTGGCCGTTAGGTTGAGGGAAATTGTAAAACAAAACAAATATTCTGATTTGATCACTGATCAAGTCATAAAATTAAATGACTATTGGCGGTGGAAAATAGGCTTTCATTACCTTCATTAAAGCAAGACAGGCCTCTCTCAGTGCACATGCATTTTGGAGCTACCCAGTGAACTGGTAATCAGAGAAACCAACCTTTAAATGCGCCCCTGCTTTTCCAGTACATTGGTTTGTGTTCCACCGCGTAAACGGAGCCCCCACGTGGCTCTGATCTCTGGTGAAAAGGCATGCGTGGAGCCCAACCCAGCTGCTGACTTCGTTTTGCTTCAGTCACATAGAAAACCCAGTTCCTCAAAGGGTTTTGAACACAGAAGCATCTTTCCACACGTGGCACTTTCAATTTTGGTTTCAGTCCACATACGTGTTTAAAGCATGCCACGTTTTCCCGCACTGGAAGATAAAAAAACCTTTAAAATTAATAGTTACCATGGAGTGCCCTTTAAAATCTGTCATGTTTTCTATAGAAAGCTTTTTGATAAGCAGTATATATACCATATTTACGGTATACAGTGTATACAGTGTATGGTGCATTTAAGGTAGACGCTAGCCGCGCAAGGTTTATAAATTCATGACAGAGCACAATTTTGTTAAGAATATGATGTCCTTTAGATGTTTCGGGATCCAGTCTATAAGTTAACTTGTAGACATAGATGAAAACCTAGGCATCAAGTGACTACGTTCAGCTGCAGACCCACTGAGGATCTTCTCATTTCCCAGGAGTATCCTACTCGGTCCTCCCTTTGCCGGCTCCTGAGTCTGGGACGTCCTGTACTCTCAGCCTCTAGAACTCCTATTTATTAGAGCACCCATTAGGCCCTTGGAAGGGCTTCCATAGTATTTTCTGCATGTAATAAACGATGGCACTATTTTATTAAATGGGCCTTTTGCAATAGCTCTTTAAAATCCCAGGGTCCAGCACAAAGGGCTGCCATACAGAAGATGTTCATTAAGTGGTTGTTGAATGAATGAGTGAATGCATGAATAAAATATTTTCACCCTATTCAGTCATTACGACTTTTTTTTTAAAGGATAGGTCATAAATAAAATTGACTTCAAGAATATACTTATTAAGTACACTTTCCACTTTTCCGCCCATCCATTTTTTAAGGGCACATCATTTAAAAATTCTAGTTATGATATCAAGCCACATCAATTCACCTCTGCACTTGGTTGACTTCTCAGACACACAGTTTGAAGTAAAGACAAAAATAATGGGGAAAAGCAAACAGATCAGATTTTGTGTTCCTCTTTTTCAGTAAGACGTAGCATATACGGAAACTTGGAAAAATTGGTAGTAAGCACTGATCAAATGCAGATGCTCTAAGTACGTTCTACTAAATATGATACTCTGACACCCTTATTGTTTACCGAACTCCCCTGGACTTTTAATGGGAAGAAGTGTAGAGCCTGAGATGACTGCTTTTCATTTCTTCAAGACAAGGGTTCAGCTGGTATTGGGGAAACAATCTCTGTTTGTTCCTCTCTGCTCAGGAGGACTGTTTCTAATTGATCTGGCATGGAATTTAGTTGGAGATGTGTATGTAGCAACCAAAGCACAGAGCCTGTATGCTTTGTAAAGTGATAACCATATGGGCCTTATTTGAAACATTTGAGGATTTTCGACATTAACCTGGGTTAAATTGAGCTATAAATTCAACTCAAATGTATACGTCCTGACACATTCATCATCACTTTGGATAGATCCAATCCGGGCTCCCCTCAGATTAATAAAGATGATGCCCACTTATCACAAACGCGGAGGTTCTTTGTGATAAAGTACCATAATGTTGTACTTTGCACTGTTTAAATGCAAATTGCCCTTATTAAGCAGACATTTTCTACTGTTATCACTTTCAGTAGAATGGAAATGTTTAAAAATGATCTCTGGGTAAAGAAAAAGATATATAGTCAAACCTATTTCCTCTTACACAATTTTCAAGTGCACTTCGCTATCATCATGAAGATTTAATTAAGCAAGCTCAGCTACGCTAAAAAGCAAAGCGGCTAGAAGTTGCTACTTATGGAAACATATTCAGGACTTATACAAAATAATTTATTTGCTAGGCCTCATTTAGGGATCCGCACAATCACGGAAGGTTCAAGACACAACAGAATTCTAGAGCTTCCTTCTCCTATTTTTGAATATCAAATTTAGAGCTCACACTTTGTTACAGATAATAGTACTGAGTTATGGATGTTGATGGTCCTTCCCTTGCAGCTTTAAATTGCCTTGAAAAAGATACAGTTTCTTTAATTAAAAAAGCTGCACAGAACTAATCCCTCTAGCTGAAAAAAGAAAAGTTTTAAGCAATCTCTTTCTGCTCCGAGAGAGAAAGGCAGACAATACCATAACAGATCAGAAACATAAGCTATAGTGTGCAGCCAGGAGCACAGCAGGGAACTGAATACTGCTCCGACTGTGTCATTTTTTAATCCCCCATCCCAGTTTTCCCCGTCTGACCTCATGCTGAGATGAAGTTATCACAGAAGACAGCTTTACTCTCACCAATGAATCCAACCCTGGATCTGTATTATCCTTAGCAGATCAAAACACCGCTTTCATCAAATAGCATTATCTGCATAAAAGGCATGCAATTGCCCGATAATTTCACCCAAACTATGCTATTCATTTAAAGGACAAGAAGAGAAATGTAATGCATTCCTTTTGGGGGGTGGCAGAGAAGAGTGAGACCTGGGGGAGAGCAGGGGCTGGAGAAGCTCACTTTCCCCCCCTCACTCATGGGAACTTGCCTGTTTTTAACGCAAAATTCCAAGAAGGGGTCCATTTAAAAGTCCCCCTGCTCCTGCACTTTAGGATTAATTGTTGGAGCAATTTGGTGCAGTTTGAGTGACAAAAGTGTAAGTTGTGTAGAAAACTGGTAGTGAGAAATTATAAAGCTTGCTGATGTCATTAGCCATGCTTCCCTGAACCCCAATAAAAACATCATATCCAGTAAAATTGGAGAAGCATAAGAATTAGCTGAACAATTGGATGAAGTTTAACACAACGTTGTGTGTAGAGGGGGGAGTTCTTACTGGAAGATCTTTCTATGCACTATGAGAAGTTTGAATCCTTAGATTGGGAAGATAAAGACGTATTCCACAATTTGGGGTTGATATTGTGAAGAATATTTTTAAAATCTTAGGAGTAAAGACTAGTTTTTTTTTTATTTAGAAAATACTTAGGAAAACCTCCTTCAGGTTTTCCATCCTATTTTTATGTTTAAACGGTGTTCTCATTTGCATTGTAGATTGTATAAAATGTTATAATGGGCTTCTCTTTAATGGATCCTAACTTCTTATTGAATGACATCAGTTGTTTTGTTCAAGGTATTATGATAGGTTAGAGCAATCAGACAAAACCATTTATGTCAAGTAAGTGGAATTACTAAGAAGTACTAAAACTCTGCTCTGGGTGTGGGTGACCTAGTAGGTGTATGTTAATATCCTCCTAAGATGCATTGCTCACCATAATTTTAATGATTTAGCTTGAAAATGTAAATCTCTGCTCAGTCCTTTCTGAATTTACCCTGTAAATTGACCCTGTAAGAAACCCAACTTAATCCCTACCTTCCATCATCCAGACAACATCTACACACAAAAATGTGTAAGACAAACAATCAGAACTGCTTGAAAAAAAGAACGACCTTCAAAGGCTTCAAATCGGAGGCCAGGAATACTCCTGGGAATTCATCAGACAGGTGAAGGGGCAAGAATTTTCCCTTGGAAGAAAGACACTGGCTCTGCAAGAAATTAATCATGGTACTATTATTTGTCATCATTGGCATTTTAATTACATGTATGTATTCTCCAAAGCATTTAAGTATAATTAATAAATAGGTATTTTTTTCCATACCAACTTCCTGCAACTACAACCCAACAGCGAAGTGCTCTGAGGCTAAAAGTCTAGGTAGATATATGGTCTGCTCAGTAGTAAAGTTCGCATTCATGTTTCCAAAATACAGCTTCATGACATACAAATTATCTTAAATGTAATGTGATTAAGCATTAAACTATGGCATTTCCTTGAATTTAATGACAGTACTATTTTCATGTCAAACTTGATTACAAGAACCAGCTTTCAGAGGGCATGGTTTAAAATCCCAAATCATTAACAGATCACTTAGGGTTCAGCCTCACAAAACTTCTTGTCTGTGAAATATCAGCTAAAGACATGTAAGCAGAGAGGTGAGTCTCACATTTTGCCTATGGGTGTGTGTGTGTGTGTGTGTGTGTGTGTGTGTGTGTGACTGATTTCAGAAGTCCCATTTCTGTCTGAAAATTCCAAGAAGGAAAAGCTGTTTATATCACCGATTCCTTCCTTAAGACTTTAGAAAATTTAAATACACACAGGATTTTGGTATTTTGTGTCTTCTTTGTTTTCACTCCAAGTCTGTGTTTGACTCAGAACTGATTTCTCCAAGAGACTGAAACTGGATCATTCATAAACCCAGATTTCACAAGTAAATTAGATCAAACTCACATGAGTTTGTGTCTGGAAGGCGAAGCCATCATTTTCATGGGTGGTGGAATTGTTGATTTGTTTGTATGTTTGTTTCAAAGATGACACCCGAGATAACATTCCTTTCAGAGTACAAGCTTCCCCAGTGGGGCACGGAAAGGTATTTCTAACAATACTTTAGGTATTCTTCTGGCTGAAACTTCAGTGTACTTGCCTTACACGACATTAAGACAGCAAACCCTGGTTTGCTCAGTGGTATGATAAATCCCTAAGAGGAGAATTGTAGATTAAGGCCATGAAATGGCTACAGGACTCAGATTGGAATAAGCAAGTTCTGACAGGCCATCTGATTTGAGTTTTCATCTCCCTGAGGAAGATGTAACTCTGGGTTTTGTTTGGTTTAGGGAAAAATGTAAGAAGCCAGGCATTTCTCAAGCAGACTGGGAGGAATCCGGGCTGGCCATTGGAACCATCCAAATTTCTCTCTGTTTACCTAACACTTTTTTTTCCTAGCCCTTGCCTCCAAATCCACCACTTTTAATCCACAAAATCTATGAAAGGCCAGGATGTACCTTCCCCTCTTTTATCCTTGGATAAGATATCTAGGAGAGAAAAAAAAAAGTAGGCCATGAGAAGATTATGAGCTAAGAGTCTATAAAGAGGGAAGAAATTGGCAGAGAGAGAATCTGAGTTAGGGGAGAAAGAAGGGAGAACCAGCTTAAACTGAAGATAAACCACAAGGATGCTGAAAGGTAGAGAGAGTGTGTGTGAAATTCGTAGGTTAGAGTTCTGGTTAATGGAGTTCTGCATTCACCTTTGGTCTATTTACACGGATGAGTCCTGGAAACTTCCCTCAAGAGTTTATAGTGTTACTTAGAAGCTACATTTAAATCAGGCCATTGTATGAGTAATATTTATTTTCAAACTTATTAGAAATCAACCTTTATTATACTCTGAAGGAGATTTTGATAATAAAGACGTTCTATATTAAAATGCAAAGATTATCTTGATAATAAACAGGGTGACAAAATCTACAGTAGCCCTAGATCAACAGTGTTCTAATTGTGACCTCTAGACCACCTATATCAGAATCACTTGAGAGTTCTTAATAACATGTACATTCCTGGGTCCTGCCTCAGCTCTATGGAATCAGAATCTCCAAGGATGCAACCACTAAATTAGCAATTTTAACAAGGCTTCCAGAGTATTCCTATTTGCAGGGAACTTTGAGAAGTATTGCCCAGGGCTCAATATTTTGCATAAAGCAAATAGATATTTCAGTTTTTATCATAAGCCTATTAAAGAGAGGTTGTTGCAAATAAATGTAGTCGAATTATTTTCAAAAGTGACACATTTCCATTTAAGGAAGAAACCAAAATTCACAATATTAAGAGGGTGAGAACATCTGTCTGAAGAAATTCCAGCTGAAAATTCAGTGACACTTCAAAATTAGATCTTGAATCATTCTTTCTAAGAGTAGCAAAATCAATAAGTTGTAAATTCAAATAGAATTTTCAATTCTCTTCTGTAGTTGGATTATTGGGTACAAATTTTTGCTGACTATATTGTTCAATAGCATATGTATGAGACCAAACTTATATAGATTTTGAATGAAACTTTAAATATGTATTAGTTCTATTTATTACTGGAAATTAAACAATTCTTTGTGTGAGATGGTATAGGCACCGACTCAACATGTGTAGCTTTTACGAGAAACTAAAAAATATATATATATGAAATTTATTTTTTTTAAGTAAGAGCTAGGAGAACAATGTCATCCAGATGGCAACAACGTTGTTCCTGACTTCACTCTCCCTCACAAGAAGAACAACTAACAACTATTCAAGAACAAGACATCACTGAGTAAATTCTGGAGCATGGAGGCAGGGGAGTAAGGCTAAGCCCATCTAATAAGCATGACCAGAGAATCCAGGAAACCATGGAGTCCATTCTTCAGCCTCATTTGGGTAAGGAACCAAGCTAACAGTCCTATCCAACTCTTCTCAGCCAGTGGCACACTGTCATATCCCCATCCTCAGGGTTCGAACAGTTCCTTGCCCCAAAACAGACCATAATAGCAGGCCCCATTGCCCCAAGGGTATTAACGGTAGAGACACCTAGAATTTAAAAGTAGGCTGCCTGGTGAAGGACCATTTCTGTCAAAGAAAACCTATAAAATCTGGAAGAGGAGCCCCATTACTCAAATGCACAGATAACCAATGTAAGGAATTGAGTATCATGAAAAAAATCAGGTAAATATGACACCACCAAAGGAAGCTAATAAAGCTCCAATAATGACCCTAAAGAAATGGAGATCTGTAAACTGTTAGGCAAAGAATTCGGAATAATCCTTTCAAAGAAATTTAGTGCATTACAAGAAAACACAGAGAGACAACTGAATGAAATTAGGAAAACAATGTATAAACAAAATGAGAAGTTCAACAAGGAAATAGCAACCATCCAAAACACACACACACACACAGGAATCTTAAAGTTGAAAAATATAATAACTGAGCTGAGAAATTCAACAGTGAGTTTTAAAGGTAGACTCAACCATGCAGAAGGATCAGTGACTTGGAGGATAGGGCATTAGAAATTACTCAATCAGAGGAGCAGAAATAGAAAAGAATGAAAAAGAGTGAAGAAAGCCTATGGATTATGGGGCACAATGAAAAGGAACAATATTCACATGATGGGAATTCCAGAGGAAGAAGAGAAAGGGATAGAAAGCATATTTAAAGCAATAATGGCTGAGAATTTCTTGAACCTGGGGAGAGAAAGGGACATCCAGACCCATGAGGCCCAAAAGACCCCAAATAGGTTGAACCCAAATAGGGCTACACTGAGACATATTATAATTAAATTGCCAAAGATCAAAGACAAAGAAAGAATTTTAAGAGCAGCAAAAGAAAAGAGAGAAGTTACATACAAGGGAGCCCCTAGAAGGCTACCGGTGGATTTCTAAGGAGAAACTTTTCAGCCTAGGAGAGAATGGGATGATATATTCAAAGTACTGGAAGAAAGTAACTGTCAACCAAGAATCCTATACCTGGCATAGTTGTCCTTCAGAAACAAAGGAGGGATAAAGACTTTCCCAAACAAACAAAAGCTGAGGGAGTTCATTATCAGAACTGCCTTACAGGATATGCTGAAGAGAATTCTTTGGGTGGAAGTAAAAGAATGCTTTAATTAACATCATAGAACCACAAAAAGGTAGTGTAAATCTCCTGGGTATTGATAAACATATAGTCATAATAGATTGTGCAATATAGTAACACAATATAGTAACATATATATATATGTTACTATATATATATACAATATAGTAACAGTGGTGCATAAATCATTTACTACTCTAGCTTTAAAGTTAAAAAAAGAATGTAATAATTGTAATTACTATAATCTGTTATTAGTTACACAGTATAAAACAGTAATAACCTAAAATTGAAACAGTAATAAGCTAAAATGTGACGGGGAGAAGTAAAAGTATGAAATTTACAATTTCTGTTGTAGTAAAGTTGCTATCAGTTAAAGTAAGCTGTTACAAGTTCAAAATATTTTATGTAGCCTCATGGTAACCACAAGGGAAAATCTTGTAGTTACTATACAAAAAACAAAGAAACACACAAACAAAAAACCACAATAAAGAAGTCAAAGCAGGGTAAGAAATAGGGAACAACAAATCTACAAAACAACCAGAAAACAATTAACAAAATGGCAATAGTAAGTAATTTCTTTAACCATAAATGGATTAAATTCTATAATTCAGAGACACAGAATAGCTAAATAGATTAAAAAAAAATCCAACAACATGCCATCTACAAGATACTTTAGTCTTAAAGACATGTAGACTGACTGTAAAGAAGTTAGAAAAAGGCACGTCAAGCAAATGGTAACCAAAAAAAAAGCTGGGGTAGCCATACTTATATCTGACAAAATAGACTTTAAGCGAAAAGTGGTAAAAAGAGACAAAGAAGGTCATTATGTAATGTTTAATAAGTGATATCAAGGAGAGATAAGAATTGTAAATATTTATGTGCCCAACATCGGAGGAAGTGCGTCGAAAGGTCCAAACTTCCAGTCGTAAGATAAATAAGTACTAGGATGCAATGTACAACATGTTGACTATAACTAACACTGTATGTCATATATATAGGAAAGTTAGAGTAATTCATAAGAGTTCTCATCACGAGGGAAAAAATTCCTTTTTTCCTTTTTTTTCTTTCCCTTGTATCTATATGCAAAGATGAATGTTGGCTAAACATATTGTGTTAATCATTTCATAACATATGCAGATCAAATCAAACCATGCCGTATACCTTAAAGTCACACAGTGATATATATGTTGATTATTTCTCAACGAAACTGGGGCGGGGGGGGGGAACTTAAGAGCTTCATTTGGAAGCTATGCATTTAAAGGTCAGCATCCCACACTATTTCTAGGATAGTTTTCAGAAGTATTGCTCACATTAAAAGTCTTTAAGTTTTAATGTATATCATTATTTCTACCCTGCCAACATCACTTCCTTCTCTGAAGGATGTGACTTTTAACGAAGTGCTATTAATATATGAAGGATGTGATGTTGTTTTCCCTTACATTACAAATTTAAAGTCCTTATTGCAGATAGTGGGGAAAACATTAAAAATAAGTCTTTTTATGTTGTCTTTACTATAATTATTGCTAGTATACCTGCTCCTCTCTCTTCTCTGACTACCCCTGACTCACTGTGCCTGCATGCATTCAGACAATGTGCTGAGCATGTAAGATGCATTATCTCACATAATCCTCATAGTAACTTCAAAACTAGTTCCTATTATTTCCCCATTTTAAAGATGAGTAAATTGAATAGTAAGCAATTTGTCCAATGTAAGTAGAAGAGCCAGGACTAATAAGCTTGATTCCAGACCCCAAACACTTAATAATGATATATACTTCCTCTTTATCAGAAATAGAAATAGAATCAGTTCTGATCATAAGTTAGTTGACCTTTTATTTTATTTTTTTTAAGTAGGCCCCACGCCCAACGTGGGGCTTGAGATCATGACCCTGAGGTCAAGAGCCAGATGCTCAACAAGGTGAGTACCCAAGTGCCCCAGTTAGTTTACCTTTTATACACATATATAAAATCATATACCAACAGAAATAGAAACTTGAGCTTAATGAAAGAGAATTACCTCTGAAAAAGAAACTCAACATGACCCTAATGAGAATTTCACAAAGGTGATATCTTTTTGCTACTTGAGTCTGTTTTTGAGAAAAGTTAGTTATTTTACAATGTGAAAAACTGAACTTGACAAATCTTTAGGTCTTGTTCCACAGCAAGATTATTCATCTTTCCATATTTTATGTATTATACAGATTTAAAATAAAATTGCCCCAAATAGAATATATTTCACAATTCCCCCATTTCTCTAGACAAAATTACTGCAACCATCAGCACATATTTTAAAATGATGGTTTAAGGCGAAACCTGCAAAAGCTTTCAGTTCCAGAATGATGGTTCTCTCTTTAATAATCTATGCAAGATAGAGTTAAATCACTGTTTTAAGGAATCGATATAGTTTTGGGATGATAAACATTTGTGACTCTGATACATTTTCAGGAAGGCTGTTGCTGTTCCAATGGCTTTTAACTTGCAGAAGTTGGTAATCCTCTTTAAAGGACAGGAAAGTTAAGCAGAGTGAATTGTAAGCTTGCTGCTCCTTGAAATTACAAATCATTGAAAAACTGTCCATGAGAACACCTTAGGGAGTAAATGTGGATAATAATGGTTTATATGTGGTTGCAAAACAATAATGAACCTGTCTAATCGATTGTTCTGAATAGCAATAGATCACAGTGGAAAAAAAAAGACACATCCTTATTGACCCCTTGTGCATTCTGTTAGTATTCATTCTTGTGACTTTTGAATGGTTTCCTTTTATATTTAATCATGTAGTAACAGATTAACCCTAAAATTATTACCCATAGCTCTTCCTCAAGGCAGAATTTAGTATAAACAACTGAAACTGGAGTAGAAAATAAACACATTATCTTTGCTTTTTTATGGATATAATATCTGATGATGGGAAAGTTATTTTAGAAAGGACTTAGTAAAAGAACAAACATAAATTGGAAGAGAAGTGAACCATGGCCTGATCTTTATTAATTTTGATTATCTTTATAATGGATGCATATTAGAACAGATAAACATATTTTGTTGTGATCTGTAATTACCGATAAACTATTATATGATTGTACTGGGCACATTAGTTTTACATGTGACGGACATGCTGTATGTTCAGAGTTAAACGGTAGAAAAATAATTCCTCTGTCTGTTCTTCACTCCCTCAACCCCCACCACCTTTAGATTTACATTTATGTTAACACATTCATGTAATAGGGAACTGGTTAAAGGGTTAGACTAGTTTATGAAGATGATCATGGCCAAAAATCCACTCGATACACCAATGATCACTATCATCACCAACTGACTGAACTGTTTGTCAAATAACAATGTCATTTCATCCTGGGGTTCAATTTACCACACAAGAAGTAACAGAAAGTCCTCTCTACATCTGCTTATGTCATAAGATATCATGAGAATCAAATGAAATAGCAATTTTAAGTTTTATAGGGTTAGGGTTTGTTATTAACATCTTTCATTTACTAAGCAATTTTTCTTTCATTCAACTCATGTAGCAAAAACCAAAATAAAATATTTTAGTCATAGGGTAAATATAATAATTTGTGCAAAGTGATGCTACTATCTTTTAGGTTTGTCTTAATCTTAAACATTTATTTAATGCCATCTGCGCAGATCTAAAGGTGCAAAACAAAGCATACAGGATTGATAAACTTGTTCTCTCTTCCTGTAATGATATATTATGTTAAGCCCTCCATGCTCATTCCACAACTTCTTTTAATTAGTGATGAAAATGTGCCACCTGAGTGAGTTTAGTATCTTGGACTAGGGAAGTACACTTCTCAAAAAGTGGCCGACATAGCATTTCATATGAAGCCTTAATTTATTACACTATTACTCAAACACCTGATACGGCATTTTGGTGACAGTTAACACTGTATGGCTGAGTATTAATCAGTTAGAAAAAGAACTGTGATTTGTACGTATGTGACTTTGATCCATTTAATCTTACGGGTATTGATCTGCTATGGGTTATCTTTTTTGATATCAAATTTTGGTGAGAATACCAGTAAAGGAATTTTTTTCATGTTTATTTAAAAACACTGCCTTGCAGTTTAGTATTTTAAGTCAGTTAAATCTTTATCTAGAAGTGCCATCATTTCTTTAATTTTGATAACTAACTTGTCCCTAAATACAAAAATCGGGATTCTGATCAAATTGTACATTATTTTTGTAAGTATGATTTCTCAGACCTCTCTCTCTTTTTGAAGTATATTTAAGAAAAACGTTTATTTGTTTAAACTTAGAAAAACAATACAATCTAATTGCAGTGGTGAACTATTCTGGTTATGGTTTTATTTCCTTGAAATATTATGACTAGGTTAGAAATTTTACCATAGGACCAATAGTAGCTAACTCAATATAAATTTGAATATTTGGAGATACCCACAAATATGCATATTTGTGTGTGTATCTATCTTTGTGTAAGCATAGATAGATGATAGATAGATTGCTAGATTGATAATATGTTTATATCTACATTTCTAGAACAGGTTTATAGTTAACCTTTGTTTTTAAATAAACTAAGCTAGCCCAGTCTCTTGGCAGCATATAATCTCTTAAGGAAGATGCTTTAAAAATGCTACAATTGAGAATCTTTAGGATTTTCTTAATATATATTTACATGTATAAAAGAATCAATGCAACATAGAAAATTGTCAATCTGATTTCTTTGTAAATCTCAATTGTTACAAAGCTTTTTTTTTTCAGCAAATATGAAGTAAAATACTAACATTTATGTGGGATCCACTCATTGATTACCCTTTTCCAGTCATCTATTCTTTTATACCTACAGTTTTTAATTTCTGGGTTTTTCCTAATGGATGATGTATTATACTCGTTCAAACAAGGTGGTTCTGCTGATGTGTTTGATAATTTCAGTTACTCTCTTTTGGAATCTTTTGATCACACACAGAATATTGTACTTCTTAAATTTTGATTCTCTTTCACTCAAGAAGCAAGAATTCTGAAGTGAATTATGATAAATATTTGACAGTACAGATTTGTGGTGCTCTAAAAATACTTACGTCCATGTTTGCCTTTTCTTTGTATTACACCTTATGGAATATAAGTGGACTTCCACATTTGTAACATAAATGTCCTAAGCTCAAATTATTTATGCTTAACAAAATATATCCACTGCTCACTACTTTGTTGGACTATTTACCTTAGCAACCTTTTTTTTCACATGGTATTTATTATGTGAATTCAAAATGACTGATAGTTAATATACTTTGTGGAATGTTAGCTGTTTGTCACCTGGGGATATAACCCTTATTCTCATCTTTTCCACATGCTTTGCTGTCACAGATCTTTCTGGGTAACCTCAAATTAAAGCATTTTCCTCCCTCGTGATCTGTTGCAATTTTTTTGTAATGTGAATAATTGTGATGACAGAGTCAATTTGTGTATGAAAATATGAGGGAAAAAGTCATTACACTTAATTCAAATTAATTGTTAATTTTGTGAACTGGATAGTAAGAGCTAATAAATTTTATAATGTCAAATCAAAGCTAATTTCTCAAGTTGATCTTATCAGTTTTTCAAAGTTTAAAATAGTGTGAGAGATGAATTGAAAAGTAACTATTACTACTTGATGATAAATTTAGAAGAATGGTCAATTCAAGGCATATATATATATATATATATGCATATATATATATACACATATATATATATATATATATATATATACTTTACATCAAGATTTCCAAAATTCTGAAATTTACTAAATAGATTCTTATTGTTATACCACAGGTTAAGGTCTCATTTTGGATATACAGAAGGAGAGAAATAAGTTCATGTTGAATTGTTCTCATTAAAGAAAACTTGAATCTCAACAGGCAGAAAGAAACAAAGGGATATTTAAAGATGTTGGAAAAGATAAAAGTACATCAAAACGCAAATTTTATTAATGGCTCTTCTGCTAATGGCATAACGATAGTTGGTACTGAAAAACGTCTACACAGAAGAAAAACAATAAACAGTAACAATCATATAATAGGGAAATGAATTATCATATAAAATAGGGCTTTTGAGAATTTTTCTACAGATTTTATTCAATGGCACTTTTGACCTAAATGAAAAAAATAATTAAAGCATTATTAATAATACCACTTGGTAATGTGGCCTGATGAACTATATTATGAAACATTACTGTAATACTAAGTAAACCTATAATTCTTCATACTATATATTATTGGTTTCAAGTCACTGTAATATACATAAGCTTAACTTTCTGCTTAAAGCCGCCTAAACTTTCTAAAAACAAATTAATTTTTTTCACTGAGGGCAAATATTCATTTAATAACTTATAGCTGGTTTATTTATTATACATATCCTGCCTAATTTATATTCAATTTTCTTACTATTCAAATTTGGTCACAGTAAGATATACTTTAGCAAAAGAAAACTAAGAAAAGAAAGAGTATTGTATGTTTTTTTCCCTTCCTAAGTAAATATCCTTTACTGAATATTCTAGTTTGCATGCTATATAGACTATGTAATATTTAAAACTAAATTTCAAAAGCCCTGCTTACTTGATGACTTCGTTTTTGAAAAAGAGTATTTCAGTAAACTTTGTCCTGCTTCTGGAGAACAGAGCTCCTTTTTAAAATGCAGCGAATAGTTTCAGCATGATCTTTTCCTTTATGTTTTATTTAAAATGTTAATGGAGTAAATCCACAATTCACATAATTTATTTTGAAACACTTTTGTTCAGAATAATGCATTGTAAGAACAGTGATATACAGGCAAGTTCCCTTAAAGAACATGCATCAATTCAGTTCCCTTTTGAAGCATATTGCAAATGCCCTCTAACAGGGCACAGCAACATTACATAAATCATCTTATATGAAAAATTAACATGACATCAAATATTTATAAATATTAATGTGTATGTTAATATAACCAAAGCTGTAACAAACAATCATAACCTTGCCAAGTTTCCTAGGACAGGCGCCGCTGATAATGATATCCATTATCTCTGGAGGAACGCACAATTATGAAAGTTATACACAGGATGCTATGTTCTTAGCTGCTTTTAAATTTATCCATTAAATGTCTACCTTGTATATAATATTAACCCTTTAGGCACACATTCTTAAGAAACAGAAAGGCAGCTCACATGGGTATTTTTGAAGTCATTTTTATTTAATCATGTACATGGGAAGTCCCTGATTTTTCATATGATTTTATGCATAAGTGCAGTATGTGGTATCCTACCAATAAGTTCACTCGCACTGATTTCATTAACATGTGTTTATTACCACATATGCACTTAAATGTACATATGCTGTGCCTTGTTTGAGAAAGGCACCCTTTGTAAAAAGGGATTGGTGATTTGTGGTAGTATGAAATGCGGTATGCTAGCTCTATCCTGCCCAGGAAAGCTCTCTTTAGAAGTGTCTGTGTGGACAACGTGGTGGGAGTGATTAATTCTTGGGCTTCCCCCTGTGCCCAGGGGTGTCGAGTCTATAGGTAGAGTTTTTGATCAGACTTTATGGGTCATGGTCATGGTCAACCAGGCAAAGTCTTGTCTGGGATTCTTTTTGGAGATTCAACTCAAGGGCTAATTTCGTCCATGGACGGTAAAACAAAGTGATTTCAGATGAAAGAAAAAAAAAGGCAGCCATTTTATATGTGTGCTCAAGGTGCAGGCTCAGCCAACCGATTTTCATGGGCAAAGCAAGAATATAACTTTATTTTAGGACAAATATACTTTTGGGTTGAAAATGTTTTGCTTCCCTGAAAGAGAGCTCAGTGAGAAGCCTCCTTAATCTACCTGACTATACCTGTAGCCAAGCTAGGACGTTCTTCATTTTAAAGTACCTGCCTTCTCTTTCAAGTCTGATTCCTTGATCTTACATAGACTTTTTCGTGTGTGGTCTTGGACTCTAGAGAGAATCTGCTCGATGTCACTTAGGGTGGGATGAGATTAGCCATGAGTGTGCTGGAGAAGTGTGGAACTGTGTTTTCATTTTAAAGTGTCGTGTCTGGCTCCTGGGTCTGCGGTTGAGTTTGGGGCATTTTTGCTTTGGATAACAATGCTGACTCAACCTATTTTACTTTCTGAAAAGCCAACTATGGAATGAGTAATGTCGCAAGTGGTCAAAAATGCCACTTGTAATTAAAGATGCATTTTATTGCAAATCTTTAAAAATATAATTGACTTTAGATGGTATGTTAAGCCTAATACACATTCAGTATTAGTTATTTTAATCAGATAAGAGATCAATATTTAACATGTATCATTCTTAAGTGGATCAGAATTTTGAATGGGATGCAAAGGAAAAGGGTGAATTTGCAGACTAGACCTTACTTTTTCACTTAGTAATCAAAAATTTCTTTAGACATGGTCTTTCAAATCCCCCAAAATATGTTATCATATTTTACTACCAGCAATTTTACCCTTTTGTCAACATTACCAAATCACTTATTTTTGGCCATTTTCCTAAAGATGTAGTAATTTCTTCCGTCTTAAAAAAATTGAAACAACAACAAAAAGTCCTATCTTGATTCCCCTGCTAGCAGCTGCCTCTTTTTAATTAAATTTAATTAACTAATTAATTAATTAATTAATTAATGTTCTCTCTGTAGGAAAAATCCTTACAGGATTGCCTAGACTTGATGTCTCCAAATGTTCTACTTCTGTCTTCCTTAAATGCAATCAAGCTTTCATTCTTGCCGTTTCAAGAAACCAGTCTAGTCAAGGTGACCAGAGATCACCCCGTTGCTAAATCCCAAGGTCAGTTCTCAGTCTTCATTGTGCTGAGTCCATCTGCAGCATTCCACACAGTTAACCACTTCCCTCTCCTTGACAGATTTTCCTCTTTCAGGAGGATACCATATTCTCATGATTTTTTCCTAATGCCCAGGCCACTCCACTTCAGGCTCCCTCACTGATTCTTATTCCCAACCTTTCAATCTTGGAGTATCCCAGGGCCCAGTCCTCCTTCCTCTTTCTTTATCCTTCTAGACTCATAGCCTTGGGGAACTCCCCAGTCTTGAGGCTTTAGTACCATTGATATGCTGACATGACCCATGCTGACATTTCCAGTTCAGATCTCTCTCTCTCTCTCTCTCTCTCTCTCTCCCCCCTTCCCTCCCCTGCTTCCTGAAATTCAGATTCATATATGCAATTATCTACTCAACATTTTTACTTGGTTGCCTAACTAGGTAATTTCAAATAAATATGTGCAAAACAGAACTCCTGAACTATAAAATCTACTTCTGCAGTCTTTCCCAGCTCAGCCAACAGCGCTTCCAACACTTTCAGTGACTCTAGGCCAAACCTTTGGTGGTCATATTGGACTCCTCTCTCTCTCTCTCTCTCTTTTTCTCTCTCTCTCTCCTCCTCTTCCTCTTGCTCCTCCTTCTGTAGCCGATAAGGAAATAATCTGTAGCTCTATCTTAAAAATAGATCCAGGTTTTGACCTATTCTACACTTCCACTGTTCCGCTGAGCTACAATAACCTGCTGCCTGTTATTATAATAGCCTCCGAACTATTCTTTTGTAATTACACTTGCCCCTTACTGTCAATTCTCAACCCAGCAGCCAGAGCCAATCTTTGAAAACATGTCAGATAATATGTCTTTGCGCAGTCTTGTGGCTGCCTCTACATCACTCAGCACAAAAGCCACATCCCAATAACGACCTTCCAGGACATCCAGGATCTGAACCCTTGTTACCCCTTTGGTCTCTAAAACATTCCTTCTTTCCATTCCACTGTGCATATCCCAGTCTTACCGGTCCTTCAACTCACTAGACGTGCTTGGCACCCTTCACGCGCTCGGAACCCATTTGACTGACACGTTCACTTCTTTTTATCACTTCCTTGAAGTCTTTATTCAAATTCCTTTTTCTCAATTAGGTTTCATTTGGCTTTCATATTTAAAATTGCAAATCACTCTTCCCCTAACCACTGGTACTTTTGATCTCACTTACTCTGCTCTGTTGTACATATTCTTTTCATCACTCTTAATATTTTATAGTAGTCCAGATACTTTACCTATTTGTTATGTATATGTATATATGCACATATACCACCACACATATGTGTATGCATTTGTTTGTTTATTTTTTTAGAGTCACCTCCACAAGAATGT
Source organism: Callorhinus ursinus (assembly GCF_003265705.2). Taxonomy (NCBI): domain Eukaryota; kingdom Metazoa; phylum Chordata; class Mammalia; order Carnivora; family Otariidae; genus Callorhinus; species Callorhinus ursinus. The sequence goes on along the minus strand of NW_027397079.1, from coordinate 13,718,214 downwards.
AAGGACCATGAGGAGAGAAATCTTTGTTATCTTCACAGGAGCAACCTAAACATCCGGAATGGAGACTGGCACAGAGCAGGTACACAATACATATTTGTTGAATGAACTGATTACTATCATAGGATCTATCAATTCAACACAATCCCAATCAAAATCCCGGGAAGTGATTTGTGGATATTGACAAACTGATCCTCAAGCTTATGTGGAAAGGCAAAAGACCCAGAATAATCAACACAATATTGAAGGAGAAGAAACACACTTGGAGGACTGCCCCTACCCAACTTCAAGATTTACTATAAAGTGATACTCATCAAGACAGAGTGGTCTTAAAATGGAGAAATCGGTCAGTGGGAACAGAATACAAAGTTCAGAAATCCACATAAATGTAATTATCTGGTCTTCAACAAAGGAGCAAAGGCAGTAAAAATAGAGCAAAGATAGTCTTTTCACCAGATGGTGCTGGGACAACTAAGCATCCACATGCAAGAAGATGAATCTAGATACAGTCCTATACCTTTCCCCAAAATTGACTCAAAATGGATGTAGACCTAAATGTAAAACACAGAACTACGGTAGTCCTAAAAGATAAGATAGCCGAAAACCGAATGAACTTGCATATAAGAACGGTGACTTTTTAGATACAACATCAAAAACATGGTCCATGAATAAAATAATTAATAAGCTGAACTTCATTAAGATGAAAAAAATAAATAAAACAAGAAACTTGTGCTCTGTGAAAGACAACATCAAGTAAATGAGGAGTCTAGCCACGGACTGGGAGAAAATATTTGCAAAAGACAAGTCTGATAAGAGACTGTTACCCAAAACATAGGAAGAACTCCTAAAACTCAACAATAAGAGAATGGATAACCAAATGAAAAACTGGGCAAAAAACCTGAACACAGACACCTCACCAAAGATGTACAGTAATAACTGTACATAAACTGTACAAAACTGCAAATAAACACGAAAAGATGTTCCACATTATATGTCTTTAAAGAATTTCAGGGGTGTCTCGGTGGCTCAGTTGGTTGAGTGCCTGACTCTTGATTTAGGCTTAGGTCATGATCGCTGTGCTCAGTGGGGAGGCTGCTTGTCTCGCTCCCTTACCTTCCTCCTCCCCCTACCTGCTCACATTCTCTCTCTCTCAAATGAATAAGTAAATCTTTAAAAATAAAAAGAAAATTGCAAATTAAAACAACAGTGATATACCACTACATATCTAAGAGAATGGCGAAAATCTCAAACACTGACAATACCAAATGCTGATGAGGATGTGGAGCAACAGGACCTTTCATTTATTCTCATTCTCACCATGATTAATTTTACTTAATAAAAATGTATACTATTTACGCATCAATTATATGCTATTATATGTGTACATTTATACACAGGTATATGTTTCTTACCGAGAGTCACTTATTTTATATATGCATATATCATATAAACAGTCTTTAGTGTCACCTTATTGCAATTTTCCCTTTGTCAAGCTCACCCGAAATTTACACTGAATTTCATATATGGAATTCAATGGTACAGCAATTTGGACTATGATCAAGGGAAAAAGAAAGGAAAGGGGATGGCGAAAGGAGGGGAAGGAATTGTTTTAACTGGTTCAAAGTTCCCAGTCTAAATTCTATGCATTTCACTCACAAGAACTTTTTTTTTTAAGATTTTATTTATTTATTTGACAGAGAGAGACACAGCGAGAGAGGGAACACAAGCAGGGGGAGTGGGAGAGGGAGAAGCAGGCTCCTCGCTGAGCAGGGAGCCCGACGCGGGGCTCGATCCATGACCTGAGCCGAAGGCAGACGCTTATCGACTGAGCCACCCAGGCGCCCCTCACTCACAAGAAATTTTTAAGTTCTTTCTCAGCAACTGCTTTAACTTTGTGTATATTTTTAATAAACTTCATTATATGGGTTTGAAAGGTGTAGTGGTTTAGATACAGAAAATTAGAGAGTCAACCCATAGGCATTGAAAAGAAGAACATTGGGCACCTGGGTGGCTCAGTCGGTTGGGCATCTACCTTCCACTCAGGCCATGATCCCAGGGTCCTGGAATCAAGTCCTGCATCGGGCTCCCTGATCAGCGGGGAGCCTGCTTCTCCCTCTGCCTCTGCCACTCCCCCTGCTTGTGTTCTCTCTTTCAAATAAGTAAATAAAATCTTTAAAAAGATAAAGAAGAAGAACACTGACCAAAAACAATATTAAAAGGAGACAGTTCTTCAAAAAAGCTGGTTGTCTGACTTTAGGTAAAATAAAGGGCAACTATCTGGACATTCTTCAGTATCTTACGAGAGCGTCATTGTGCGATATTTATAATGATGGCCCTACATTCCTAGGAAAAGGTTACATTATGTATATATCTCAGTATATTCTGGTTAAGACATTTGGAAACAGTTCATTTAGAGAAAGCCCCATCAAAATGGTTAAAAGTAGTCAGAGGGAATCACTTCTTGACGTCTTAAGAGTGCAAAAATTTAACTTTCACGCATTTTCTCCTTTTCCTTCACCCTCTCTCCCTCTCTGTCTCTCTCCCTCCTTCCTCTTCTACACACGCTCACACACACACACATTTTATTTTATTTATAGTACTTATTTGATATTTGACTTATTTCAGACTAACTTGGCTAGCATGGTGGGCTTATATTTTAAGAAAACACAAATTTAATAAGATTTTACTTCCTTAAGAGTAATCTAACATTTTTATTTATATATTAAAAGATGCATTGGTGTATATTCATTATTCATTTAAGTCCAGTCAATTCTCAATTATCTCTGGTAATAGAGAGTAAGTACAGAATGAATGGGTGGAGTCTATTCCTAGTCCCAAAACACAACTTTCAATCTTTTCTCTCTGAGTTCTTACAAGACAGCAATACTTCCTTTCCCCTTTTTTGTAGACTCATTTCAGTTGTAGAATGACCTTAAGAAAAACAACCCAAGAGAGAAAAAGAAGCAAAGTACAAGATGATCTTAAATCCTTTCCTAAAATGAAGATAACAAATGAAATCTCTAATGATTTATCAAAGAAAACAAACTGGAATGATTTTTCAAATACTGTCTCTGGAAGTGTGGGTCACTTCTAGATAAAAATTGATTGCTCTTTATTAAACTCTGCCGACTATTTTGCAAATCATAAAATCATTTTAAAAGCCAGCTTCTTATAACATAAGTATAAATGTGCCTTAACCTTGAGAATAGCAGTTAAATTTTAAAATGTGAATATCATTATACATTTTATGATCTGCAGCTGAAGAAGACAAGCAAGTCTTTATTTAATAACACTGTTAAAATAGAATTAACAAACTCTTACAAACATATTATCCATATTGTCAGTATTAGAACAGGCTTCCTAGCCTTTCCTTAACTAGCAATAATATTGGCCTTTTTCTTAAGTATGAACAGCATTTATCCAACGAGGAATCGATATCGAGCTGAAATTCCAAGGTCTTAACAGCTAATCCTAAAGAACATCACTCAGTGGAGATTCTGGATGGTGATTAGCATAAAAGCAAAAATGAAATGACTGTGTAAAACAAATGTGCTCAAATTTGTATACAGTTTTTATATTTGATAATTATTGAACACTGAGGAAAATGGGAAACAGAACTAGCTTCCCCCCAAAAAAAATCTTCATTAAATAAAGAGTAAAATAAAATCCTTTCAGACACATAGAAAAGTACACTATAATTTAACACCCATTGTGCTGTGGGATGTCAATAGTCATTGATCACTTTCTTTGTGAAGACCCAGTGAAATCCTATAAACTAGCGTTAACTTTGATGCTATAAAGGGTCAGAATATTTTAAAACACTCTTATTGATGGTGATATTTTTATTTTTATTCATCTGAAGAACCTAGTCAGATGAGTACTGTGTACAAAACTGTGTTCCCCATCAGATGATGAAGTTGGGGAAGGGGAGCTAGTCTATGAATGTGCTTTAAGAAACTGCTCCCAAAGAGATGACAAGGCAGCCCGCCCCCACCGGGTAGGGAATTCAAACTCTATTTGTGGTCATGTCAATAAAAAGTCAAATATTTGAAAGAAAGGAGAAAAATGTAGTAATTTTATTGATGTAAAATAGAAGAAAGAAAAAGAGATATGGCATTGTATATCATGGATAGAATTTCTCTAGCTTTATAGACAGAACTTTTTTAAAATGAGTAACTATGTTATTTGTGACACAGCCTGGGGTCTATATGGTCTGGGAGACAAGACAAATTAAATGTTAATTCTATTTACAACAGAGTGTTAACTGATCTTTCCTCTATTACTGTACCCTCTTGAAGCTATCTGTTATAGCAAAGTAAACTTGGATCTTCTGACCTAACCTGACTTCTGCCAAGACTTCTTCCATCAGGAAGTCTTCCAAACTCATTTTATAAAGCCAACGTTACCTTGATATCAAAGCCAGATAAGGACACTGTAAGTAAAGAAAACTATAGGTCCTGGTGAATATAGATGAAAAATTCTCAACAAAATGCTCCTAAATTCAACAACACATTAAAAGGACCACACACCATGTTCCTACCTTGGTTCCACACCAAGGATGGTTCAACATACACAAATTAATAAATGTGATATGTCACATTAACAGAATGAAAGATTAGAACTATATGACCATCTCAATTGATCAGAGAAACATTTGACAAAATTCAACATTATTTCATGATAAAAACTCTCAACAAACCGGGTATAGAAGGAACACACCTATAACATAAGCTATATATGACAAGCCCACAGCTAACATCACAATCAATGGTCCCCTAAGATCAGGAACAAAAACAAGGATGTTCACTCTTACCATTCTTATTCAACTTAGTACTGGAAGTTGTAGCCAGAGAAATCAGTCAATAAAAATAAATAAAGCATCCAGATTGGAAAGGAAGAAATAAAATTGTCTCTGTTTGCAGATGACCTGGTTTTATACACAGAAAACCCTAAAGACTGCCAAAAAAGTGTTAGAATTCATAAGCCAATTCAGCAAAGTTGCAGGAAACAAAATCAATGTACAAATATTAGTTGCATTTTTATATGCTAACAACATACTATCTGAAAAAAATGAACAATTACATTCACAATCGCATCAAAAACAATAAACTTTTGCTTTTGAATAAAATTAATCAAGAAGGTGAAATTTTGCACACTAAAAATGATGACACTGGTGAAAGAAATTGAAGAAGATGCAAATAAATGGAAATACATCCCATGTTCACGGGGTGGAAAAATTAGTACTTTTAAAATGCCCATACTATCCAAAGCCATCTATAGATCCAATGTAAGCCCTTTCAAAATTCTAATGGCATTTTTTGTAGAAATAAAAAAAATCCTAAAATTTATATGGAACCACAAAATCCCGGATAGCAAAGGCAGACTTGAAAATGAAAAACAAAGCTAGAGACATCACACTTCCCGATTTCAAACTATACTGCAAAGTTATAGTGAATAAAACAGTACAGTACTGGCATAAAACAGACAAACAGACCAATGAAACAGGATTAGGAGCCCAGAAGTAAACCCATATGTATATGGTCAACTAATAATGGACAAGGAACCCAAGAATACTCAATGGGAAAAAGATAGTTCTTCATAAGTGGTGTCACAAGGCTGGAAATCCACATGGAGAAGAATGATAGGGAAAAAAATTGTAGGGAAAAAGATCCTTGACATTGGTCTTGGCAGTGATTTTTAGATATGATGTCAGAAGCACAAGTAATCAACAACAACAAAAAAGTAACCTACAGAATGGGAGGAGATATTTGCAAATTATATATCTGATAAGGGTTAGTATCTGAAATATATAAGGAACTCATAGAAAGAAAGAAAAAACAAAACTAAAATAAACGATTGAAAAATTGGCAAATGCTCTGAATAGATATTTTTCTTTTTTTAAAATATTTTTTTAAAGATTTTATTTATTTATTTATTTATTTATTTATTTATTTATTTATTTGCAAGAGAGAGAGACAGCATGAGAGGAAAGAGGGTCAGAGGGAGAAGCAGGCTCCCTGCTGAGCCGGGAGCCCAACGTGGGACTCGATCCCAGGACTCCGGGACCATGACCTGAGCTGAAGGCAGCCACCCAGCCAATGAGCCACCCAGGCACCCCTAGGTATTTTTCTATTTCTGTTGGTTAGCAGGTACATGATAAGGTGCTCAACATCACTACATGTCAGGGAAATGCAAATCAAAAGCACAATGAGGTGCCACTTTACATCTGTTAGAATGGCTATTATCAAAAAACAACAAATATCAAGTGCTGACAAGGATGTGGAGAAAAGAGAACCCTCCTGCACCACTGGGGGGAATGTGGTGCAGCCACTTTGGAAAACAGTATGGAGGGGCATCAAAAACTTTTGTATAGAACTACTACATGATCCAGCAATTTCACTTCTAGGTTTTTATATGAAGGAAATGAAAACACTAACTCAAAAAGATATCTGCACCCCCATGTTCATTGCAGCATTATTTACAGTGGCAAGATATGGAAGCAACCTTTGTCTGTCAGTGGATGAATAGGTAAAGAAACTACAGTGTGTATATATACGAATATGATTATTATTCAGTCACAGAAAAGAGGAAATCTTGCTATTTGCAAAAACAGGGATGGACTTTGTGGGCATTAGGCCAAGTGAATTAAGTCAGAGAGAGAAATACAAATACCGTAATATCTCACTTACATGTGAAATCTTAAAAAAATTGAACTCTTAGAAACACAGCGTAGATTGGTGGTTGCCAGGGGCAGGTGGTGGAGGTCAAGGGGAAATGGATGATGATGATCTAAGGACACAAACTTCTAGTTATAAGATGAATAAGTTCTAGGGATGTAATGTATATCCTGGCAATTATAGTTAATAATATTATATACTTTAAAGTTGCTAAGAAAATGGATTTGCAAAGTTCTCACTACAAAAAGAAAAAGTATTGGTATGTGAGGTGATGGATGTGTTAACTAATCTTATTATGGTAATCATTTTGCAATATTTATGTGTATCAAATCATGCTACACATCTTAAAATTACACAATGTTATACATCAATTATACCTCAATAAAGGTGAAAAACAAATACTTTCCATTAAGAAAAGAAAACGAATCCCTTGCAGCCTCCTTGAAATGGGGAGACTGGCTTCAGGGAGATGGTAGCAGAATCCCAAAGGCATGTTAGGAAAAAGCTCCTTTGTCATGTATCCAGAGATTTTACATTTTTTAAATGGTGGACATAAAAAAAAAAGTCTCTTTTGTTGACATGTAAAAATTATATGAAATTCAAATTTCAGTGACCATGAGTATAATTTTGTGGGAATACAGCTATGTTCCCTCATTTATATGTTATCTATGATGGTTCTCATGCTATTATGGCAGAGTTGACTAGTTGTGATAGCGATCCTATGGCCTGCAAAGACAAAAACTATTTACTATCTGGCCCTTTATAGAAAATGTTTGCTGATCCCTCTTCAAGAAGACAGATAATTTGAGCCTCTCTTCAAGGATCTAGAAAGCCTAATCCAGAATTAAGGAATGGGGTCTTCAATTTTGGCAGGGGGGAGTAATGGTAATAAGAAAAATCTTCCCATATGTGATGTTAGTATGATGCCTGATGTGCTTTCAAGCTAAAATAGCGGAATTCTCTAAAGATGTAAAAAGACTGAACAGACACCAGCAATTTGGCATAGTTTAGATTTAGGCTTGCCTGAAGAGACAGGGCTGAATCCAAGGACCAAACAGATGACCCATACTAGAGCAACTCTAAAACCATTATAACTTATTTAGAGTAAGCAACTCTTAGACTATGATTTTTGTGAAAATATATACTTTCCAGGCTCTTTAACCAGCTAAGAAGTGAAAGTGACATTGTTAGCATACTGAAAACTTCAACATAATTTTTTGTAGGCATTCTCAACTTTTCATGATCTAAAATATGTCCACCAATAATGGAATGCAAATGGCTATGTACAATTTTCTTCATCATTTCGTAGGAAAATTATATAGATTTTCATTGAAATTTTTGGAAGAAAAGGACTCTAAATCTGTATTTACAAGTTTTCTTTTTTTTTAAATAGCATTTCTTCAGAGCCAGTTTAGTCTCACAGGTAAATCAACATTTAGGGACTTCTATCATTCAGGCACTAATACCACCTTCTCTTCACACGTCTTTTTAAATGGCATCCACCAAGTTGAATAAGGATGTTCATGTTCAAGAACAGAGAGAAAGTGTTTACGGATGCATGTGTGATAGAAAGATAATACATTTTGAGACAAATGTTGACCCCCAAATAGCTATGCTTTTGACAAAGAGAGAGAGAGAGTACAAGTAAGGGGAGCAGCATGGGAGAGGGAGAAGCAGATTCTCCACTGAGCAGAGAGCCCGATGCGGAACTCGATCCCAGGACCCTGGGATCATGACCTGAGCCGAAGGCAGACACTTAACCGACTGAGCCACCCAGGTGCCCTGTGACAAGATCTTGAGGACTAGGAAGAAAGTGAAAATCCAACCTCGATATCGTGTCCCGACTTCCATCACATAACCAAGGCATCTGAGAGGTGCACATGTGCACCTGTCCTAGACTACATTACTGTAGACACCCTGGGGAAGCGATAGTGTATCTCTTTTCACCTTGTCTTTACACTGAAATGCACTGATTTCCTTATCAGTTCTTTTTCCCAAAATTATAATTAATTACAGTTGCTTTCATAGTGTGTGAGGTTAAGTTTAATATTTTTTTTTTCCTGTTGTGGTAAGAGTGTATCAGTATACCTGAAACTATTGGTCTACGTTGTCCAAATCTCACTGATTCTACATAAATTACAGCATAATCACCATATTTGTAACAATCTGATATGAAATACTTCCTTGTCAAAATGTTGGTAAAATCATCCAAAATTCCATTTACTAAATGGGTATTTTGTAGAATTGGGGCCTAATATGTTGGCTGTATCAATGAACTTCAGATTCTAAAGCTAGTTAAGATAGACATGCTAATGAAATATTAATATGAGAAATAATAGACAATAAAATAGGTATAATAAATCAAATTAAATATGACCACTAATATGCTTTTTTGACGATAAATTCTCTATTTCATGATGCTAATGTGAAAACAAAGTAAGAATATCCCTTAGTTAAAATGATTAATAATGACAGTTCCTAGGTTGCTTAATAAAAAGCACATAAACAGAAACACTTCAGAGGTTATATTTTGAGTCTTACAAGTAGTTATAATTTCCATCCTACAACCTCTTGGTTTTCTCTTTAATCCTTTTTGAATAGCAATTGGCTAATATATTTGGAATTATTTGCTTCTATGGTCTACCCATCCTTCCCTATATTAGCCTACGAGCTCTTGCAAGGGAGAGCATCTGTCTTACTCATTTCATACTCCCAGGACTGAGCAAAATGCCTACACTGGTGAAATGCTTAACACGTTCTTGTAGAATGAGTGAATTGCATTACTTTGTGAGTACCCTTGTTTGGATGAATCGCAAGACCAGCTTATATTTCTCGATTCTACCTTTTGATAGAGCAAACAGTGATCCCAATTCGGTTGTTTTGGCCTAAGAGTTTCCATGAAGCAAAGGACAAATTCCCTCTATCTCAAGTTCCTTTATTAGAGTCTTACCATCAAGACTTCATAATACAGGTGTGTAAAAGACCTAGTGAACTGCCACAACCGTAGACATTTTAGCAGCAGGTAAAAAGTTTTCTGTAACTTCTGACGAGCCTGTGGGTGAGAGCAAAATGTGGAAGGCAGAGGGTACCCATTGCAGCTCTGCATGTGCTGAGACTGGAAACTTTCCTCTAAGCTGCCAGGTAGGAAGAGATTCAAGCTATTGGAGGGGTTAATGCACGGAATCAAGAGCTATATCACTTGTTTTCCTCGTACTATATATGAGGTGCTTCTCCGATGGTGATAAAGTACAGAAAATGTCAAAACAAATGTAAAGTGACTTCAATAACTTTGATTTATGCTCCTTGAAAATGCTAAGCATTTCATTGTAATGCACTTACCTATCTAAAAAATGGGTAAAGTAACGATTGAATTATTCTAAGGGCTGCACAACTAATTGGAAATAAGTCCTTTAGTTATACAGTGACTCCCACTGAACCTGTCTCTTGAAGTTAAGCATCATAAGGAGAATATCTAAGCCTACTCAGTAAATCAAGAAACTTCCTATCAGATTTTCTTTAACTCACTCAGAAAATGTCATTAACAGAAAAAAAATAAAAAGGTACGTGTCACAGATGGGCTTATCCTTCACTGGAATAACAAGCTGTGTGACTCCAAAGGGACAAGGTTTCTATTTCTTGTTCAGGAAGAAAAGCTCCCCATGGTAGAATGCATTTCAGATGACTACAATCTAGATGGAGAGGGTCAAAAGTTGGGGTGAGCTAAGAAGTGTGGTTTGAGTCCCTGCTTTATACAAGGTCCTTGGGCTGACTCCCCGCTTTCATCCATGATCTGGACTATGGTTCTGGTTTTCTTGCTGCACATAGTAAGCCAACTCCGGCAGTTTTCCACAGCTGATACTACTATTAGCAAACTTTTACAAAGCACTTACGATGTGCCAAGCTTCACAGGTACGGGGATCTGGATCTGATATTTGATATTTTTATTAAATAATCCTGAAAACTCTAAACAACCTATTTTAGGTCTTGGCTCATGGATTGGCACCACACAGAAGAAACAGAATCTGAGCAAACCCCTCACCAGCCTCAAGCGATAGGTTCAGCTACAGCAAATTTATTTTAGATGGCCAGGGAACGTTTTTCAAAGTCAAAAAAGTCTGACTCCGGAGGGAAGGTGGAAGTTACTTTTTGAGAGTGTTTTGCAAAGGAGGTGGGGGGTATGCAAGTAAAGAGTATATATAGCCTTGCCCTAGAAGAAGTCTATCCTTTGCCCTGAAGGTGATCTTTGTTTGCCTGGGGACCTTGGGCTGGCAGATAGTAACAGTGGGGATTTAGGTGGGAGCTGACTACACCACAGGGTGGAGGCTAGGCAGCTAGAAAGACCACCCAGGTGACTTAGGGTGAGAGTTTTGTGTCAAGAGACGTGGAGGCTGTGATCAACCATGCGGGGCAATCAATCCTACCTATATAATGGAGCTCCAATACAATACAAACCTTCCTTGGTTGGCAGTACCCATGTGAATCGTCACACATCAATACTGGGGAGTCCTGACTCTATGGAGAAAGGACCGTGAAAGCACTGTGCTTGGTACTTCCTCAGCCTCTGCCCTATGCGCTCTTCCCTTGGCTGATTTTAATCTCTATCCTTTCTCTGTAATAAACCATAACTGGGTTTTTGCCACTTTTCAAGTGTAATAGTTTTCAGTGAGTTCTAGGAGTCCTTCTAGCGAGTTATCAAAAGTGGCAGAGGTTTTGGGAACCCCCTGAATAGGTAATTGGTGTCAGAACTGAGCGTAGTCTTGTGTTCAGTGTTCCCTTTGAACTTCCCAGTTGATGAAAACTCTTCCCAGTGGGCCCAGATTCAAGCCCCAGGAATGGAAGTCCCTGGGGTGACTGTTTAAAATGCGGCTTCCCGTTGCTTCTTAAACTTCCAGAATCAGAAGGGGGTTGGTTGGGAAGGTGCATTATTAACAAGTTTTCCAGGTGCTCTCTGCAGCTGAGTACCACTGTTCTAGAGAATGAGGACCCAATCTTAGAAGAAATTAACCTGACCCACCCCAACAAAGATGCCAGAAAATCCTGGGAAGAAGGACTCCCAGCATCTTCACCTGTTCAGTTTCCTGGGTCATGTCAGTGCTTGGAAAATAATCCAACGTGTAAAAGAAGAGCTAAAGGTGATGACCCTGGGTGATCCGGTAGAAAGCCTCCAGGGAAGAGTCATTCCTTTCTCAGTTCTCTGGCTTTTCGCAGGAAAGGGGGTTAGTCACTTTCTAGGTCCCTGCTTCATCTATAGTGGAGATATTTACCGAGCAGAAATAGAAGCAGCTGGACTCTGCTTCAAGGGATCATATTGAATCATAAACACCTGGTTTCACTGGGGTTTCTGGTTTTCCAGTCTGAAGTCACATTTCCCACCGGAACACACTGGTTCAGGAAAGAATTTGGGTTCCAGCCAGTAATGTGCTGGCACTGGCTCACAACATGTTTGGGAGCTGACTGATTGTGTGTATGTATCTTTTGTATATGATAGGTATCTTTTCCCACTCTCCTGTTCAGTGACATCACATGGAAGGCTGACGTTGGTCATAATGGGAGTATTTACACCATAAAAATGGGCAAATTGTACACAATCAGGCCCCAACCCCACTGGCTATTAAATATTTACCAGCACTTCACCCGTGCAAGCCTGGGCTGGTGCCAAAGGGAGGCATTGACATTTTCCCATCCTCTTACATGCATCGAGTGAGAGAGCTGTGATTTACTTTCAAAAATCAGAATCTGACTCCAGAAGAATGCAGAGTGCAGTGTCTCCAAACAAAAAGGACACCTGCCACAATAAAGGTCATTTGCATATCTGTGTCAATCTGAGGAAGACAGGGCTCATCTTAATTTTATGAGTGACATTACAGAAAACTTGAAAGGGGTCATTTGGATATCAAGTATTATTTGTCACTCAGTATTCTTATAACCATTATTATAATGGTACAGCCGTAATCACTTAAAAAGAGCCTTAACAGTCAGGCTTTGATTTCAAAGGGGGGAGTTTTTCTGAAGTTGATTGAAGGGGACTCCTTTCTTTTGGCTTTGCTGTCAGCTGAAAAAAGGCCCTCCTAGAAGATGTGATAAGTGATGAGGAGCCTTGGATGGCAGGTCTTTGAGAGTTAAGTTTTGTCTAATAGTGAAGATGTAAGTGAGCCAAGGGTTGTATGTTCACTGGGTATTCCATCCTATTTCATCTTTCATTGTAATTTTTAAGTTTGAGTTAAGAAATTTCATTATCGGGGCGATTGAATTCAAAACTAACGCTGTCGGATAAATGTACAATTTTTTTTGCACTTAATTATGATCTTACAGGTGAAATGAAAGAAAAACTGATTTCTGCCTTTATTCTTACCAGATTTTAGTATTTAAAATATTTATCCAATGCCTTGGGCAATATTAAATGTGTGTCTTACTGGGTTTACATTTTAATTCTCAGAAATGAACTCACTAGGCATATTTATATGACCAGGGACTTTTTAGATGGTGAGTCTACTTCTTACAAATTGTTCAGACTATAATACATGTATTTATAAAAATTTTACAAATATCATCGGTCGAGTCTAATTCTATGTTAGCCTCTCGTCTCTTGTGAAATATTTTTTTGAAGTGTGTCAACTTTTAGACTTGTAAAAGGAGATTTCTTTTGGAAATTCCTTATTTTTAACTGAAAAAAACAAAAGTTGTCATACTTTTTCATAAAGCTAATTCACTTTAATACCATCTCCTTAAATAGCCACTCCTAATACAGTTTTCTCGTGTAAAAGGTAATGCAGCTGAGAGGATAGGGAACATTTATTGAGCACTTACTGAGTGGGAGATGCTCTCCCAAGGACTTGATGTAGCTTTTCTCAGTTAATCCTCCCACTAACCCTCGGAGATAAGCACAGTTCTGATTGCAGTTTTCAGATAAGGGGACTGCAGTTTACAGAGGCTAAGAAACTGGCTAAGGTCAAACAGATTCTGAGAGGCAGAGGCAGGCCCAACCTAGACAGTCTGATACCCAAGCCTGTGCTCTTAGTCCTCTTCCTACGTCATCTCAGACTCCAGACCGTACAGCGCGAGGGAAGATCCCAGAATTGATTCACCACACACCCGTGATTCTGAAACAATTTTAGTTCACTTTGAGGAGTTTCTAGGAACGACCTCCCCTGTATCATTTGCTAAAATGAGACAAAATTCCTAAAAAGAGCATTTTGAGTCTTGGCCATGATGTTAGATGAGGCATCCCAAACACTCAAATATCAATCTTTGTCTCCTAATCGTTGCTAGTGATTAATTGATGGATGGATCATTCGACAAGTCTAGCAAATCAATTGCATCATTCTCATGGAGTTTCCAATCTCGTGAGGACACGTGGAAGGATAACTCCCATTAGAGGTTGTCTGATTGCCACAGTCAAAACTGGTTTCACCTCTCCAGAGCACCAACAGGCTATGACTCTTTTATTTGAAATTTATTCATTAAATATGATGATTATTATGAATAGCATTATTTATGACTTTTATTTTAATGAACTGCTGGAGGCTCTGTGCTCTTACTAGCTGAAAGGAAAAAGTTTCCTTCCACAGCCTACTCCCTAGAATTTTCTTAAATTCTTGGGCACCTGCACAGCTATTGTCCCACTGATGATTGCAGTCATGTAGTTCATACCCACCTGTTCAGGGTCAGATACTGTTCCTGAGTGTATGGTGCTATACTAGGGTGGCTGGACCCCAAGAGACTTTCAGCCTCTGCCCAGGCTCTATGAGAACTAGCTCTCCCCCCCCCCCCCAAGGAATGCTTGGGCCTTAGAGTTGAGCTCTGGGTATACCAGCCAAGTTGCTTCTACTTTTGAGTTTCCCTTTGGGCCACAGTGTATAAGGGTAGATCTGTGAACCCAACCCCAACTGCCAGACTCTACCCACAACAGTCTTAACTCTTTTGATGTTTGGCTCCCATAACAAAGGTCTGGAGGATTGGGCTAAGGTCAGATGGTGGGAAGGCAACATGCATGGAAAAGAGCTTAAGAGTTTGGGCTTCACTCTAAAAGCAGTGGGTATAGTCATTGATGATTTGGAGTAGGGGAGATGCATGAAGAAATGGATGTTTGGATAATTTAAAATGAAGTTGTAAGATCTCATCGTGGGTGGGAGCACTGGAATGGAAAGGAAGAGATGGCTTATGATCCTTAATTTCAGAGAATTGGTAAACATTTCACCAACCTCTGCAGTCATGCACTCAAATCAGACGTTATTATTGGTGGTCATGGTGGCACAGTCAGGGGAATCTGGGGTCAGAGAAGAGAGTTAAAGCCAAGTTACATGTTAGACTTTTTCATGTTACCAAAAACAGAGTTGTTCTTAATTTGTCCCCAGTTGACTTGGAGTTTATTACATGGAAACAGAAATAAGATAGAAGTCTAACTGTCTGCCATAGTTAACCACTGTAGAGCCACTGTAGAATAACTCTTATGGGACAAGGGTAAGAAGTGTTATGTGCTCCTCTATAATTATGGTACCTCAGCTCCTCTTGCTTTCTCTTCTACTGTTCCTGCTGCTCCCAGGCCACCCTGCCTCTGCTCTTTATTTATTTATTTATTTATTTTTTAAATTATTATGTTATGTTAATCATCATACATCACATCATTAGTTTCTGATATAGTGTTCCATGATTCACTATTTGCATATAACACCCAGTGCTCCACGCAGAACGTGCCCTCTTTAATACCCATCACCAGGCTAACCCATCCCCACACCCCCTCCCCTCTAGAACCCTCAGTTTGTTTTTCAGAGCTTCTGTTTGTTCAAGGATTCCACTGCCTTACCGCTTCTGGATTACTACTCTTTTCTCCTTTTTCTTTAAATTCACCCATCTATTCTCTAGGCCACGAGTCACTAAACTTTTTTTGTAAAAGGTATAGATTTCAAACTTGATGGGTCACATGGTCTCTGTTGCAACTATTCAACTGCCCACAGTGTCACAAAAGCAGCCACAGATAACATGTAAACAGATGGGCATGGCTGTGTACCAATAAAATTTTATTTATAAACAATGAAATTTGAATTTCATGTAAGTTTAACACATGACAAAATATTATCCTTCCTATATATTTTTTAATAATTTAACTATGTAAAAACCATTCTTAACTTGTGGCCCATATAAAAATTGATGGCGTAGATGGACACGGCCAGAGGGCTGTCCTTTGTCTATTGTTGCTCTGTATCTTTCTCTAATCCACATTCTTATTTTCCAACAGGGAGGATATTTATTGGTTTAACTAGTGATCATGTTTAGGTTCTTGGGCTCTGATGTTGAATTGCCCGAGTTTTAATTCCAGATTTTAGCACTTATTTAGCTGTACAATCCAAAGCAACTTATTTAAATTTTCTGGGCTTCATTTTTTTTCTTATGTAAAACGAGGATAGTGTTTACACTAATTCTGTGGATTGGTGTCAGAATCACATGAGATACAAAGGTGTTAAAGTGCTTAGCTCAGTACATGGCACAGAGTAAACACCCAGTAGATATTAGCTGTTATGGTGGTGACTCAGGGCTCTCCAATAGGTCCAACCTATGAGCCTATGCAGTGTAGGCTCAGAAGAGAAAGACCTTGGTCGATGTTGTTCACTGCTCTATTGCATGGTATTAGGAACTTGGTAAGTGTAAGTTGAACTAATCTATATATCCTTAGTTCTAGCAACTATGAGTAGGGCAGCAGAGATCCATGAGACAAAACAAAGTGACCTACATATAAATTGTTCCAGGTTATAGCTCTCTGAGAAGGGGTATGTGGGCAGGCAAGTACTCCAGCCATCATACTGTCGTCTATGAACATGACTCATATTCATTGATCATCTAATATAATAAGGAAGAGGGGAAAAAGAACATTTCAGAGGATGGAGCATAGGGAGGTATGGAAGGGGTAGAGTTGTTGACATTGACTTAAACAAAATTGTGTTAGCAAGAGAAGTACCAGTGAAACAGAAAGCTGCTTTAAGGACTTTATAAGTTTTAAGAACTTGTCATTGTAAAGCAAAACAGAGACACAGAAAACACACAAATCAAATGCACGACTCTATAAACTATTATAAGGTGAACACCGCCCAGGTCAAGAAATAGAACACTGGTAGCCGCCTAGAAGGCCCTTCCGTGTGACCCGTCCCAATCATAGTATGGTCTCTTCCACCATAAGTCACTATTACCCTGACTTTTATACTAATCTCTCCCTGGAGCTTTCTTTTCATAGTTTTATCTTGCTCATGTGCATTCCTAGAAACTGTAGCTTAGTCTTGCCCATTAAAAAAAATTGATATTTTAAATCACTTTTAATCTATAGGTTTCTCCTAGCTCCCTTTCATTTTCTTAACACTTTATTGAAGAACGTGGGCTGTTTAACCTGTAGAGTTTCCCATCGCCTGCATTTTGCTGATTTGATACTCTTGGTGCCGTTCAACAAGTTCCTCTGCTTTTTGAATTTCCTACAAATTGGCAGCTGAATGCAGCGACTGGATCAGACCCAGGTTTGATCCCTCTGGCAAGACTAAAGGTGTCTTTATATACTCTAGTGTTCCTTCTAGTTTAGTCATCATTTCCATAATGATTTTTGGCAAGACTGTATGAGGCACACAATGTCTGGTTCTCTCACTTTTAGTGATCTTAGCAGCCAATGATACTAAATGCCCACATATACTCATTCATTCATGAAGGCTGCAAAAATAGCGCTATTCTGTCATTTTGTTTTCATTTATTAGTTGGAACATTTATATAGATACTTCCCTTCATCTGCTATTTAGCTACTCAGTGGATTCTTCCATTTACTATTTTTCAAGATAATGAGTTAATTCCTTATCTTCAGAAGATAACCAATGTTTTTTAAAAAAATAATCACAAACTCATAAATTTAAACAAATCGTATGAGTTTAAATCTATAGCAATGATTATCATTATTGGAGTTCAATTTGTCTAGTCTTTGGCTGGTGGAGCCTCTTTGCTGGCCCTTGAATCCTCTTGACATGACCTTAGTAGTCTTTGATAGCTTCTTTACTACCTCCTATTACAATATAAGATATTCCAGGTTGATCTTGTACATTTCTTTCCCCTAGCCATTTCTCCCAGAAATTCTAGATCCTTTCAGTGAGAAGAGATATTCAAAGCCACAAGGCACTCATTGCTGCTAGACTGATCACTGTTTCTAGTCCTTTTTAGTGCACAAAACTAGGAAATATATACAGACATTTAAAGATAAAATATTTTATGAATTCTTATTTATACCTTAATTCAAACTTGAGATTATAGAGCTTGTACTTCTTTATTATATCAATATCTCTTCCTTTATTTTTGTAGGCACCTGTCGATTATACCTTATTCCTTTTTTAATACCTCGAATTTTAATTCTTAAGGATAGATCAAATGATAAAATTAGAAAATCCCATAATCACGCACCTGTTTTTATCTCCTCACATACACAATAGTCTCAAAATAACAACACATGTATCACCTCTAATGGGATTACTGAAAATTAAAAAAAAATATTTTTTGCATATGTTCTCCTGATACTCCCTCCACTTCTTAATAGTCGTATCTACATTGTCAGAGTGCATAACCATTATACAATGTGCTCTCTGCCTTTTAACCCTCATTTCCTCTTACTTTTCCAGGTAAATATATATTTAATGCTTACCACTAGCCCTTAAGTTAATGTCTCTCTAGGCATAAGCTCATTCTCTCCACTTGATTCTTCAGGAAGGGCTCATGGGAACAATATTCCTTGAGTTCTTGCATGTTGATAACAGTTTAACCGTGCCCTTTATACTTGAAAGGCAGTTTTGCTAGATATCAAATCCTTGCGTCACACTTTCTTCCCTTGAATATTTTAAATATATGCTACTCTAATTTCTTCTGGCATAAAGCATTGCTGTTGAAAGTCTGATGATAACCTAATTTTCTTTTCCTTATAAGTCATGATTTTTTTCTAAGATGCCCAAAGGATTTTTTTTCTTTATATTTACAGTTCAGTAATTTTGCTAAACTCTGTGGTGATGTTGGTCATTCTGGATTCTCAGGAATGCCGTGTGCAGTGTCAAGATGCAGTTCGAAAATTATTATTTCAGGGAACTTCTCTTGAGTTAGCGTTTTCAGTATTTATTCTACTTTCTTGTTTGCTTCTTCAGAAACTTCCTATTGACCATTTGTTCGATCTCCTTTTCTTCTCTTCAGTATTGACCATCTTCTCTTGAATCTCTTTTTGTCTATTGTCTATTTTTTCATTTCTTTTTGATGTTTCAAAATTCCTCTTTTTCACTTTATCGATTTATCCTGAAACACAGTCTATTGTGTTGATAAGCTCTTGTGTTCCTTTTGGTTGTCTTCGTTTCTGATATGATTTTTACGTTAATTTAGCCTTCTTCCCTAAAGTCTGTCAGCTCATTTCTGAGATTTTCTGGTTCTGATTCACGTTCCTTCATGTACTGGATCCTTTTCTTAATGTCTCTTAGCTTATTTTGAAATAGCAGGTTGCTGTTAGGATCGTTTTCGAGGACACGTCCTTCTAGTGTGCCTTCATTGTCTGTTGGGATATTATTCTGCTACTTGTTCTTTTCTTTCTCTCATCATAATACTATGTGGGATTTAACCTTGATACGTTTCTGTTGTGTATTTCTACCTGAAATTAGTTTTCTTAAACTTCAAGAAGGAGGCTGCATTCGAGGCAGCTTTTCTAATTTCACAGAGCTCCCTCTTCTGTTGTTTTTCTGTATAAGTATGGCGGCTGGCTTTCTGAGAGGTCCTGGCTCTCTTCCCATGTCCCCTTGGGTCTGAACTTTCCTTCTCTTCATCTCTACTGTCCCTGTCCTGCTCCCCATGGATCACACCCCCAGCTGTTTCTACTCTGAAGGGGGCCCCGGAGCTGCATTATGACTTCTATGAGCCCTAGGCCTTTGTGGGTCCCTTCCTCCACTAAAAATGTCCAAAACTATATTTTACAGCTGTGTTGATATGAAGATAAATATCTTAAGACATTTTCTTTGACCTAAAAGCACATTTTTTTTTTTTCCTTTCTGATCTTAAAGAAATATAAACATTCCACGGGTACCTAAAAGGACAGTGGGCCCTTGGCACGGTGGCTACTCTGCCTGGTGGATGACTTGGCCCTGGAGGGGCCCTGTTCTAGAAAAGTGCCCCAGTGGGTCATTTTTGAGCCTTCCTAGTGGCCCAAACTTCCAGCCTGTGGGAGCCCTTCCAGTCACCTGGTGTCAGATTGTGCCAAACTCTCTCAGTTTTAGCTGCGCCTCTCAAAGTGGTCCACCATGCTTTCCAGTGAATACAAGTTGACACATTGGCTACCGTGGGGGTACTCATGTTCTCATGTTCCCCAGATGCCACCCTGTCTGTGCACTCTGCATCCTTCTCTGCAGACATTAGGACGCTGCACGTCTTTGGGTGTTGGGGGCTCGTCTCCACCTGCTTGTATTGCAGTGTGCATGGGATAACTCATTAGCCAGCTCTGCAGTAAATGTTGTCCAGGGATTTTTGGTTTTACTATCTAGTTGTTCTGCCTGCTTTTCCGTGTGGATTTAGAGAGACGGAAAACCTGTACCACTACTACCATCCTTCTCTCAAGGCTTTTAATAAACTTCCAAACTCAATAATTGAGGAGAACCTCCTCACTTGCCAATAAATCCAGAGTAAGACTCGATGGCTCTCCAATATGCCCTCCTTTCCAAAATTCTGACAATAGGGGCACCCGAGTGGCTCAGGCGTTAAGCGTCCGCCTTCAGCTCAGGTCATGATCCCAGAGTCCTGGGATTGAGCCCCGCATCGAGCCCTGCATCGGGCTCCCTGCTCCTTGGGAAGCCTGCTTCTCCCACTGCCCCCTGCTTGTGTTCCCTCTCTCGCTGTGTCTCTCTCTGTCAAATGAATAAATAAAATCTTAAAAAAAAAAAAAAGAAATTCTGACAATAAGGATTGATGTGGAGTTATCTAGCATACTTTAGGATGCAAGTATCTTTGAAATGGTTACAGGAGAGTAATCACTTAATTCCTAACATGGAGGGAATTGTTTTCAGAGAACTTGGCTCTCCTATCTGAAGAGTGGCGTTAAGAGTTGAAGGCGAGGGGGAGAAGAGAGATAATTTTGAAGTTGGGACATTTGGCAGAGATCCAGCCTCTGGGTATACAGTAGACAAGGGGTGGGGATTTTAAGATAGGCATGGATTCACTAGACATACTTTATATTCTTTGAATTTTGCCTATCATCGGCCAAACCTGAGAGTGCTCTACATACTTGAAAAGCCTTTATGCAGACCAGAGGTTTCCACCTTAACCTTGACTTGTAGTGAATTATGTCACTAAATATTTTGTACTGACTGAAGATTGCATTTCTACCCCTGGTAGTTGGAATGGTGGTTGCCTAAATCACCCAGCGGGCAGAAAAACTCTCACAATGCACAGATGCTGGCTTATTCCTGATGTTTTGTGCCTCCTCAAAAAATGCAGTAATCTACTTAACTCACCAACTGCCAGGCCAAATGGTTGATGTGCAACTGTAAACCTGGCTATGACCTGTCTCTTTAAAGAACACAATCAAGTCTAGGCAAGTTGTTTCCATCACAGATGCATGCTGGGTATTTACCTACTGTCTCTGGGCCTCCAGTGCCTTCCACATTTTTGCTCTGTGGCGCCAGGTGTGGGAGTCTACAAACTACATTTCCCACACTCCCTTGTGCTTGGCTTCCTGTAAGGTTCTGCAAATGGCAGACAACTGGAAGGCAGGAGGAAGGGAAAAAAACCTTGCCTTCTGATCCCAGATCCTGTTAGGAGCAACCCAGTAGAAGAAAGCTGTGGCTCCAGCCTCCAGCTTCCTTTGGCCCTGTCAGATCAGCCATGCTGAGCCCTTCAGAGGTACCATTGCCAGCCATTTGCTCTTTGCTGGTGGAACCACCACTCTACTGGCTTGCCTCAGGGGTGTGAACACCACATGTGCAGGGCCTCTCCTTTCAGCTGCTAGGTTGCAGAAATGTCCCCTCTCTCCTTTGGTCCCCTAGCTTAGGGCTGCAAACTTCTTTTTGTAGTTACTATCACCTGGACAACCTCAGCTCTAGGGGCTATAGTTGTTTCTAGTGATCGCTGTTGTTCGGATTATCTCAGTATTCCCTTCTTTGCTTTTCATCCTTCCCACTAATTCCTCGGATGACATTTCTTCAGTTCTAAATACCCAGTATAGGTTTTGTTCTCCTGCCTGGTTATTTGAACTGGTTTTGCAAGAGCTACTGGTTTTTCAGCTGCTTTTCTCAAATTGGTCCTCCACACTTTCCAGTGGACACATGCTGGCGTGCTGGCTGTTAAGGGCAGACTCATGCCTTTCCTTTCACTGAGTGGGAATGACGTGCTTCAATTTGCCCCATTCGGATACTTGGGCAACTGATGTGGGCTTAGTGAGAGCTTTTATAGACAGGTATCTGAATACTAAATATGTTCTTACAAAGGGAAATTATAATTTTATAACTCAGTACTCTTAAATCATCTTAACATACTCAAGCCATGATACTAAGACAATTAGATTTAGGATAACCGTGCTATTTTAGAAGTAGGACAAAGGGATTAGGAGATAAAAACCTAAGAAGAAAGAGTAAATAACTGTCATTATTTCCCTAAAGAAGGCAGAAAGGATGTTTAATACTAAAATTATGAATGGCTTTCTGGAAGGTAATAAATAACTATTTTACACATCTATCTTAGAATGGCACCTGACGGCATTTCTGCCACTGAATGTGGAATAGAGACTGAATAACAATGGATTCCTTGTAGTGAAGGTTGTTGGTAAAATCAGCTTATTAGAATTAATGGTCATCTGATTCCCTGAATGGAGGCGCACAAACATAAAATATAAACACACACACACACTATATATAGTGAGTGTATGTGTGTGTGTGTATAAATATATATATATTTCTTGTCTGCCTGGGATGAGTTGTTGGAGTCCTGCCAAGGGCACGGTATGACCTGCCAACCTCTGTATGGCTTTCTCAGGTTTTAGGACTGTACTTCCAAGAATTTATGATCTCCTCAGCTTTATTCACTCTTAGCTCTTGTTTTTGTTGGTGAAAAGCATACCCAGGGATCTTTATTCAGTTGGAGGGGCTGCTAATTGATTAAAAAAAATGCATTTTGTCCCTGGTCACTAATTGACTGATGGAACAGCTGTTGGTCTGACAAAAAGCAGGCTGGAAAGCGGTTCCCACTATGGGGTGGTCTGTTGCTAAACATTACTGCTTTTGCTGTCCATTGCAAAAGCACACCCTTACATATTCCCAGGGAAGGGTGTAGTGTTTTATTTAAAAGTATTTTTTTACCAGTCACCTTGAGCAATCATTCAGTAAATGTGAATTAACCTAAGATATTATATAAAGAATTTAAAGTTTGTTGTCACTGAGCATTTCTGAGTTTAAAAGCATGAGCTTGAACATCAAATAAATAATTCTTCAGATACTGAAAATCTTAAAGTCTAATGAGATTTCAGTTGGTTAATAATGAAAATGTTTTTTGTTGTTGTTGTTGTAGCCCAGTATCAGATAGGCTGAGTCAAAATTGCCTTTATAAATACAATAGCATATTAAAATTATTAAATTTTACTATGAAGTAATAAACTGTTTTTTTCTCAAAGATACTTATAGCTAATACTATGTATGGTGTGTGTGTGTGTGTGTGTGTATATATATAGTTTATATTTGGTAGCTTTGGCTAAAAACTCTTAATAAATAGTGTGACACTAGATAAATATAATACTGGTTTATGAAAATAAAACCTCAT
>NW_027397079.1:13648713-13694355 GCF_003265705.2 Callorhinus ursinus | reverse complement strand
TCTTAAAATATGTTGCATTGTTTCAGAAGTACAGATCTGTGATTCAATAGTCTTGCACAATTCACAGCGCTCACCATAGCACATACCCTCCCCAATGTCTATCACCCAGCCACCCCATCCCTCCCACCCCCCACCACTCCAGCAACCCTCAGTTTGTTTCCTGAGATTAAGAATTCCTCATATCAGTGAGGTCATATGATACATGTATATATATTTTAATAGCCATAGTAGCCATAGGGTTAAGAAGCAGAAAAATTTTGTGTTTTGCAGTATGAGAGAGTCATTGTTTTGAAACAGTCAATGAAGTCTCACTAGGCAATTAGCCTCTTGCAAACTGTTGTGACTAGCAGGGAGTGCAGGTCAATGTGACTGTCTTAGTTGATTATTAGTTGATTTTTAGATCCTTTTTAGTTCCTGTGGTCATAGCTGTAGAGATTCATGTTGGGGTAACCCAGGCTAATCTGCGAATGTCTATTTTTCTCTTGCCCGTTTTGTTGTTGTTGTTGTTTTGCTTTATTTTTATTATTTATTTATTTATTTATTTTTGCTTCCTAGGTAAGCTATGACTGGACCAGGAGCCAAGAGACTTGATTTCTGGTCATGAGTCATACACTCCATAGCTATGTGATATAACCTTGACAAAGCTATCTAAAGTCTCTGTGCCTAAGCTTACTTGTTGGTGAGAGGTGTTCTCTCTCTCTCTCTCCTTCTCTTTATATTAAAAATTTTAATATTTTAAAGCAGTGGATACTGATGTTCAAATGCATTCTTACAGAAAAGCCCAATGCATTACTATATCAAATGCACTGAAGTGAACTTTCTCTGTTGAAGGGGTAGACAGAGCCTGAGTGCCTTAAACACTGCCTGTGTCCCTTTATCTGTCTACTTGCCTCTTGATGGTCCTTGAGGTACATGAAGAAACCTCTACGTGACAAGGAATACCTTTTGAAAACCATAAAGTCAGATGATCTATATGTTCCCTTCCAATTATAAGATAGAGTTTTAGCTCACATCTGATCCAGAAAACCCTATGGTTATTTTCATATTCATAACAAAAGTCATTTGCAAATATAAGGTTTAAAGTATTCAGCATCAGCCTAGTATAGAAAAATTCACTATATGTTTTGTCCGGATTTGCTGGCGTAAAATTATTTTCAGAAATGTGTATATACACATATATCTTCAGGTATGTGTCTATAACTACAGGGGGATAGAAAGGAGATAATAAGATCATATGAAATGGTTCAGAATCTGACAATGCAATTCAGTTCAGTTCCATTCGGTGAGCATTTATGGAGCACCTACTGTGCAAAAACTACTGTGCAAAACTGTATATAAGTCTCCCGAGGGTTACAGAGATGAATGGCAGACTCTTTCCTCAATTTATTTTTGAAGCATTTCCTGCCAGAGATTTTACCTTTTTAATACATTTTTAAGTATAAGAAGTGTGAGGTACCTAGGGAAACATTGGCTTAAAGCACATAGAATCAATCAATCGATCAATCAATAAATGACATTGAATAGGTCAAACATCTTGTGGCCATGGATGGGCAATGCAGACCAAGGGTCAAGTAAAACTGTCCCTTGAATGGAGAGCTATTTTGTCCTTCTTGTTTATTAATGTCGAGCCATCTATACTAATGGATTTAGCATGAAAGGAAGTAAGGTGGGGGTCGGGCATTGACAGTCACTAAATCTCAGACTTCCATCCTTCATTAATATTAATGCTTTTCTTCAACCGGTGCATGTTGGCACAACATAGCCTAAGAGCTTAATATAAGAAAAATAGTTGTGAGCCTTCCTCATCATATAGTCATTGGCATCAAGCACCAAATGGTTTCACATTGTATCATGTGCCCTCATTTTTATCCATTGCAGAGCAATTTCCCTTCAGTTATGAGCAGGTGACAGTCATGGTTTTGTGTGTTTCTCCCAAAGTATATTTATTTAAATTTTTAAACGATTTCCCCATGTACTGACCCACAATATCCTTAAATGAAAACAGACTTAGCTTACAGGACTAATTTCATAAATCAGCATACAATAAGCAGTTTTAAATATCAGTGCATTTTTCATTTGTATTCTTTGAATTCACTCATGGGAGCTATAATCCTGTAGCCCATGAGCACGAACGTCCTGCGGACATGAGGAAATTTGGAATGTATTTGAGTGACCCACTAGAGGATTCATGACTCTATCTATGACAGGTTAACAATTCTGTCCTGAATTTCTTTGTGAAACACAAGTTAAAGAAAAAAATTGTGTTCTACTTCTTCCTTGGACCAAATACACTTGGGTAGAACTCAAGATATTCACTTACAATATTAGAATAATCTTAGAAATAAAGAACCAAGGCCTACAGAGGTTGTATGACTTGTTCACAAATACTCAGTGAGTAATTGGCCAAGTTGGTAACTTCCTAGACCTTCTGCCTTTCAGTGCAGCAGTCTTTATATTTAGAAGATGTATCTTAAATTCCCCAGACCTGTAATTTGTGATTTAGAGATCCATTTTATCTCTGAGAGTGCTCAGACCCAAAACAAAACAAGCGAGTAAGAAGGTTTTTGCAACTATAACCTAATCCTACTGCAGTTTATTGCTGTACCCTACCCACCTGTAATCTACCACTCCACCTTCCTTACTCAACAGCACACTCAAACCTAGTTGATGCCAGAAGAAAACCAACCAACCAAATAAACAGACTCAAGATAAAACAAAAACCCAACAACCAAAACTAAGAGAAAACACCATCCTATAAGCACATAAAATGAATTTGAAAGACAACTAATGAATATATTTCAGATCTTCCCAGTTTTCTTCCTCAGCCAGAGCTGCTTGGCTGTTGTTTCATGCAATATTAAAGGGGCGTGCGTGACCGCAGGTAGACTCATGCAGCAGGAAGAAGAGACATGGAAGGTAGCAAATTTTTCTCTCTCCTTCTTCTTTTCTTTTTAATATTAAGAGATTTTTAGAATTTGCAAATGTTAATCCTTGGGTAATGGTGTCCTGCAGGGTTGGGGCCCTGAAGAGGTGTGTGTGTGTGGTGTCTGGGAGATGTCCTGTTTAGGTGTGTCACAGTCTGTATGTGACTCCAGAGCAGGCTTCTCTGGGAGGCCTGAGTTCGGGTCAGGCAAAAGACAATTCTTGCTCTATGTCTCATTTTAATAGTTTAATACTTACATCTATGTGTTTCTCCCCAAATAAACAACTCCCCCCAACCACCTTAACTTTTTTTTTTTTTTTTTAAGTAGGCTCTATACCCAGCTTGGGGCTAGAACTCATGACCCTGAGATTAAGTCACATGCTCTACTGACTGAGCCAGCCAGGTGCCCCTCAACCACCTTAACTTTTGATGCCAAACCATTTTGAAGGAAGAACAACTATTTAGAAGCCACTTATGCTATTCAAACTTATAAGCTATTATTTAGATTACACATTTCAATTCAGAGGTTAGAAAGGGTTGGGGGATGATTTTGATTTTCAAAATTCATATTTCTTGTTACTTTTAAGGGATAAAAGCAAGCAAAGCATAAAAAGAGAAATGGTTTTTAATACTAAGTAGAAGAATGCAATATATATGTGCAAAATAGATGCTTCATTTGAATTAGTATTTACATGTTTTGTAAGCGCAAATAATATATGTTTTTCATTATTTTAGTAAAATTAAAGAATGGGCATTCAGCTATCTTTAAATTTTCATATTGCTCACGCTAGTTTAGGCATGCCAGATCATTTTGGTATAATAAATCCCTACATGGTTATTGCACGGATACTAAAAGACATTGCAATATTTTTCTTTTAAACGTAAATTGAGGAAAAAATATTAATAGATAGTTACATTTTTATGTTAGCCATTATTAGAATTTACTAATGAGCGATCTGACATGCTATGTCCTATTGCTTTAATATGTTATATATTATAAAATGTTTTTCTACATTATAGGCATTAATTGCATAATGTGGAAAAATTCTTTGCAATTCTGTGTGATTTATGGGCCTGCCACTGGTGACTAGGTGTGGGAGAACTTTGGCTTTTGTGGGCTTGTGGGGGGAACGGATGTGTGAAAAGTCGAGGAAGCCCAATTAGAGAAAGGCAGTGAGAAAAATTTTACAAAATCTATCCTGCTGAGAGGCAGGCATTTTTTCTGGATGACAAATGTCTGGAGTTCTCAGTTTTACAAAAAAGGAGTGCTCACCCCTGGCCTTCTCTTCTTTTGTCATGTAGGTAACCTAAGCTGGGGAAAAAGACCATCTGGAAAGAATCCTGTGGTTTCACAGAGCCTACGGGTCTCTACCCCTTCCTCTTCCTCCCTCATTATGGACAGCAGTGTTCGGATGACAGATTTTGGAAAATTGTCTTAGGAGATAAATCCTCAGGCAGTTAACGGTGTATTGGTATTTTGGATGCTTCTGTGCATTCTGTCCTACCGGGAAGGAGGCTGATGGGCTTTTTGTGAACCGCTGAGCTTTGAGAAGGCTTTTATCTTCCACTCAGTTTTAATTGAGGAATTTATGGGATTTTTGTCACCTTGAGAGGTAAGTTAGGCATAAATGCCATGTGATTTATATGTGAACGATTTTTCATTGTGTATTGACATAAATCTTACTAGTACACTACACTTCGCAGATGCCATGGTCAACTGAAGAAATTCTTCACCAGTTTTCCTTGTGAGAAATTCAGTGCATTCTTCATGTTATTTAATGCTACTCTATACTTAAACTTTATCACGGTATCACTTCACTAGGGTTATCACCTTGAGTGGCATTCTTTGAATTGGTCCAGGTGAAAAAAGCAAGGTTTAATAAGGAGAAATACAGACATTTTGCAGCTTTCATTGTCCTAAAAGAGGTACAATAGTTTTAGCCAGTTAGTGGGAGCGGAACAATGATCTTAAAAAAATAAACCTACGACCGAACACTACTTTTAAAAGGCATCTTCTTGACAAGAACCAAGTGAACGCTATCTCTAAAAATCTAATCTGAAGGCAAAACAGATTTGTTAGTGTGATTATTAAAACAATTGCCACCTTCTGGTGTAAAGTGATGTCAACAGTGAGCAATCAAATAATGCCCTTTGCTTTGGTACAGTCAAGCGCTCAAAGCTACCGTGAAATAGGATTGGACGGGACCTTTCATTTCATATGAGAATTAATTCTCTAAATGCAGTGGAGAGGAGGCAGCTTATTTTTTTCCCCCCAGCAAGCAGCTAGAAACAAGTCTGCGGGAGACCATATTTTTTCTTATTCATTTCTTAGTGTGTGCATGTATATGTTACCAAGTATTACGGCAATTAATTCATCCTTTACCTAGAGTTGCATCAGAAAAGAAACAAAACATGGCAGAATTTCCCCCAAAGGTTTTAGGACGCAAAAAAAAAAAAAAAAAAAAAAAAACACCAAAAACAAGTATGGTTCTCCATCTAAATTGTTTATGAAAGACTGAATTAAAGGTCACATTTCTTCAATTGCGCACAAGCTTCCCAGCTGCCTTGGCATTCTGGGTTTACTGCGAATCTCCTCAGAAAAAGCCATACACTTGTAATTTGTGGTAAACCTCAGTAATGAAGGCTTTCTACTCTTCGCAACAAAGTGAAGTTAGTAGTCATACAAAAAAGAAATGCCACATCTATTCCATTACTGTGTCTTAAAAGTGTTTTGAAAGTAACAATTCTACAGCATAGTTCCCTTGGATTTAAGAATCGTAACTGTGTTCCATGGTGACAGATGGCAGCTGCACTTGTGGTGAGCCCAGCAAAACATACAGAGTTGTTGAATCATTATGTCCTACACCTGAAACATTATGTCAACTGTATTCCAAAAAATATTTCTAAAAACAACAACAAAAGAATTTACCAGCCTAAAACGAATTCAGAGTTGAGGATCAAATATTAATTATGTGATTTTATATGTAAATTTCTGTCTTTTGCATCTCACCAAATTATTGTCAGTGTAAAATCTGTTAACTATGTCTTTAATTTTTAAATTGCACACATTCACCACTTCTTGAACTTCTATAGTTAATAAGCAAATATGAGACTTAAAAAAATAAAAGATTAGGTGATCAATAACACATTTCTTCTCCAGCAGATTGTTTTTTTTTCATGTACAAAATTCTTGTTTGATTTTTCAATTATTCATAATGTCAGAGTGATAGATATAAGAGAGTAAGCAACTAACTAGGGAAATCTCTGCCTAATAATATTCAATATAAAGATTCAGAATGATGTTTCATGATGGATTAAACTTTCCCCTGTTCTGCCTCATTAGGGTTCTCCCAATTTGACCCAATCCAAACTTATTACCTAATATATATCTAACAGTAAAATTGCATAAATGTTCACTAGTACAATAGATGCTAAATGAGCAGTTTCAGATAATTTAATTAAGTTGTAGGTCTTCTAATATAATTCCATAAGTATGTGAACTTTTAACTTGTGTTAACTCAATTTCCTTATGCTTTCATTTACCATTTGTTGGGGACATTACAGTGATTAGCCAAAGTCCTTCCAGCTCCTAATGTTCTCCATAAATTCTGATTTAAATTGACTGTCACTTTCTCACTATAATAAAGTAGATATTTGACATCTCAAAAAAAAGAGAACGGGTCTAGTATATTACGTTGTCAAGAAGTAGAAATTTTTTTCTCTATTGCACAAAATCCGCATAAAATTCACCATAATAAAGTCCATTAAGTTTAGTCAGAATGAAGTGGGTTGAGTACTGCATATTCATAGGCATGTTTACGCTTTAGAATTTCTTGAAAAACATAGGTTCCTGTGTGCCCTTGGCATTGAAAACACACAGAATATCACGTTCCCATCCAACTGTTGTATATTTGGAGGCTGTCAACGTCCAGCTGTTGAGTCTGCAGCATTCAGGAGCTCTTGGTAGTAAGACTGGCCAGTAATTGCTGTATATATCACTGGAGGTCAAAGACAAGATTTGCCAAACCAGCTCCCAACTCAGATGCACCTCCCACACTTTTCCAGTCAGATACGAAAGGAGGGAAATTATCTAACCGTGCTTCGGAAATTTTCAGTGAATATATTTGTTTTTGAACATAGCCCTGAAAAAACCCATGAAATTATGTTTCCACAAATATAGATTTACCCCAAACTCTCTTTCGTTCCAACAAAATGACAGAGCCAATAAGGTTGTTTTTGTCAATTACCGTTCTTGAAGTCATCAAGGACAGTCCAAAAATAGAGGCCCCAGTTCAGGGTAGAGTGACCTTAAAGAATCAGGCATGGAAAAACATGCTTTCCGGGTTGAGTGCTGGAATTTCTGCACTGGGTTGAGTGCTGGAATTTCTGCACTGGATGGATCAAGAGTCTGTGGGCAGCCAGAGCTACTTAAAAGTATCAAGAAGGCTTAGAGATAATTGCATGCAAGGGGCAAGGAATGTCAGTCCCTCTGGCTAACGATTCCCATAAACCACTGCTTTTACAATGTGCTTGGCATCAGTCTTCCCTGGAGCCTGCCTTCTTTAAATTACTTTTTGGCCAAAAAATGCAACACACCAGTGTAGAACCTTTCTGACACCTATTCAAGATGAATATAACTTTAAGTCCTAGTGAGGTTAACTAATGTTTATTGGGAGCTTACTATATACAAAGAATTTATAAGCAAGTTTTTCATCTATTTGGGTAACGACTCTAGAGTAAGCAACTATTAGGATCCCTGTTTTATAAATGGGACATCTGAGGCACCATGAGATTAATTAAATTACCAAAGGTGGCAATGCAAGGCAGCCCAATTTTGGAGCCAATGTTCTCAGTCATTACACTAAATTGGCCTTGTAATGGTCCTGTTTCACCGACTGGATGGCATTATGGTGAGGCTCCCACGCATATTTATAAATATTGAGTGCTATATCTTAAGATCTATGTTTTCTTGTAACACAAGTAGTGCATGATTGTAAGAAATTTAGATGAGAGGAGAGTAAAAATTGTTACTAATTTCACTACCCAGAGGTGACTACTTTTAGGATTTTACTTTATAGTCTTTAATCCCTTCTCTATACCTCTTTGAAGACTAAAAATTTAATCATACTGAGCATATTCTTTTATAATCTAGTATTTGATTTAATAATTTATCATGAACATCTTCCAAGCCCTTTAAATATATTTAACATCTTTTAAAATGGCTGTGTACTTGAATATTTTGATTTTGAGAACAGTCAAGGTACAACACTTTACAGCCTCAATCTGAATTTCACATCTGGTCTCAGGTAGAACTATTGTCACGTCTTTTATTTCAAGAGAGTTTTAAAGTGGCAGTTTTCCAGAGGTGCAAGAGCATCAGGAGGATATTGCAAGAACAAATACAGTGCATGCACACACATGTGTGTGCAAGCTTATTTTTTCCTTTAGTATTTTTGCATGGAAAGAAAGAGGGATATATTACATATAACAGTATTGTAAATGGGCACTCGTTGGTAACAGAATAAAATAATTGGCTAAGAATGAAGTAGCATGAAGCCTTGGAAGCAAGGGGTAGAGGATTCTTGACCTTCCGTTGAGAGCCTTGGGTCACTCAAGTTTCTTTTGCTTTCCTCCCTGACTGTGCCTGAGGGTAGAGGGAGGAAGTGACATCTTTACTGAGGCCTCCCTGTTCAGATGCAATCAGATTGACTGAAAGCTCTCAGAGAACTAAAGAGAATTCTCTCCCCGTTGGCCCGAGAAATGACTCATGAAGAGTCACTCTGCACTATTAACGGACAACCATTTCAACATCTCATTTAAAACTGCAGTGAGTTAAGGGGGCTTTTGAATTATCTATTAAACTCAGCTCCCAAATATAGCTTTGGTTGAGTATTTCCGCTAAATGTCTCTGAAACATCCATGTCCACATATCACGGCTCTGGCTCTCTTATTTTCTGGTTGTCATTTCCTATTACATATTACTCTTGACTCTAGCATTCTAGCACCCAGGGTTGAACCTTCAGTACTTAACCACCCTCTGCATCCTTAGCCTTGCTCTTCAGTCTTTGTCCTGAGCCACAAAAGCTGCCAAGGTCTCCAGTTTTCTTCAACGAACATGAACTCTGTCTACAATTGTGATGAAAGCACGCATGGGTACTCACTGTCCAGTGGGAACACTTAGCTCTATCCATTTTTCTCCAGTATCAAAGCCTCAGTGATAACTCTCACTAATAATAATCACTAATGGAAGTGGTGGTGCTCATCACAATCTCCAGATTCATCAAGATCAGTGTTTGTGACACTCCCTGGGGGCTTAGATGCTGATGCTAAGAGTAGGTCTCAGTGCCTAAATTTCTTTCTAATACAACCTTCCGATTCCTCCTCACCACCACACCTTTTCCTCCATTCGTTTCTACAGCAAATAATGAGTATCAACAAAGTCTTGTTAGAGTTGCCTCCTAAATACCTACAAAGTTGATTTCTTTCCATTCCCACTGCTACTCACTGCCTAGCTCCAGCCACACTCACCTAGTGTTTGGATTTCTGCACTGACATAGCAATTGGCTTCCCCACAGTGATACAGTTCCTCCTCAAATCAGTTACCCACAGGAATCAAGTGATCTTTTAAAAAGTGTATTGCGGTCATATAAAAATCTTTATGTGGGGGCACCTGGGTGGCTCAGTCGTTAAGCGTCTGCCTTCGGCTCAGGACATGATCCCAGGGTCCTGGGATCGAGCCCCACATCAGGCTCCCTGCTTCTCCCTCTCCCACTCCTCCTGCTTGTGTTCCCCTCTCTCGCTGTCTCTCTGTCAAATAAATAAAATAATAATTAAAAAAAATAAAAATCTTTATGTGACCTATGAGTAGAATATCAATATCTCCCAGTTGTCTAGAACCATACCAGTTTTTTGCTTGTTGTAATGATTAAGAATGCCTCTGTTACTCTCAAGAGTGTTCTGTTTTAGAGAATAAATTATATGGTCATATTACCTATGAGACCTCACCTCAGCTGGCCTCTGTCTACCACTGTAGCTGAGTCTCTCTGAGTTATAGCTGCGTTGCCCAGCAGTTCCTGGGATGTGCCATGTTCCCTCCCACCCAGAACTTTTGTGCATGCTGTTCCTTCTTTCTGGAATATTTTCCAAACCTTCTTTCTGTTCTATCCAATTTTTATTCATTCTTCAGATCCCACTAGAAAACAAGCTCAAAGAAGGCAGGGACTTCTGTCTGTTTTGATCACTACTGTATTCCAAACACTTCGAACAGTGCCTGACACGTAATAGGCACCGACTAAATATTGTCTGAATGAGTCCCGACTCAAGCATGACTTCCCCAGGGAAAACTTCCCTGCCCTTTATTCTGCCTCTACCCCAGGATTTGTTCAGTTTCTTTATGAAATATTGTTATAAAGCCATGCCCCTTGTTTCAGAGCATTTATCTTAGTTATGATCTTTCAATCATTAGTTCACTAGACTTTGACTTCGATGGGAACAAGGACTCTTTCCATTCTGCTTAATTTTGTGTCTGCACCACATACCGTACTGATCTAAAAATATGTGTTGAATGAAAAAATGAATGAACAGTGACAAGAGCACCATATTAGGCATTTTAGCAATCCTAAGAAAAATTGGATAAGGTCTTATTCTCTAGAAGCTTATAATTTATGTAAGGGAGAAGAAAAGACAAAAATACACAAGTAGGTGGCAGTACAAGATGATGGATTGACTCAGAATTTCAGAACAAAGGACCCTAGAAATAATATAGATCAGCCCTCACTCATCATAGCAGTATTAAGTGACTATCACACAGCGAGCATGACAGTCACATGAAGTATCTGGATAACAAGTACTTGAGAGGTTCAGAAGTGAAAAATATTGCTGTGTCCTTGAGCGGCAAGGAAAGATTATAAAAGAAGTAAACTTGAATTGAGTTTTGAAGGATTCACTCTTAAACAAACATTTAAGTATCTATTATATAACAACAAGACTAAGACACAGGTCCTTGCCCAGGTAGATTAGGGGTTGGCAAACTGTAGACCTCAGGCCAAAGCTAGCTACCTATTTTTGCAAATAAAGCTTTATGGGAACATAGTCACATCTATTTACATACATCTTGTATGGCTGCTTTCCCACCGCAACAGCAGAGCTGGGTAGTTGCGACAGAAATCACATGGCTCACAAAATGAAAAGAAAAAAAATTACTGTTTGGCTCTTTATAGAAGAGGTTTGCTTACTGCTAAGTTAAAATCTCCAGGTTGAATGGGATAGATAGCCATAAAACACCAAAAATTGTATGAGATATGGGCTGAGTAAAGCTATGTCGGAAGTTTCATGTGAGAGTAATTAAAGAGGAAAAGCTTAATCAGGAAAGGAGTCCAGGAGTGTGAGTCAGGTCTTGAAGGATCAGATGATCTGTAGGGAACTGATTATAACAAAATAAGAAGGAAAAAGGGGATACACTAAGAACTAAGGTAAGAATGCACTAATGAACAAATCTCACTTGGGGGCGGGGAATAAACATAATTTCCAATTGGGATCCCAGGTTCCCATTGGGAAATGCAGGGTGAAAACTTCATTGAATGAGGCTAAGAGAACTATACAGAGAAACTTGAGTGTAAGGCTGAAACATTTAAAATTCACCATAAAGGTAATGAAGGGACTCTTGTTTAGAGCAATGATACAAAGGAAGGGAATAGATTTTTGGAGTCTGAGTCTGATGACTTGGATCAGGAGGGAATCAGGAAGACCACAGAGGGGGACAGAAGAAATTAGAAATCTGAGAGTAAATTTCTCCTACAGACAGGTCTTTGACAACATAGTGTTTGAACATTAAAAAAAAATAGCTGTACACATTTATTAAAGGATATTTTACATAAAAATCTAGCTTTGTATGGTTTCTTAAAATAACTGAGTATCTGGCAACACCGGGCCTACATTCTTTCATGCAGCAATGGATGGGACCTCAGCAGTGCAGTGTGGAGTTGGCCAGAGCAAGCCCCATTTAATCTTGTAACAGAACCCCTGTGGGCATTGGGACTTGTGGCTTTAGTCCTTGCCATGTGAAGTTTGACATGAAGTTGACAAAGTCTTTAACTGGAACGGAGCCAACACATTCACCTCTTGCTTTCTGCCCTGAACTCCTATCTACTGACTTCTTCCTGAAGCTTTCTTCACTTGTAGATGCTGGGGATTTCTGAGCCCTCTCTCCAACCTCTAATATTATAGTTTCCACCGATTTCTTCTTTCGTAAAGAACCACAACAATTTGACTCATGCTTTCCAGTACAGGTTTTTTGTTTGTTTGTTTTTTTAATTTACTTCTTCCAGTTTCACTAAGAAATAATTGACTGCACAAGTAATCACTACATAAGTTTAAGGCATATAGCATGATGGCTTGATTTCTGTGTATTATGAAATGATGAACCCAGTAGGTTCTGCTAACATCAGTCCTCTCATATAGATACAATAAAAAGAAAAGAAAGATGAAAAGAATAAAAGGAAGAAATTATCTTTGTGATGGTAACTCTCAGGATTTACTCTCTCACTCTCCAGTATATCGTTGGGAGGTGTTAGCTGCAGTCATCATGCTGTACATTCTACCCCTAGCACACATTTATTTCAATACTGAAACTTGTACCTTTTGACTCCCTTCCTCCAACTCCTCCAACCACCACCCTCTGTTTCTGGTAACAAGTCTGATCCCTTTTTCTATGAGTTGTTTGTTTGTTTGTTTTAGATTCCACATATAAGTGAGATCACACAGTATTTGTCCTTCTCTGTCTGACTTATTTCACTTAGCATAAAGACCTTGAGATCCATCCATTTTGTCGCAAGTGGTGGGATTTCTTCATTTTTAAAAAAAATTTATTTGACAGAGAGAGAGCAGGAGAGCATAGGCAGGGGGAGTGGCAGAGGGAGAGGGAGAAGCAGGCCTCCCCACTAAATAGGGAGCCTAATGCAGGGCTCGATCCCAGGACCCTGAGCCAAAGGCAGAGGCTTAACCAACTGAGCCACCCTAGTGCCCCAGGATTTCTTCATATTTTGTGGTTGAATAATATTGCACTATATATATACAGATAGATAGATGCATATATATATATATGTAATATATATATATCGCTTTTTTTTAAGATTTATTTACTTGTTTTAGAGACACGG
Source organism: Callorhinus ursinus (assembly GCF_003265705.2). Taxonomy (NCBI): domain Eukaryota; kingdom Metazoa; phylum Chordata; class Mammalia; order Carnivora; family Otariidae; genus Callorhinus; species Callorhinus ursinus. The sequence continues at coordinate 13,681,275 of NW_027397079.1, read as the reverse complement.
GGGGGGGGCGCTGAGGGGCAGAGGGGGATGGAGAGAAAAAATCCACTGAGACTCCCTGCCTAGCATGGAGCCTGTTGGGGCTTGATCTCACAACCCTGAGATCATGACCTGAGCTGAAATCAGTAGTCAGTAGCCTAACTGACTGAGCTACCCAGGTGCCCCATATACCACACTTCTTTATGCATTTATCCATTAATGGACACTTACGTCATTTCCATGTCTTGACTATTGTAAATATGTTGCTGTGAATATGGGGATGCAGATGTCTTTTTGAATTAGTGTTTTTGTTATCTTTGGGTATAGTTGTGGAGGTAGAATTCCTGAATCATATGGTAGCTCTATTTTTAATTTTTTGAGGATTCTCCATAATGTTTTCCATACTAGCTGTACCAACTTATAATCCCACCTACAGCACACATCCATGCCAGCATTTGTCATCTCTTGTCTTTTTGATAATGGCCATTCTAACAAGTGTGAAGTGATTTTTCATTGTGGTTTCAATTTGCATCTTCTTAGTGACTAGCGATGTTGAACATCTTTTCATGTATCTGTTGGCCTTTCATATATCTCTCTTCTTTAGAGAGATGTTTACTTAGGTCCTTTGCCCATTTTTTAATTGGGTTATTTATTTTTTGCTACTGAGTTTTATGAAGTTTTTTAAATGTCTTGGATATTAACCCCTTATCAGATAAATGGTTTGCAAATATTTTTTCCCCATTCTGTAGGTTGCTTTTCCCTTTTTTTTTTAAGTTTCATTTATTTATTTTAGAGATAGATAGAGAGTGTGAGTGGAGGGAGGAGCAGAGGGAGAGGGACAAGTAGACTGCACAGACAGAGTCTGAAATGGGGCTCAATCCCAGGACCCTCAGATCATGACCTGAGCCGAAATCAAGAGTCGGCCACTTAACCAACTGAGCCACCCAGGCGCCCTGCTTTTTCACTTTTTTGATGGTTTCTTTTGCTGTACAGAAGCTTTTTAGTTTGATGTAGTCTTAGTTGTTTATTTTCAACTTTGTTGCTGGGGCTTTAGGTGTGATATCCAAAATACCATTACCAAGACCCATATCAAGGAGCTTTGTTCCTTTGTTTTCTTCTGGGAATTTCATGTTTTCAGTTCTTACATTTAATTCTTTAATCCATTTTGAGTTAATTGTTGTGAGAAGTGTAAAATAGGGGTCTAGTTTCATTTTTTTACATGTGAATGTTCAATTATCCCAGCATCATTTACTGTAGAAACTGTCTTTTCTCCATTGAGTATTCTTGGCCCCCTTGTCAGATATTCATTTACTATATATGCTTGGGTTTATTTCTGGACTATTGATTGTGCTCCATCAGTCTATTTGATTGTTTTTAATGCCATTACCATACTGTTTTGATGACTATAGGTTTACAGTACACTTAAAGTGAGGAAGTCTGAGACCTCTTCTTTGTTTTTTTTTTTCAGGATTTCTTTAGTTATTTGAAGTCTTTTGAGGCTTCATATACATTTTAGTAGTATTTTTCTACTTCTGTAAAAAATACCATTGCAATCTTGATGAGGGTTGTATTGAATCTATAGATGGCTTTTGGTAGTATCAACATTTTAACAATATTAATTCTTCCAATTCCATGAACATGGGCTACCTTTCTGTACCTTCTATTTCTTTCAACAACAGCTTGCGGTTTTTAGTGTAGAGATCTCCTTAGTTAAATTTATCCTAAGTATTTATTGTTTTTTAAGCTATTATAAATGGGATTTATTTATTTATTTTTCAGAAATTTCATCGTTAGTGTACAGAAATGCTAGATTTTTGCATGTTAATTTTTTTATCCTGCAATTTTAATGAATTCATTGATTATATCTAACAATTTTTCGGTTGAGTGTTTAGTATTTTCTATATATAACTATAACATCATGCCATCTCCAAATAGAGAAATTTTTGCTTCTCCCCTTCCAATTCTGATACCCTTTATTTCTTTTTCTTGCCTGACTGCTTTAGCTAGGACTTCTAGTACTATGCTGAATAAGAGTCGTGAGAGTGGGAACCCTTGTCTTCTTCCTAATCTTAGAGGAATGTTTGAAGCTTTCACCACGAACTGTAATGTTAGCTGTGGGCTTATCATATGGCTTTTCTTATGTTGAGATATGTTATTTCTATGCCTAATTTGTTTGGAGCTTTTATCATGCATGAATGTTGAATTTTGTCAAAAGATTTTCCTGCCTCTGTTGAGATGATCATATGATTATTTTCTTTCATTCTATTAACATTGCTTGATTGTGTATGTTGAACCATCCTTGCATCCCAGGCATAAAACCCTCTTGATCATGGTGAATGATTCTTCTAATGTGCTGCTGAATATGGTTTGCTAGTATTTTACTGAGAATTTTCATATCTATATTCATCAGGGATATTGGTGTGTACTTTTCTAGAACTGTCCTTTTTTGGTATTGGTATCAGGGTAATGCTACCCTTGTGAATGAGTTTGAAAGTGTTTCCTCCTCTTCAATTTTTTAAGAGTTTAGAAGGATTGATGTTAATTCATCTTTAAATATTTTGTAAACTTCATCAGTGAAGTAATCTGGTCCTAAGTTTTCTTCATAGGGAGATTTTTGATTACTGATTCAGTTTTCTTATTAATAATTGGTCTATTCAGATATTCTGTTTTATCCTGATTCAGTCTTGGCATGTTGTACATTCCTAAGAATTTTTCCATTTGTTCTAGGTTGTCCAGTTTGTTGGTATATAGTTGTTCATAGTAGCCTCTTATGATCCTCTCTATTTCTGTGATATCCAGTTTTTTCAAAGATTTTATTTATTTATTTGACAGAGAAGGAGAGAGAGAGAGAGCACATGAGCAGAGGGAGAGGGAGAGGGAGAAGCAGACCCCCCCACCAAGCAAGGAGCCCAATGTGGGACTTGATCCCAGGACCCTGGGATCATGACCCAAGCCAAAGGCAGATGCTCAATGACCGAGCCACCCAGGCGCCCCTCTGTGATATCCATCTTAACATCTTTTTCATTTATAATTTTGTTGATTTGTATACTTCCTTTTTTCCTTCATCTAACCAAGAGTTTGTCAATTTTGTTTATCTTTTCAAAGAACCAATTCTTAGTTTTCTTAATCTTGTCTCTTGTTTTTCTATTCTTTCATTTATTTCTGCTCCAATCTTTATTATTTCCTTTCTTCTGCTAACTTTGGGCTTAGATTGTTCCTCTTTTTCTAGTTCCTTAAGACAGAGTTATGTTATTTGGGTTCATTCTTGCTTCTTATTGCAGGCATTTATTGCTATCACTTCCCTGTTAGAGCTGCTTTTGCTGTTTCCCATAAGTTCTGCTATGTTGTGTTTCCATTTTCATTTGTGCCTAGAGACTTTTTTATTTCTTTTTTTTAATTCATTCTTTGATCTATTTGTTGTTCAGAAGAGTGTTGTTTAATTTCCATATGTTTGTGAACTTTCCAGTTTTTCTTTTGTTATTTATTTCTAGTTTTAAGCCACTGTGGTCAGAGAAGATACTTGGTATGATTTCTATCGTCTTGATTTTACTAAGTCTTGTTTTGTGGCCTAACATAGGTCAACCCTGGAAAACGTTCCATGAATGAATGTTTGAGAAGAATGTCTGTTCTTCCTTGTTGGATAGAATGCTTTGCATCTATTCGTTAGGTTATTTGGTCTATAGTGTTGTTCAAATCCACTGTTTCCTTATTGCTTCTCTGTCTGGATTATTTATCCATTGCTGAGAGTGGGGTATTAAATTCCTTAACTATTACTATATTACTGTTTATTTCTCCTTTAAATCTGTTAGTTTTTGCTTTATATATTTAGATGCTTCGATTCTGCAGGCATAAATGTTTACAATTATTATACCTTCTTGATGTATGGATGCTTTATCATTATATATATTGGCTTTCTTTGTCTCTTTTACCATTTTTAGTTCAAAGTCTATTTTGTATGATGTAAGTGGAGCTATTCCTGCTTTTTTTTTTTCTTTTCCTTTTGGTCACCATTTGCTTGAAATATCTTTTTCCATCCCGTCACTCTCAGTCTACATGTGTCTTTAAAGCCAAAGTGAATCTTCTGTTGGCAGCATATGTTGAATCTTATTTTATTATTCATTGTGCAATTCTATGTCTTTTGATTAGAGAACTTAAATCTTTTATGTTTAAAGCATTTACTGAGAGATAAGGACTTGCTACTGCCATTTTGTTAATTGTTTTCTGGTTGTTTTGTAAATCCATTGTTTCTTATCCTCCTGTCTTTTTTTGTGTGTTTTGATGTCTTTTGGTATCAGTATGCTTTGACGTCTTTATCATGTTCTTTTGTGTAATTACCACAAGATTTTTCCTTATGAGGCTTACAAAAATATATTAAACTTGTAACACCCTATTTTTAGCTGGTAATAAATTAACTTCAATAGAATTAGTATATTTTATACTTTTTCTTCTCCGCCTCAAATCTTAGGTTATTTTTGTTACAATATACATATTTTTTATATTGTGTAGCTAATAACAGATTATTGTACTTATGGTTATTTTTGCTATACCCTTAAAAAGAACTTTTAAATTAGAGTTGTGAGTTACACACCAGTATAACCATATTACAGACTCTAACTATGACTATTTACCATTTTCAGCAAGATTTAGGCTCCTTTTTTGCATTTTTATGATGTTAATTAGCATTTTTACTTCCACTTAAAGAATGCTCTTGAGCATTTCTTGTAAGGTAGGTCTCAGGGTAATGAACTTTCTCAGCTTTTGTTTGTTTGAAAAAGTCTTTATCCCTCCTTCATTTCTCAATGACAACTTCACTGGGTATAGAATTCTTGGTTGATAGTTATTTTCTTCCAATACTTTGACTATATCATCCCATTTTCTCCTGTACTGAAAAGTTTCTGCTTAGAAATCCACCAGTATCCTTATGGGAGCTCCCTTGTATGTAATTTCTCTCTTTTCTCTTGCTGCTCTTAAAATTCTTTCTTTGTCTTTGACCTTTGACAATTTAATTATAATATGTCTCAGTGTAGCCCTATTTGGGTTCAACCTATTTGGGGTCTTTTGGGACTCATGAATCTAGAGGTCCCATTCTCTCCCCAGGTTCAAGAAATTCTCAACCATTATTACTTTAAATATACTTTCTTCTTCTGGAACTCCCATAATGTGAATATTGTCCCTTTTTATTGTGTCCCATAATCCAGTAGGCTTTCTTCACTCTTTTTCATTCTTTTCTATCTTTGCTCCTTTGACTAGGTGATTTCTAATGTCCTCCTCCAGGTTACTGATTCTTCTGCATGGTTGAGTCTACCTTTGAAACTCTGTTGACTTTTACAGTTCAGTTGTTACATTTTCAACTCTATGATTTCTGGGTTTTTATATATTTATTTATGGTTACTATTTCCTTGTTGAACTTCTCACTTTGTTTATGCATTTGTTTTCCCAGCTTCATTGATTTATCTGTCAGTTTTCTGGTATTTCACTAACCTTCCTTAAGAGGATTATTCCCAATTCTTTGTCTGACAGTGTATAGGTCTCCATTTCTTCATGGTCAGTTATTGGAGCCTTATTAGTTTCCTTTGGTGGTGTCATGTTTACCTGATTTTTTCATGATCCTTGACTCCTTACGCTGGTATTTGTGCATTTGCATAATGGGGCTCCTCTTCCAGACTTTACAGGTTTGCCTTGGCAGAGATAATTCTTCACTAGTCAGCTTAGTTTGGGTTTTTGGGTGTGTCTGCTGGTAATACCCTTGGGCAGATGGGACCTGCTATTATGGTCTATTTTGGAGGACGGCAACTTTGAGCTCTGAAGATGGGAGAGGGGTATGCTACTAGCTGACAACAGTTGGATGGGATTGCTGGCTTGCTTCCCTATCCAAGTGAGGCTGAAGGATGGGTTTCATGTTCCTTGGATTCTCTGTCAGGCTTACTAGAGGGGTGGGACTGAGGACTATATTCCCTACTGAAGGGGGCTAAAAATTAGCTTCCCTGCCTTAGCAAGGCAGCGGGACAGGACTCAGGGCCTGTACAGCTTACTGTTTGTGGACCTGAATTCTCTGGTCAGGTGAGGCCACTGGTTTTGCTCTGCAGCTGGGGGAAGTTACAGGCTGTGCTCTCTGTTCAAGTGCCACTGTACGTAGGACTGATGTGTGGGCCATGTAGCCTCCTATGTGCTTGGGTTAGGTTCCCCGGCTGAACAGACTGAGGGCTATATTTAGCAATAAGTAGGGCTATGATTTAAATGCCCTGCCCAGGCACAATGACAAAAGCAGCTCTAAAACTGGTAAAGCTTTGTTGTCTTAACTCAAGCTGACCCTGTGCCCTGTGCCCCAAGTTCCTTGGTCAAACTGGGCCACTGATTTGCTTTGCAAACTATTGGCTCTGTCCTCCTTTCTTTAAGCTCAAGTACTGCTGGGCTGTGCAGCTTTCACTAGCCCTTCTGGTCGGACAGGTCAGAAGACATTCTCTACAGCAGGTGGGTCTATGTCTCAGTTCCCTGGCCTGGGCAGGAGGTGGAGGGGCTGCTCTAAGCTACTCTCAGTTTGCCAAACAGGCTCTCTCATTTCTTTAGGATTTTTTTTTAATTCATCCTCCGTCAAAAACTATTCCTCTAAGAAAGTTTTTTTTAAAGAGGGTAGCTTGTGGTACATTCCCTCCAAAATTATTTAGGATCCTGCATACGATGTTTTCTCCCTTTGCTTGGCTGTTAAAAATAGACTACAGTCTATTTCAATATAACTTTCAGTGATATGTGATTCCAAGGGAAGGAAGTGCTATAAACGGTGGTTAATCTGCACTTCTGCTGAACTGGGGTACTTCCCTGTTACCCCTACCTGGGACACTGAACTTACCATTGATGCACTGTTTCATAACAAGGTAGCAGACCCTGTGTTGGATCCTGCTGAGCAAGTGATATAGACACATGTCTACGTGTAAAGCCTGGTTGTGATCCGTTCACATGTGCTTTATGTTTCAAGAAGAATGATTTGGCCCTTGCAGAGCAGTTCAGGCCAGAATTTTGTGTCAAAAGCAGGCTGTTACAGAGTTGGGATCCTGCCCAGATGACTTAATAACCAATTTTTAGTGTTTTATTAAAATGCATATTACAGCATTTCTGAGCTGTTGAGCACCCAACACTTTGGGCGAGGTCTCATCTTAGTTGGAAAAGAAAAGCCACTGACCTAATTCTGTGACCTTAACTTTCCTCTGTCTTGTCTGCATAGTGAGTGGGTTAAAGTGGATGATCCTCAGGTGTTCTGTGCCAACTGTGAGTGAAGAGATGGATGGTGGAGCTGCGTCTGTCCACAGGGAGCCTAGGTCTTCACGATGCCTGAGCTACAGTGCATGGACCAAAAAGCTGTTGAAAGCCCCAATTTCTCCCTGGAGTAAGGATTTTGATGGGGCAAGACTGAATGCTTATACAGAAAGCCTGTGTGATGAAAAAAATGCAGGCTTTGACTTCAGACACACTGAGGTCCCTATTTGAGTTCTTCAACCTCATATTGCTTATTCAATTTCTCTGCCTTTCTTCTATGCATATATGGAGAAAGATGTCTGGTGCCTCTCCTTCTTCTTATAGGGACACCACTCCTATGAGATTAGGGCCCCAACTTTATGACTTTATTTAACCTCAGTGACCTCCCAAAAGGCCCTATCTCCAAACACAGTCATTTTGGAGGTTAAGGCTTCAACATATGACTTTTGGGGGGGACACAGTTCAATCATCAACACCTCTCTTGGAGTGCTGTTGTGGAGATGAGACAGAGCAAAATGAGGTGACATATGCAAAGCACCTGACAGAGTTTCTGGCTCCCTGCACAGCCCCAAGGAGCACATGAACACCCCAAAAGATGTATTCCCTTAAGAAAGCATTCACCCTCATTATATACTTAAGACAAGAAAGCAAGTGGCAATCGATAAATTTGCAGTTTACTACGCAAAATACCTGATTGTGCCCATAATAGGGTGTCTAATTCTCTAAACGTTGTTGAAAATAATTTCTTTTGGTTTATTATTAGTAATTAGAAATTTATTCAGCTTTTAGACTTAGTTCGTTTTTCTAAGACAAGAAACACTGCATAGAGGGATGCTGTCCAGTGCCTATCCCTTTGCAGTAAACAGCTCTTGCTTCTACAGCTAGTACTCTGTTAGCAGGCACCAACTGACAGTTGTCCGCCCAACTGGAGAGTGTAGCCAGATCATCAGCTCATCTGAGGCCTGCTACTTGATTTTAGGAACAATGTCTATGCTATTGTTTTCCACAAGAAATAATGGAAATAATTAAAGCCAGTATGTCAACATCTCTCTCTCTGTCTACAGAGAGACAGAGACACACACACACATACACAGAGAGAGAGAGAGAGAGAGAGAGAGAGAGAGAGAGAGAGATCCCAGATGGACTTGACAGGCTTGACAGTTGACAATTATCCCAAAGGCAGCTAAAGTAGTAAAGAATACCTTCACAGAAAGAAAAGCATTAAGATCAGACAACTGGGGGGCCAGAAATGTCTTCAAGCTGTGTATGGATAATCAGACCATGATAGTATTACCTATCATTTTTGCTGAAATGAACTCCTAATGAATAAGAAAATTTTTCTGCAATGTGTTGATACTGGCTCAAACATTAAGGTTCTTCTGACTTCTAAATAATAACAAAAAACCCATCATTTGAATATGATTTAGCTCTCTGTAGCCATAAAAATCACATTTTAAAAGTCCTGAAGTATAATAATTGGGCAAAAAAAGAAATGATTAAGAAGAGACATCGAGGGTGTTCACTGTTTAAGTCTAGAATAATGGGAATGGACAGAGAGAAGATCCAGACACATGTTGACTCTGCAATAAAAATGCATGATTAGGCAGGATCCAGGAGGTGGCTAACCAAGTATTGGAATAATTACAATTGTTTACATTTGGAGATGCCTTGAGCCTTTCCTGAAATAACTCAGAAACTCTGATCTTCAGTGTAGATTTATTAGTACCAAGCAATGTGTCAGGCACTGGGTAAAACGAGAATATGTTTTGAAAGTAAAACAGCCATCTACATTAATGTATCAATACTCTTTGAATAGTGTCCTCTTCCTGAGTTTATATTTGCAGAGTTTTCTTTTTCTCTTGGGAAAAAGGGACCAATGCTTTGCCCGATTGAAGTTGCCAGTAGCTGGCTTTGAAAGGTGATCCTGAGATTTCTGGGTTCACCACCAAGACGAAGCTAGAGCACTGGCTGGAATGAAGGCAAAAGGAGGTCTTAGGTTCAGGTCCTTGGAAGAAGCAGAGAGCAGACCTCTCCAACAAAAAACAATGGATGGGGGCTTGTCTCAAAGGAACCAAGAGTGGATTCAGGAGGTGATGAATAGAAGCAGTGGCAAGGTACTCTCAAGTCACCGAATGAGAGCCCTCTGGGACATACCTGCATCCGACTCTGGGACCAGAGTCTGTCTTCCAGATAATGCATTCTACCATTATTGAGATTCAGAGGAAGAAGCATCATTTCTCAGAAAGTAATTGAATACCCGCTACAGTTTATGTATTTGTTTGTCTTAAAGTATTTATGTAAGTTCCAGTTAGTTAACATACCATGTAATATTAGACTCAGGGGTACAATATAGGGATTCAACACTTCCATACATCACCCGGTGCCCATCACAACAAGTGCCCTCCTCAATCCCCATCTCCCATTGCACCCCATCCCCCAACGCCCCTCCCCTCTGCTCAGCCTCAGTGTGTTCTCCATAATTACGTTTTACTAACCGGAATTCTTCTCCATCTTTGGATCTTAGAATTTTGTGTGACTGACTCATCTTCCACTGCTTTAAAGTACTTTTCTCCTTCTGAGTTTTTATTGTCTATGTGTATTCTTAATCTTCAACTCAATACCTTTTATTTGTAAAGCATCAACTGAGCTATGCAAAAACAAATAAGATATTTTGCCTGTGCCCAAAGCACTTTGAGTCAAGGGGAGAGGGATAGGAGGGTAACAAATAACAGTGGGTTGTCCCTCCCCACAGCTGTAGCCTGTCTTCCCCGAAGGCCCGTACCCTGAGATTCAGTCATCCGGAATTTCTTGCAGTCCCATGATAGACTGGGTCATGTCCTGCCTCTATATCTCCACACAGTCTGAAGCCCCCGCCTAGCAACCTTCTCAGCTTCCTTCCTGCCTCAGCAAACTCTGATTTAACATTCACCTTCAATCTGACCTCTGGGAAGCATTTCCCTGACATCCCAGGTTGTTGTCAGTGATCCTAAATATCAGGCTGTGTTACAATGCCTTGGATGACAAAGATCTGTGTAACAGGTTGCCTTTACCATAAAGTATAAGGGGCAGAAACTCCTTTATCTGCAGTCCCAGTGTCTGGTATGTAAGGAGGTAGGAGGCTTTTCAAGATTTCTGAGTAGAGGGAGGGTTGTCATGACTTGATTATCTCGTATGTGTGAAGTGTGTGTGTGTGTGTGTGTGTGTGTGTGTGTGTGTGTGTGTCTGCATGCGTGTATATATTTTTCTGAGATTTTTTGGAATATGAGGAAACAATTCACATTCACCTGGTATATAACACAGCTGGCAAACCTTGGATATAAAGCGTTTGTACACTAGACGAGTAAGCAAATATGGGGTACGCATTTAAATCGAGGCCCCAAAAGGAGGCGTTAGTGATATATAGCAGAAAGGGGATGGAAGGATTTCCTGGAAATTTGGTTCCAATCATGTCCCTCCTGTGAGGCTCCTCCAATTACAGTGAGCAAGATAAAGGCCCGGGGAAGGGGGCACTGAGAATGGTTGAATTCATTTTATGAAGTTAGGATACAAAACAATGTAATATAATATCAAAATACTGTGCGATGGAATGCTGATATTTCAATGCCATAACTGAAAATGGAATATTCAGCTCCCTATGAAACAAATTGTACTTTTGCTGCCTCATTTATTATTTTTTCCCCCAAAGTTATTTTGCAAATTCTTTAAATCCATTTTTTTTTTTTTTTACTTTGCCTATTACTAGGTCCATCACTGACATGGAACTAGTTACTTTGCTTTATTACTTTTAACTGCACTTATGAAGCTTTTTTTTTTTAAGAGGAAGAACTCTTGCACTGATGATAAGTTGAGATTTTCTAATTCTATATTTTATTTCATCATGTGATTTATTTAATTTTTTCTATCATATTCTTTTAATTTTTAAATCCAATTTCCATGTGGGGGCTTGCATAAAATCTAACACCTATTCATTTATATTGATTTACAATGTTGATTTCAGTATATTCTAAAATGTTCATTTTTAATGTTTGCACTCATAGATAATGCATATCATCAAGTTTTAATCTAAATCATTAATACATTTATTTATCTTTAACTACCAAAGTTCTTCATGTTTATACTCAAATGTTTTGTAAGATTCATCAAAATGCATCGCCAGAAATGTGTTTTTATTTACAACATCTTTGTGCATATGTGTAGGTAAGAAAGACCTATTACCAAAATCTTTTAGGAAAATTTAGAATAAGAAGGAAAGTAGAATTTATGCTGTTATTCACAAGTTAATTGAATATTCTTTTAAGAAGATAACACTGGAGCCTGTTTTCATCAAACAAGGAAAAATATTATATTTCCTGATTATTTTTTCATTTATCAGTTGCATGTAGATGGTATAACTGCCATAATGAAAACTTTCCTTAATTCTCATCCTAAGGACCAAAAAGCTTTTATTGCTTAGTAGAAGCAATCTAGGTTTTTAAAAAATGTGATTCATAATGAAACTCTACATAGATGTCTTTTTTTAATGTTAAAAGCTAAAGCTTCTTTTATTCTCATTTCTCGAGAAATAAGCCCCATTGCCTTTCTCAAACTCTGAATTTTGCACTCGTGCAAAATTGTACAAGTGTGGCCTTTAGGTGAAAAGAAATACGGATGTCGTTGCCTGGCTCACTCTCAGCTCCAAGTCCTTTAGAAAGGTGGTTTTCTTCTGCAGCAGAGAGTTTGGTGGGATGCACGGAGGCTTTGGAGTTAGACAGAAGTGCATGCAAATCACCACTCTGCCACCCACCACCGATGGAACTACTGAAACTCTCTGACCCTCAGCTTCTGGTTAAAGTGGTGATACTGTCACTGCCCATCTCAAGGAATCATCTCAGGAATGAGATACTTCACATGGCGCTTGCTGCAGAAGGTGCTCCAGCACCAGCTCATTCCTTTCCTGGCAGTCCACGAATGCGATGTAAATAACGATAGCTACAATCATGGTAATGTCACTGAACAGAACAGAAAAAACAAAACAAAACAAAAAAACAAACCTAAAAAGCAGTCCTAAATAGAGAAATCAGACTGTCAGTTAACGGTGACACAAACTTTTTAACCATAATTAAAACATATTTAAAAGTAAGTAGATTAAAATCATCCTATACTGCCGAGACCAGGAATGCTGAGTCTCTAAGCCATGTGAGGGAGTCTCACCACTTTGAAGGGCCTTGGAGAAATCACCAATATTCCAGCAATGGAGAGTAGGCTTCATCTCAGGAGGCAGAACTAGGTTTCTCAAGGTAACTCAGAGCTCTTAAAAAGCCCACTAGGGGTTTCCTCTATCCTTTGCAACTCCTGGGATTTACTATAGACAGGAATATTCTTTTTTTTTTTTTTTTCATTATTGCTTTGGGTTCTATCTTCAAAGCGTTGGTCAGGCACATTACGCGTTGGTGATAACACACGCCATAGTGGCTTTATCACCAAACTCAGTAAATAAGAGTAGCCTTCACTGAGATACTCTAAACCCTGGGTGGGGGTTGGGGGGGCCGGACTTCTTTCTGGCCACGAATAAGCTGCTGGAGGCTGATGCAGCCCGCCACCATCAGGTCCCTTAGTGAATACTCCCTGCTTGTGAGGTGGGTCCCTGCGCTAGATGTTATATATCTAACCTCTGCAGTTCTAACTCAGCATCACTCAGTGACAAACAGATAAGGTGATATCTCTGAAAGCTCCCAGACGGAACGCTGTTAGACTGTCATCACTGAAATCTGGCTGTCCTTCTTTCAGGTCTGAAGAGCTGCAGATGTGAAGGGAGCATTGAGGACAGAGGAGAAAGACAGAAAGGGCAGATTGGAGATAAGAAGGCTCCCAGAGCAGAGAGACCCACCGTCGGTCCCAAAAGAGCCTTGGTCCGTGAAAGGGGTTATCAAAGTGCCCCTGGAAAATGTGGCTGGCTCTGCTAATGTGTCCTCTGTATTCAAGCGCATGTTTTTACTATAATCCTCATTTTAACATGTGCAAAAAACAGACATTAAAAGAGCCCTAGTCAGGACTTTCTCAGTCTTTATTCTTAATTTATTTCCTAATGGACTTGGCTAACGGCACAGATCTTGGCTGCGGTGGAACCCAGACCAGAATCCAAACCTTCTTATTATTATTGTCATTGTCCCTGTCATTGATCTTGTTATAACTGGTTAATCCTTGTAGACTGCTTGCTGTTTTCTTTGCAGTGTGCTGAGTACTTTTTATACATAAGAACATCTGAGTTGACTTGAATAGTTATTTCTCCAAAGAAGATAAGCAATGGACAGCGCATGTGAAAAGATGCTCGACATCATCCATCACTAGGGAAATGCAAATGAAAACCACAATGAGAAATCACTGTACGCCTACTTTTATGGCTATAATACACAGAAAAGGGGGAAAAAGCGTTGGCGTGGACGTGGAGAAACTAGAATCTTGTGCATTGTGGTGGAAGTATAAAATGGTGTAAGACACCTTGTTCCTTGAGAAGTTAAACATGGAATTAGCATTTGACCCAACAGTTTCACTCCTGGGTACATACCCTTCATTAAAAACAGGTACTGAAACAAAGGCTTGTACACCCATGTTCACACCAGCACTATTCCCAGCAACAAAATGGTAGCAACAACCTGAATGTTCATTAACAGAGGAATGGATAAACACAATGTGGTATATACATTCAATGGAATATTATTTAGCCATAAAAAGAATAAAATCCGGATGCATCTTATAATGTGGCTGAACTTCAGAAATATTATGCCAAGTAAAAGAAGCCATACTCAAGGGTCTTACAATGTATGATTCCACTTATATGAAATATTCAGAAGAGCTAAAGCTGTAGAGACAGAAAATAAATGAGTGGGTGCCAGGGGCCGAGGGGGGAGAAGGGGCAATGGGGAGGAAGCTTAATGGATACAGAGCTTTCTTTTGGTGTAATGAAAATGCTTGGAAGTACACAGAAGTGCGGGTCACACAACATTGTGACTGCCCTAAATGCCATCAAATTGGTCACTAATGAATCATTGAACACTACATCAAAAACTAATGATGTACTATATGTTGGCTAACTGAACATGATAAAAAAAATGGTTCGTTTTATATGATGTGAATTTCGCCTCAATTAAAAAAAAGTTGGAAACTATTTGATCCATATGAGCCATCTGTGATGTGGGCACTATGTCCCCCATTTTTCAGATGTATTCTTCCCGCTGAAATAAATATTAGTTTTAGCAGAGGACACATGGCATTATATTCAGAATGGGACTTGACAAATGATAGGAAATATAGGAATTTGCTTTTTGAGGAAGGCATAAAAAGACTGGCGCTTGCCACCAAGTCCCATTGGCCATTAGCATGTCGGCAGGAAGCCCAGTCCTAGCCAAGACTCGAAGACCACCTTTGCTACCAGTCTGCACCGCAGTAACGGTAAGAAAAATGGTTGGTAACAAGAGTGGGAATAAGGGCGAAGGCGTGTCTTGCTTCATCCTCCTCTGAGCTACAGAATCTTCCTTCAGTATTTGGTTTCCAAGGGATGTCAGATGTGTGTGATGAAGGGAGAAACCCAGGGAAGGATGTTGGAGAGACATTTCCTCACCCACCCTCTTTTTACAAACATGCATCTCCAAGAAGATAGACCATCAGGGTTCTGTTGCTGTTTGTCTGCAATAACTGCCACCTACATAACTTGCAGAGGAAGACTTCAGTGAGGAGAAGGTATATCTAGGGACTCAGCTCCAACCAAATCAACAATTTTTTTTTATTAATACCATTAGGCAATAGCTAACATTTGTTGAAGACTTACTTTATGCCAGGCCCAATGAAGCACGCTTTACATACTTCATCTCTCTTAACTTTTGCCATGCCAGACCAGCTAGGTATCATACAAGTGAGGAAATGGGAGCTGGAGAGAATAAAAAATTGTATAACTGGTGAAGATCAGAGTCAGGATTTGAACCCATGTCTGTGTGGTGTCCAGTCCTGTGGTTTTAGGTATTCATTTTGATTTTGCCCTCTCCTCTCCTCTCCCCTCCCCTCCCCTCCCCTCCTCTCCTTTCTCCCTTCCTTTCCTGTTTTCATAAGTTCTGCTCCTCCAGTCTATCCCTAATGCCACCTCCAAGGATGGCTTCCTTCACTCTCCTGCTTTTCTCCAGCAAATATCCCTGACTCTCACCCAAAGGGTCTTTTCTTCGTTGGAACACAAATGTTTTCTGTCTCACTGGCATTTGTCTTTGCTTTGTTCTAAGCGTCGCACTACTAATTCTGTGAGAGTACTAAGGAAGGCAAGGGACCATGTCTAATACTTGTATCTCTGACCTTGTCTAGCACAATACCTTGTTCACAATAGTTCAGTAATTATTTGTTCAAAGAGTCTTATAAATTATCTGCCAGGAGAAACATTTTCTTATATAGAGTTGTTTGTTAAAACTTCTTCATGAAATTGGATTTTATTTCCTCAGTCTTTTACTAAATGTAATTTTTGATACTTTGGTAGCATTAAATAAATAGGGTGAACATTAGGCGAAATATTCCTAATTTTAACATATGACTAAAGTGCTTAAAATATTAAGTGCTAAAACTTATTTTTATCCAAGTACTTACTTGAACCAACATTGAGACTAAAGGGAAAAGAGATTACTCTTTGTAATCTATTACTTTAAACCTCTTATTCTCATGAGTTTTGTGATAGGTCCATATAGAGAAATTAATTTACACAAGTAGTCAGCAGAACTGCTAAAAAATGCAAGCATGAACTACTATGCATTTTTTCCTTTGTGTGACTTCTGCATATTTCAATATTTAGTTCATCACCTTTAAGATGTTCCAATTCACCAGCTGTAAGAATACTTATCAGATTATAGAGCAGCACTAAAAATAAACTGATGTTCTTGAAAATAAATGAGTCAGCACATTCTTAGCTGCATTGTTTTCTCATGTGACCCATATTACTTAACTAACTTTTTCTTTGTGATTGTTCATTTATCATATCAAAAGTTTCTTTGGACATCTGCTTCTTTGAGTACAAAAGCACAAGCTTGTTGAAAATGTTCAGTAGAAGAATAAAATAACTCTAGTCCGGATTTACAAAAGCAAGACATTAATGAGACCAGTTACTATGGTTTTAGCTAAAGATCCTTTTTCATTTTTTAAGACATAAAGGAAGCTATATAATTTTCAATGTCAGTGCAGCCCGTTGACCAAAATAATAATAATAATAATAATTTACATACTGCTCATAATATTAAACTTCAAAAAGCCTTTCGGCTTAGTTTTCACCAGAGGATGTTTTTGATAGAGCTCATCTCAAAATCACTTGGAGTCCAAAGTGTCTATGCAAAACCATTAATCTCAGAATGTGTCTAAACACCAACCTTCAGACAGGCTGCAATTTACCGTTCTCTGTGACAGATAAATAGCTAGGGGAGCACTGTCATCTAACCCTGGTGCTTTCTGTAGTAGTCATAGAAAGAAAGGTTTTTTTCTTACTGCCTTGTCATAAAAAGACTACAAAATCCATCAACACGGTATAACTTTACATATAAAAGTAATACTATGAATAGATATTTCAGTCATCATGTGAAAAATAAACAAGACAGTCTTTAAATCAATGTCATTCACAACGAATCAGCGTGGACATGTATTAACTGATTTTATAGCGAAAATGGGAAATATATGTAAATTTGACTGCTCTATTTTGACATGGATGCTTTGGGCTATATCTTCAACTCGTATACACCAATACCCAACTGTGAAGGAGGCTTGGATACAAAACTCGGGTTAGTCCTCTTTACAGATGCTTCAGATGCTCTTGTCTTAGTGCTGCTTATGGGACACGTATTCCACAAAATATAAGTTAGCCCGAAAGGCTGGCATATATTAGGCTATGCAGTCAGATACATGCTGATAGTTCCAGTGGAGTGGATTGAAAAAGTAACCCCTGAAATGTGTCCCTAGGATATGTACTGGCGAAAATATTAAAAGCCCCAACAATATAGATATTTATGTTTTTAAATTTTTATTTTATTGTGGTAGGAACAGTTACCATGAGATCTACCCTCTTAACCAGTTTTTAAGTATATAACACAGTACTGTTGACCAACAGGATCATCAAATACTTCATTTTTCATTTTACTTTTTAGGTTAAATGCAAATCTAAGTAAGAAGAAAATTAATTGCGACCAATTTTGCCCAACCCAGGGACAATTACTAAATAAATACAAATGTGGATACTTCGGGGAGCATTTCATGAAATAGTTGGAGGAGGATATAATCACATTAGATTCTCATCATGTCTTGCAAGAGGACTTATTTGTACAGTACTGAGGGTAATCAAAACTGATGCGTGAAATTCACACAAGGTCTGCGGTGACATCCCAGGAAGAAAAAAAAAAAGTACCAAAACAACCTAGGAGTCTTTTAAATAACTTTGCAGTTTCTTTCTTTCTTTCTTTCTTTTCTTTCTTTCTTTCTTTCTTTCTTTCTTTCTTTCTTTCTTTCTTTCTTTCTTTTTTTTTTTTTTAAACAATGAACTGCAGGTAGAAGTGCTCTAAGATGGAAAGTGAGTGGCTAGGAGGAAGGGAGCGCCACCTGCCCAGGGACTGGGTCTGTACCAGCTGAAGTCTTGTGCATCAGCTGGGACAACTGCTCTCCATGCTTAGGTCACTGATCTTCATCAGGAGCCCACTTGCCCGTCATTAGCAATACGAAAGCTGTACAAGAAACTAGAGGTGGCCAAGATAAGTCAAAGCACAAAAATCAGCTCCAACACCATCTCAAACCATTTCCCTGCTTTTTCCTTGAAGGACTTCTGTCCAGCAATGCAGCGTAACCCAAATGTAGGCATTTGTAGAAAATGACAATTTTATGGAATCATGCAAGTGAAATATCCTTTGGTTGAGTTTCACCTGGGAGACAAAATTTGAACTACATGCTGAAGTTTCAGAGACAGGTGACACATCGAGATATGAAACGCATTTATTTGGCCCTCAAACAGTGAACTAACAAATATGTTTCAATGTTGTCTATTACAGGTACCACATAGCTGAGGTAATGCGTATACCTGCCTAGGCAACATATGCTTCTTAATTTCTAAGTATATGTGATGTATAATATTTCAAGGTCATTGTTTGGGGATTTTTATTTTATTTTATTTTACTTTTTAAAGATTTTATTTATTTATTTGACAGAGAGAGAGACAGCGGGAGAGGGAACACAAGCAAGAGGAGTGGGAGAGGGAGAAGCAGGCTTCCCGCCGAGCAGGGAGCCCGATGTGGGGCTCGATCCCAGGACCCTGGGATCATGACCTGAGCTGAAGGCAGATGCTTAACGACGGAGCCCCCCAGGTGCCCCAGTTTGGGGATTTTAATTCTGTAGCAAGTGCACATCAAAAATATTCCTTTGGCTTATGTCAGTGATTTTAGCTTTATAGTATCTTAAAATTCATCTTCAGTGTGTGTGGGTATGTAGCAAGTTGAACTTTTATAATTTGGGATTTGCTATAGAAAATGTGTTTAGGTGATTGTTTTAGGCACCTCATAGACTACCCCTAAGAAAATGCCATAGTACTTGTACTGGAAATATTTTCCTCAAAATGAATGGGTACATTTGTATGTAATCCCTTATACTTTTAGTTGCACCTCCCTTCCAATAGGGCACCAAAACATTTGTTCCCATTTTATGTAAAATTACCTTAATATTTATTTTAGAAGTGTTACTGAAATTAAAAAAAAAGCAACATAGCGAAAAGAATTTGTGATTCTCTTTGTGCATTTGTGTAAAACTGGTTAGGAATTTTGACATTGATTTCCTTTAGGTGACAGGGTTTGCTTCAATTGCTGTAACAATTCACATCTTTTTGATAAGGGCAAGTCGAAGCTTAAAGAAATCAATATGATAATAAGTGTACTAAAGCTTATTGTTCTGGAAAATCAAGGAGATCATACGTTGAAGACATATGGGTTAAATTTATAGCTGCAGCATGAAGATTGCATTTAGTTGCTTATAAAATGGACCACGTTTTCAGTTTTCATCCCTTGCTAATGTGGCTGGTGGCACACACACATCCCAGCGTGCACCACCTACCTCTCTACTTTTTTTTGCTTCAATCCTGCTCCAGACACTCAGTGCCTGGTTCCGGATACTATTTCTGATCTCTTCACTTGGCCAACTCTAGTTTCCCAGAAAAAAGCACTGAAGAGCTAAGATTTCTTCCCCAAAATTATTGTTTTAGCTCCTTCAAAAATAGGAAAAGGAAACCTATTTCAAATTTCTATCATCCGCTTTTATTATACCCCAGAGCATCTTAATCATTTTACTTCTTCAATGATTAAAATGTTGTCCTTCCTAAACGGAAAGGAAAATTTTACTAATCACAAATTACGAGCTTGAAGTAGTTTCTTAGGGAATGAAAAACTAACTAAAAATCAGTTTGGTAAAAAAATTGATGTATTTCTTAGAGGTTTAGATATAATTGAAGAGTTGAATCACAGATATATAAAGATAGTGGAAGGAGGACATATTTATCATTTTTTCAAAGAAGTTTTCACTTCTTTATTACTAAAGGTGCAAGGGCACATTGACTCGTGACCAATTTACTTTACTATTCAAGATATGGTGATTTTTTTGTTTTCTATGTCTGGGACCAGTTTTATGCCCAGCAAGAATCTAAAAACCAAACTGGAATTTTATGAAATATATTTAGTAAGTTACTGAACTGGATAATATAAAGCAGGGTCAATAGACGACCTAAAATCTTACGGGCTTTTTGACTCTTCTTAAACTAAGTTTTGGATTTTAAAAACGTGCAGTTTGTAGGCTACCAGAGGAAACAGACCCTGTCTCTTCATTTTCATATGCAATTGATTGGTAGCCATACAACAACCTATAACCCTAGAACTAGCCCTATTTGGAGATAAAAAAAAAAAAAAATCAAATGTATCCCAGGGGAATTGTGTTCATGTCCAAAAGGCAAACAAAAAACACCCACCCTACCCTATTATATCACTAAAAAGAACCACAGTTATTTTTGCGAGGCATTCCTTTCCCACCAAATTAAGAATTAGAAAAGCCCAAAGGCCTTATAACCTGTTCTATGACTTTATTATGCATGAAATCCAATCCTGTGCTTTCATTAAGATGGCTCTTCCGATTATTTAACAAAGTCAGTGACATACATATCTTTAAACCGGGTTTTTTAAATAATGGTTCATCGGCACTATCCCTGAAAACTCCAGGCCTTTACCTGGGATACAAAGGTGCCACATTTCTTGGCAGAAACCCTCCAACGGGATTTCCAGCTTGTCTTGGACTCACTCCTCTGGGGTGGAGCATCCTGCTCATTAAGGTGAAATTTATTCCGACCTGTCTGATCACCTAATGAGGCTTGTCGGGGTGCAAGTGGGGAGAGAACCACCAACAACCAGAGGTCGGATGAGAGATTCAGTTCCAGTTGGATGGAACCTCTTCATTTTCTTTCTTTCTGCGGCTCCTTTCAATCTCTACCTCCCCTCACCCCTCAAGAAATTTCTCTACTTCAACCTTCAAATATTTGATTCCTCTAGTGTCCATTCACAGCCTCTGAGGTTCAGGCTTTATTCTCCTTCAGGAGCATCCCTCCTCTAAACACTTATCATCCGATGCGCTGTGTAAAGAGAATTCCCAGCAGTAGATTTTACAATGAAAGATAAAGTGTTGAGCATCTGAGTGTTTTCAGGTGCTCGCATCCGTACCTGCAGTGCCTCCTGTTGACAATGATGGCTATCACTGGGGGCATAGGAAACCTCTCTATTCTGAGCAGTCTTCAGAAATCAGCCGTATCTGATTGTTCTTTCAGATCAAATGGAGTAGGAAGACAAAGTGAGCTGAGCATATTCTTTCACTCTGCACTTTGTTGTTGAAAGGGGAGGAATCCCACTAGGACCCCTAACTCAGTTTTAGATATTACCAAACTTTTGTGAGAATTCCTATTCTTCCTCCCAGCCCTACCTCTCCCTAACCTGCCACCCCTCCCCTCACTGTCAGTTCACCGATGGGGGTTGAATGAAATCTCTTTGCTCCTCTAAAGGTTCGTTCTATGCTGCTAAGAATTAACCGTGCCTAACGCCAAGGCAGGCCACAGATAAAAGTAGCTAAAGGACATTTGCTGTTCTGAGAGGAGGCTGCACGTGGCTACCTGCATTTAGCTCAGAAAAGGATAATTTCCCTCTCTTAAAAGGAATACTTGCAAATTTTCTCATACTGTTCTTGCAGCTCAGGTTGTGGAGTCTTTTGGAAGGTTGCTTATAGTGTGCAAAATGCAAAAGACTTGGGGCAGACGAGAAGGACACCAGCCTAAGCCAGCCTGCTTTATCAGGAGCTAACTCTGGCGCTGATAAATGATCTTCTGAAGAAAGATGTGGCAAAGTGCCTGCCATTGAAAACAGCAAGGAAAATAACAGTGTAGCTGGCATGCTTCTTAAAATGTATTTCTTGTTTTGGACACAGGAAGTCATTTTCCATCAAATTGGAACCTGTCATAATGTAACGTGTCAAAGACATTGTTAAAAAACAAACA
Source organism: Callorhinus ursinus (assembly GCF_003265705.2). Lineage (NCBI taxonomy): Eukaryota > Metazoa > Chordata > Mammalia > Carnivora > Otariidae > Callorhinus > Callorhinus ursinus. The sequence goes on along the minus strand of NW_027397079.1, from coordinate 13,659,497 downwards.
AATTGGAATTGAGCTGTGTACCATTAGTCTTAGATCTCTCAGTCAGTTTCACACATTAAGACAGTCGAACATGCAGAGCTTATAAATTCTCCTGGTGGAGAGGTTTTTGGAGAATTTCACAAAACTCAGTGGGATCTTGGTGGGGATACTGACATTTACCACTGAGTTCTTTAATGACAGCTAAACAAGAGAACACCACTCCTAATTTACTCAAGTAGAATTCAATATCATAACAAGGCAATTGCAGGACACTGTTCTTTTATGAAACCAATTTTCGTGCTATGGCTTTTAACTCTTCTATTTACCAGTGACTTCGATTTGTTTTCCAAAGCCTGCATTCTTATCCCGGGAATGAGTTTTCTTCTATCATTGTTCTGTTTACCTTCCTTCAAACCTTTCTGCTCTCATTGCATGTGTGCGTGTATATATGCTTTATAACACATTATATGTATATATATACGTATATGTATATACGTATATATATATCTTACATTTCAAGTGTAACACATGTCCCAATCCAGCATTCCAACTGAAGTCATATAGTTTTATGGCTCCTGCCCATGGACCCCCAGCATTATGTCCATGTGGTTACCAGAGTGGCAAGCAGCTTATCACTTGTCAAATCTACAAGACATTCCCATGTCTTGCCGTATCTCTAGTTGGCAAAGTCAGTGGAATAAACCATCAGGCAACTTAGCGCTGTTGACTACAAGGATGGAGGAAGGAGCACATTACCTACCTAAATAAAAGAAAAGGTGAAACTTTGCTGGCCCTGTATGGAAAGCCCCCCACCTCCACTGGGTGTGGAGAGCCCACTCTGCCCTACCACCTTTTGGAATGTTGATGGGCGTGGAAGAGTGGACAGAAAGAGGCAAGGGTCATCCTTGCTCTGCTGGGGCAGACTTCAAAAGTGAATTCTATACGCGTGCTGCCCTCAAGCGAGGTAAGATAAATGACCTCAGTCTGAGGTAGAAAGTGAGACACGTCACAAGAGAGGAACAGAGGGGTAGATGGGAATTCCAGGCAGTACTGTTTCCAACTCTAAAAGCCAGAGTGGGTAGGTTGATGGTGAGAAAAAGCATCATGGAAAGAGACTTGAAGGCTTGCTGCCCTTTGCCCTGGAAGGCTCCTTACCTACAAGTCTCTCACAGTTTCAGTTCTCAGCTTGAATGACATCTCCTCAAAGAATTGCCCAGGACTTCTCCTTCTAAGTAAGATTCTCCTGTTACTCTCTGTCATAGGATCCTGTCAATGTCCCTCCTTTGTAAATACTCAATTACATTATTTGTTTTATACAAAGCCATTGCTAAAGAATTTAAACTCCACAAGTGACCTTGACTCTCTTGGTCACCTCTGTATTTCTGGTGCTGAGCATACTGCCTGACACTTAGTAGACACATCGCAAATATTTGTTGAACAAGAGAGTGAATGAATCAGATGGACTGGGTTATATAGAGGTAGGTGGAGGTGAGGGGAGGGAGATGGGAGAAGCCATTCCTGGCAGAGCAAATGGTAAGAGTTTCTAATAGAGAGTCGAGAAAATGGTTCAGCTTGGCTGAAACACATGGAAGATGAAAATGAATAATGAGAAAAAAATTTGAAAAGGTTAATTGGAATCAGAGTGCTGGGAGACAGATTTTGCACTTTACTCTACAGGTAACTGATGGTTTTTGAGTGGGAGACTGATGCTCTTGCCCCTAGGACATCTTGGGTCCTCAACCTACAGACTTTGAAGGAAGAGCATTTCTTTGCTTTAGCTAGGTCTGGGGTCAAAGCTATGAGCTTTGGGCCAGACCCATGGACCTCAGAGAGAGTCAGATGGAGCTGTCAGGGGTCTTGGATTTAGACTGAAATGAGTTCCAATGAGTTGCTGAGTCCTACAGTGTGAAGGTTCACATCAGGCCAAGCCCAGCATCTGAGATCAATTCAAGTCAACAGATTAAATGCCTCTAGGGTGTGCTCCGCCCTGTGGTGAAATACAAAATAAATCAAAAGCAGGGTTCCCCAGCCTTGAAGGTGATGCACTTGAAGGTGCGCAAGGGCATCAGGCAAAGCTCAGGTACCCAGGACCCCTCCCTAAAGAGCACTCTCTGTGAAGTGACCTGGCTACTCTGGGATCCAGGAACTAGTTTGGTCCCACTGTAGATCCCTATGGCTGTGTGTCTGGCCTGGTCCAGACAAACCCAGAGAGGCAGCATCAAAGAGCCCAGGTGACGGATCAGCTGCCCGGGGCTCTCGATCTGTCACTAAGAAACCACGTTTCACTGGGCAAGTCATTTTAATGATCAGCATCCTTACCATTTCCAAACTTGGGCATTTGTTAATTTATCAGCTATTTGCTATGTATCTACTAAATGGCCAAGCACAGTGCTGAAAGAGGCCCGACTTTCCTGGGCTCATAGGAGAAACAAATGACATAATGGATAGGAAATGTGTTCTCCAACCATAAATCCGTGTACAGTGTGAATTATTTTAAGTTGGTAGGAGAGCCTGCAAAGCTGCCCAAAGCAGCCTGGGAGTGTTATGTATCATTTGGTCACAGAAAATATTGCTGAAATGCCATCTTTAAATCAGGTCTTTGAGACCTAAAATACAATGAAACACACAAACACACAAGTATTATAATGTCCTAATGGAACCAGAGTCTGATCACCATGTGTACAAATGCTGATTTGGGGAAATGAGTCCATATTCCCATTTTTGCTTTACAGGAGCACATTGTTCCCAATGGTCCTTCTGTCCTCATTCCCCATCTGCCATGACCATGTGGTGACTCAGGAGCCCACAGGAGAGAACCCTGCAGGGGGACGGTTGGGCATGGTGGGGAAGTATGGTGCCAAGGGATCTTGTGGTGAGGGCGAATGGGGAGGATCTCAGAGCAGGAGCTCTGAGGTGAAGGTCTGACTGAAATCATTGAAGGGCAAAGAAGCATGGTTGGCAGCTATGAAAATAAAAAGAAAAGGTGAAACTTTGCTGCCAATAAACAGGCAGCAATGGCTGGTGAGCCTTCAACAATCCAGCTGGTCCTTGAGAAATGGTGCCTCTTAATTTAGCTCTACTGCTAGGCCACTATTATCTGGAAGCCCATTTTTAGCCTGTTGACTGGGACCTCAGCCTGCCCACCTCTCCAGCCCAGCAGAGTCTGCATTCTGTGTTTATTGCCTCTTTCTCTTTTCCATCTCTGACAATTTGCTCTTCCTTCTGATGACACGATCAAAATCCAGCTGGATTCTCTATTTAACTGGGGTGCCTCTCCTTCATAAGGGGTAGATGAGCATCAGGCTCCTCCATGAGGAACCTTCATTGTTTGCGATTAGTGACTTATGGAGTTTCTCAACCTTGGTAGTACTGACATTTTTTGGGGGTGGGGGTTGTCCTGTGCATTGTTGGATGTTTAGCAGTACCCCTGGCCTCTACCTACTAGAGGCCAGTAGCATCCATTCCCCAAGAATGACAAGCAAAAAGGTTTCCATTTCCATTGCAGAATGCCCCCTAAAGGGCCAAACGGTCCTGGGCTGAGGACAATTAGCTAATCCAACAACACTTTAGAACAACCCTCAGGGCTTTATCTGTGACATGACATTCTGATGAGGTAACGGGATTATTCCAATGATCTTAAGTACTCAAAGTATTTCAACTTTAAAATTTTGAACTATTTAATTGTATTATACAGGGCGACCTTTACTATAACTGTACATTATTTGTCCAGACAATACCACATTTGTTCCTCAGAAGTAGGTACTTAGGAAATATTTGTTAAGTGAGTAAATGATGCTCTTTAGGAACAGGAAAATGCCTCGTTTGCTTTTAACTGTGGTCCTAGAGGTCTTCAAAAATACTCTATTATATGGCATAAGAGCAGACATGAACTAAGGATACAAAGAGTGTGGGCATTTCTTGTCCCCAACCTGCCACTAGAAACTTCACTGGCTGAAGCCAGTGATCTCCGGAGACCATTTGAATATCCCTGTGACAAATGCTCTACACAACAGAATTTTCTTTAAGAAATTCTGCACTAATCATCCTTTTCTCTTAATTCCCATGGCATGTCATGTGGACTTCTGCATCATGAATCACTTTATTTGATATGCTTTGCTTATGGCTTATTTCCTTTAACAGACTGAGAGCTCTTTGTGGGTCAGATACATGTTTGATTCATTTTCTGTATCTCTCCAAGGTCCTAGCACAATGCCACACAAAAATAAATAGATACATATTTAAGGGTGTGCCCTTGTCTTTAAGGACTCAATTTCTGTTCTAAGCCATTTTTTCTTTTTTTCCCCAAAGGTAGGCCAGACAAAACCCACACTTACCAATGTCTGAGTTTTAACACTTCTAGTCTGGAAGGACCAACATCAAGTTCTTCATTGTTCCTTGACTTATACATGATACTCCCCAAGAGATACTTCTGTATAGCCACAGGTCTCACACGCAAACAAAGATACTGTCATCCATTATTTGCACTCAAATTCTTCTTAGATTTTCCTTTTTTAGGAAAGTGAGCTTTTTTTTTTTTCCTTTTAAGTAATCTCTATGCCCCACGTGGGGCTCAAACTCACAACCCAAGATCAAGAATCAATCACATGCTCTGCTGACTCAGCCAGCCGGGCACCCGCCCCCCCCCCCCGCCCCCCGGCCATTTTCCTCCTCAGCAGTGATGAGATCTCTTTTTGTGTATCACTTTATCTAGATTTTCAACTTTGGCATTAAAATAATTGTGATCTGAAAAATCCATCAAGAACAGGAATATGGTTCATGCAAGTGCGTCATACTCTCGTGCTTTGCACACTGAACTTCCTCGCTGAATCTAATGGGTGGTGTTCGAATGGGAGTGGAGCTCATAGGAGGCAATTCCAAGAGGCACCAGGTTGCTGACCGCTCTGCAGAGAATAGCTGAAGCGCCTCCTCCGCCTGCCTCCCACTGTCCCTTTCCAGGATAGAGGAAAGGAAGTCTTCAAACCAGCTCCAAACTCTACTAAGGTAGGTCTTAAGGTCAAAATCTGATACAGAAGAGGGAGTCCTGATGAGGGGTTTTCTTTGCACATCTCATTCTTTGGATAAAGGCCTATTCTACTTTGTGTAAATCTACTCTAAGAACATGCTCACACCAAAGAACTTTTGTTCATGAAGTGTGTCAATGGTAAGCAACTGAACAGAGGGAAGGGATGATAGGTAGATCTGTAGCTGGACATATAAATAGACGCACATAGAAGCCAGCTCACAAATTGCCCAGTCTCCACTCTAGAAACTCTCCTTGAGCAACTCTGAGAAATACCAGCTGACGACTGACTCCCCCATGCTACGTAGGTCAGAAAGATATGAGAACCCAAATGTTAAAAAAAAAAAAAATACCACAGCAAAATGTACTAAGCTGGTCCTAAGGAGTTACAGAAAGCTCCCCTAATTGACCACATCAGAGAAGGGTTTGAACTTCTTTCATGAAAACAACTTAGCATTCCTGGCGATAATACCATTTACAATGAGGTTTTACTCTACGTGTGGAAGAAGAATAGAAATGGTATTTTTAAATAAATGCCTTGCAACATGCAGGCAGTGTTTTCAAAAGTATCACCTGCTCCCCTTTTAGGAATATAGGTTGCTGCTCTGCTGGAAAAGTGAGTTGGCTCTTATGAAATTTTTTCAATAAACAGTGTCTGAGATTTTTTTATTTTTTGGCACTTGAATGATATATGTGTAAAAAGAAAGTTTCCTTTATAGAGGTACAAAAAAAAAAAAAAAAAAAACAACTCTTACCCTGAACATGCTATTCAATTGAAGTCACCTTTGTTAATTCAGCTGAGTTGTATTATGTTTACAAAGTTGATTTTTTAAAAAAATTTTAACATTTGACTCTTCCAAGAATTTGCTCTAGTGGCCCAATTTATCACTGTTAGTCTTGTCTAGATGTCACAAATCAACAAGGAGGGTGATATCTAAGTACTTGGATAAAGCAAAAATCCCAATATCTGTGAACTAAAGAAATCCTATATATTCTCAGAGGAATGAGTAAGGAGAAAAAGTAGGTAGAAATCTATGAAATCAGTATTTTACTTATGTATTCACCTATACTTGTAATACTTACTACTTAAAATACTGTGTTATTATGTAACAATCCCTTTCTGGACCATCACGTTTTATCACAGTTTTGTATTCATCATTATTTAAACTCTGGAATATCTAAATTTGCACAATAAGGAACTTTACTGAAACTGGGGGTGGAAACATAGGAAAAATTACTTTCAGCTTATAACATTCAAAATGATTACATGATTCTGATATGATCAACTATTGATGAATTATCAGGGGGTGTTGACGAAGTCTCGTTAGGTCATAGCTGGATGGTAACCACAATCTCATGCAGAATATTCCTTGGGTCCGCTGCTGGCTGCATGGATCCCTGGGTTCCTTTGGTATGACATTTCTTATATGGTCAGGCTTACCAGGCAAAGAACAAATTAGTTATGCTTAGAAATAACATCATAATGGTAAAGGATGTGTGTTAAGACAAAGGAATGAGGAGGCCCTCTCTAATCAGGCTCAGTCTGCAGACACACAGAGCAGAAGGATGGGGCGACAATGCACAAAGGCAATGTTGAAATCCAAAATAGTCAAGGTCAAGTAATTGTGAGCGGTTGCCTCCACACAAGGTTAAGGATATTAGTCTTTGTTATTAGAATCTGTCTCTAAGCTCCTAGAATAGAGACCATCCGGTCTATTATTTCCCAGGAAAACGGTTCACTTATTCATCCATTGAACACATACTTACGGAACTTTTTCTATGTACTTGACATTGTTCTCTTGCAGAGCTGGGGATGGAGTAGCAAACAGAACGATTGCCACCTTTTGAGTAATGGCGTTCTCTGAAGCTAGACATGGAAACTTAGCTTTGTTGCTATCCATTCTCACCTTCCTATTTATCAGGCTTATTTACTTCTGGTAATCTTCCAGAAAGCAGAGCTTTGTATTCCAAGCCTCACAAGAAAGATGACTTCTAGAGAACACTGGTGATTGTCTACATTTCCTGGAGGTAAAACTTTCAACATTCACTGCACCTCCCTAAGTCTTCTCATTGTAGTGTATCCAAGAGGTAGACTGTGGCTTCCTTGAATTGTGGCTGCCCTACTAAACATAAAATAAAATAAAATAAAATAAAATAAAATAAAATAAAATAAAATAAATAAAAAATATTCTCGGCATTGTCTATTTCCATAGTTTTTTTCCGCTCATGAAATTTAGATTTTCGCCCCTTCTCTGTCAATAAAATATGATAAAATATAAGAGCACTGAAATGATCTGTTTGTTATAGAAACACTGAAACCCATTTGTTACAGAAAACATGGTGCCCTTGTGAAATAATTACCCCCAATAAAAACAATAAACAATAGGCACAACTTACTGAGTATGATATATACAGCTACCTTAGTACAGTAATTAAATTTTGTCTTCATAAAATAACGGTAGGGAGGTTTATTATTCCCATTTTACCGATCAAGAACCTGAGGAAGTGAGAAATGAATCAATATTGCCACGTTTTCCAGGTTAGAAAGTGATAGAATGAGAATTTAAACCTAAATTATTCAGTTCCAAGGCCCATGCTGTCTTCATTATATCAAACTGCCCCCATGTAGTATTGTACTTATTTATTTGTTTTTACTGATTGGAAAACTGAAGGCAAAAAGGTACCACCTATTAGGGAAAACCACACATACACATACACACACACACACACAATTGTCCATAGAATCCCTGAGGAAATATTTTATCTGATCCTTGAGTGAATAAATAGAAGACTTGTTTCCCTTTAGACCTCTTGCTTTGCCCCTCTCCTAACTGTTCTCTGCTGATGACATTTTAAAGGATCATTTATTTACTTATATCATTTTATAGTATGGTCCCTATCAATGTCCAGGCATAATCACAATGTGGTCTTTAGAGGGCCTTGAAATGTCTACTGACTTTAACTCTGTGAGGGCAATGCTTTATATCTGATATAAGATTCAACTGAAATAGTAAACTTCAGCATGGTACTTTTTCGCATGTTTTAAAGTGAGTTTGCCAGTGACCTCTCTGTCTTCAACAGCTATGTCTGTCATTTCTTCACTGTCCCTGGGACAGCCCCAACAAATCCATTTTGCTCACTACCTTCTTAATACAGAGTGGATTGCTTTGCAATTTGAATTCATGATTTAAAAAAAGCAGTGACCTAAAAAGAGGAATTTTTTCCCTAAACTTCTTGTCTCTTGTTCTTATTCCCCTGTAGGTTATACATTTTAGCAAGAAAACCTGTTTGTGCCCCCTTATAGTTTTTTTTTTCTTTTAACTGAAGCAAAGTGTCATGTTGGCTCTATGACAGAAGACAAAGACATGGACATCATACTTCAGACCCCCTCCTATAAGTCAGATGCAAACACGAACAGTCCAAGCACCCAATCAGTCTAAACATTCCCTTGGGTATAGGCTTCCCCAAACTCTGCAATCAGACAGGCAGCCTCAGAAAGCTGAATCATTCTTCTCTACGTCTCAGGCCAAACAGGTGGCCTTGAACCACACAGCTTATGTCCAGGCTCGGAGAGAACCTTGTTTATTCAGGAGGAAGGGACCAAGAAGCACAGTGGAAAATTACCATGGCGTCTCAAATTTAAAACCCTAACTTTCCCCTTGCACCAAACACTGTGTCTGCAAAATACCAAAACATCCAGATAAAAAGTAAAATCTGTAGTCAGCCATTCTGATTTTTGATCCACGAGACAGCAAACATAGAGCCACTTATAATCATCAGAGGTGCTTACAATGTTGTTTGACATTGCTAATTTATACTGTTACTTTCATCTTTTCCAATTCTTTGATTATCTGCCAGATGGTAATACAATCAGCCTCCAATCCCAGTGGCGGCAGAGAGGGACAATTCAGTTCGGGGATTTTGTGGGTTCTTGGCTTTTCCCTTTCCATTTTGGTCAATGTTGACCCAGCAGGAGAAACAAGAGATAAAAACTTTATACAAGTCAAAGGCTGTGGAATTTTGGGTTTAATTTTACAAAGGCCTGGAAAAGGGTGGAGTTTGCTGACTAAAAACGATAGCTCTGGTTTATCTGTGGATTTCAATCGCCTACGATGGTCCCTTTCTCTACTTCCGAAGCAGACCACGGAACATTTTACATGTTTTCCGTCCTTCCAACCGACTCCTTTAAACAAGAGCAGGATTCCGTGCCATGAAGTTGGGATATGCAGCCCTCGGGGCCATTTTTTTGCAAAACATTATTTTGTAATTTTTTTACATTTAGGAAATGTTTCTGAGTATTTGTTCGGCTGACTTCAAATATCTGGGTAACCTTAGGAAATTGAAAGTGGTTTTACAATCACACTGAAAAAATACTAGAATGCCCTAAAAGCACACTCACTATAACTCGTCCAAATCAGACCAGGCCAACCCAAGAAATCTTCCTAGCTAATAAGAGTTTGGAGAGAAGTCTTTTCGAGTAGTTTTGCTTTGTTTATTTTTGTTGGGATCTTTTCCCCATGTTAGAAAATATTGTTTTGCCTGATGTAGAAAGAGTTGGGGTGTCTGTGAATGCTAACTGTTGTTTCTTCATCAGGATCGATGCTGAGAGGTGTGTTTTGAAGGCTGGAGCCTACCTACATAGCAGCGACTGTCTCGTATAAAAGTTATCATTCAATGTGTATCTCAGAGGAGCACTGAAACATTCAAGTTTATGTATTCGCTATTAAAGACTAAATGGTTGTCCTAGAGAACCTTCCAGGATGGGCAGAGTGCTTTCCGTGAACTGACAAGAGAAGAGTGTGAAGAGAGGGTACTTAAAAGACAAGAGGAGGTTGACGTGTTTTATTACCGCGGCATTCATAGAGAGCGCTTTTTCTAAGGCGAAATGCTGGACGGGCGAAGGACCCTCATCAACAGTGGGTCGCAGAGAACCAGGTCCTGCTTCTGCACTGAATACAGACTTATCTTTTTATAGGAGAAAACACACAGGTGATTACATTTCAGCTTAGAGTGCCTGAAATGAGGTGCGTGGCTCCCGTTAGGAAGAGGAGCTGTGCACCTAATTCCCGGGACACTTCTGCGATAATTTATCCCCAAAGTTTAATTTATTTGAAGTCTATTCTAAAACTACACAGATAGATTTTTCACAGTGTGCGCCTTTGGCGTGATTCACATTTGAATGAAAAGAAAAGTCAGGGGGAGGATTTGAGGAAAATACCCGCAGAGCAACTTAGATAAATCACTTCTTATCCAGGCGTTATATGATGCACATACATTTCTAGGGTCTTTGTTTCCATAGACTGTGCGAAACCTGATGCTACTAAGCTACTAAGCTACTAAGAGCTTCTTCGAGAGGCTCTTAAAAGAACAGTAACTGAGGAAATTTTTGAGGGTACATTATAAGTCTATTTCGTAGGAACTGTTTGTTTTATCTTAATGGGAAAATCTCACCATTACCCAAATTGAGGTCCAGGGAAGAGAGATAGCCCGCCTGCAGGAGATGGCATACCGTCCAGCCATTCTTTCCAGAGCTTTAGTTTCTACTAATTACCCATTGAGTTTGTAAGGATGGGTATACATGCGAGAACTTTTATTTTATTTTATTTTATTTTATTTTATTTTATTTTATTTTATTATTTTATTTTAATGTTACGTTAGTCACCATACAATACATCATTAGTTTTTGATGTAGTGTTCCACGATTCTTGTTTGTGTATAACACCCAGTGCTCCATTCAATACGTGCCCTCTTTAATACCCATCACCAGGCTAACCCATCCCCCCCC
>NW_027397079.1:13496988-13648613 GCF_003265705.2 Callorhinus ursinus | reverse complement strand
ATGTTCCACAAATAAGTGAAACCATATGACATGTGAGAACTTTTTTTGAAGGGTTCCCCTGTCACTTTTCGCTGAGATGCCCTTCAGGGAAAAGTAAAAAAGTCAGTGCCTGAGAGCAATCCTCAAAACAAGCGTGGTTGCTACTATTCTATGTTAACAATGAAACCACAGTTTGGTTCTTAAAAACACATCCTTCTCTATTCTCTTTGCCCTTCCATAAGCTGAACACCAAAATCCGCTTCTGCAAGTGCTGAATTTGTGTCAAATTTAATGTGGGGAGAAAAAAAAGATGACTTGTTTTAGATATAAAATTAACGCAAATCTAGTAATCTGAATCTAAAATCACCTCAGCAACACACCACAGCGATTGTCGTAGACCCTTAAGAAGTAGGCACTTCACCTCTAAACTCTTGCAATGACTTTTTTTTTATCTTAAAAAAGAGCCAAATATTGTCTTTGAATGAAGAACATCAAAGAGATATATGCTCAAGTAACTCAGTTTTTCTGACGTAAAAATGTTAGATATTTGTATTTCATAATTATTTCACAACTTAGAAAGTCCTTTCCTCCATGGAGAACTTATCACTGAATTTTATATTACAAGAAGAAAAATAAAAACATCAATCAGAAGAAGGCAAAGAAACTCAAAGAACTCCACCCATTAAGCCAAAAGAGGCACTTGGTGACGGATTTTCTCTGGGAAACTGTATCTTGCAGGTACATTACTATACACACCCTGAGCAGGACACTTCTCAGGTTTTCTGTTGTAAATTCTTTTATAGCTTCCTGGTAGAAGACGCTTTTCATTTTGTGGAAACCCCTCAGAATATGGTTTTAAATGAATCTGTTCACAAGGTTCAAAAGCTTTAAATTACTAGACCATGGCTACCATTGAGAAGAGGCACTGAGCTATATCAAGGACAGAGAGAGAGAGGAAAAAAAAAAAACAGGTACAAGTTTAATTCTCTAAGGTTGCCATGTAAGTGCTGCTCAAAAAGGATTAAGACTTCCTGAGAACAAGAGAGCTCCCGAACACATCGCTCACAAAGTGGGGGAAACACACACATGCTCTATAACCCGTTGTGTCTGGTCTGTTCCATCTTGGTAGAAAATTCCCTCTAGTTAAGATGTAGAGATTCTGTATTTTAGAATGTCCTCATTCATCTAATTTTCCAGGAAAAAAAAGAAAGACTGTAGAAATGCCCTTGTTTTTCATATTACCGGAAAGAATATGAAAATCAGATTAATTACAATTTTTAGAAACATCTTCCTAGAGCTGATTCATGGAAGTGAATACCTTAAGAAATGGGCTACAGAGTACAGTGCAGCTTAGTGAAAGTGTATCTTGTCAAGGCAAACGAGTTGTATATTTTAAGAAGCCTTTTTGTCTCATTTGGTAGATCTGGAGACATTTTAGTGCCTGGGACTTACCTTTTCTTCTTCTTTAAAGAGGTGTTTGGTTGTCTTGGTTGTGCAGAAATTGCAAATCCCTTTGTCTTAGAAGAGCAGGAATTCTAGAATAAAGTAAATAAAACATATAAACTGAAAGAAAACTTGATCTGATGTTTTATATGAATAATTTCAGTTCAGAAACCCTTTAAATATTAAGACATGCATTATAACAAAAAATACTGATTTATAACAATTAAACATAAACAATATTAATAATCATAAAAAGAATGTGTGGCTACCCTAGCAATGTGTTAAGCTAAAGTTTATTTCACGTGTCCATGTAATCCTTTTTGCTTTTTTTTGTTGTTGTTGTAGTAAAAAAGTAAGAAATTTATGGCATATTTATCTTGAGGAAGAGTGAAATGTTTATGAATTTATCTGAGATCTGCCACCTTTCTATCTTGTTTAAAAGCCCCTCCCATCTCTGTCTCTGCTGCTAGTTCTGATTACAGGGCTGTGAGAATTATGTCAACAGTAGGAGATATTTTTAGTCACATCGTATTCCCAGAGCCCAGGATTACAATTACTACTGTGCGAATTTACAAATACTTGTTACTGGTTCTGTTGAAGGAAAAAAAATGCATCAGTTTCTTGTTTTTGCATTTTATTTAGTCATTTTAAAGAGCATTCACAGAGAAAATGAATCCCTTGCTTGAGTTTCTCATTTTAGCATTACACAGTCCGTTACAGTAGTTTCTAAGTGTCAAATAGTCCAATTCTCTCTGTTCCCTTTCTTTCCCTTTTCCTCACTCTAAACAACAAAAAATAAAAATAAAACCAACTAAACAAACAAAAGACATGGAGGATTTAAGATAGGCAAAGATAAGTAAGAAATTACTTTTAGGTTTTGAACCTTGTTGACTAAGAGATAATTGATATAATCATGGGAAAAAGAGAAGTGGAGAGAGAGAACTAGTTTTACAGAAAGCTGGTGTTTGTTTGTTTAAATATATTGAGGGGCCAGATCATTGTCTAGTTAATATATTAGCTGAAAAGTTAGGTTATAAAGGTGGGAGTCTTGGAACAGATGTAACTCTTTAAGCAATGGGGAAAAGTTGGTCTACACTTGGGAAATACCTATTAACAGAGTGTTGGGGTGGGGGTGGGGGATGAAGAACAAGCCATAAAGGGGGCAGGAGAACTGGGCAAGAGGAAGGGGCTCAGGATCAAGGAGTCACATTGGAGGCCATGGAGAGAATGTTCTGAGAAGAAATAATTGGTCCACAGTTTTAAATGCTACAGGTGGATTTGAAAGGATGAGAACTGTCTGAAGCTGGTGGATTGGATTTTGGGAAAACACCTGTGACTTATGAGACAGGTATTTTGGTCGGAGAGAGGGTACAAAAGCCAGCCAATATGAGGAGGAAAGCCAGATCATGACAGGAATGGGGGAAAAAAAAGTATGATAGAGTTGATGGAAATAGTGTTTTGGTAGTCATTTTGCTTTGGGCTGCTTAAGGATGGATCATCCTGGGAATGCTAATGAAAGAGAAGTGAAGCCCAGTGGTAAGGGAAAAGCTGCAGATGCTAGAGAAAGGTGAGGTGGGTATGTGTGCGGGGGAGAGAAATGCCGATCAAGTGCGGGGGGGGACGTTTGGCTGCGAAGGAGGAGGGATGCCATTTGATTTGAGGCAGGAAGGAGAAAGTCATTTGTGACTTGAGAAACTGTAAAATGTGAAAGGACTGGAGAGGCTGCTTGGGCAATATGGTTAGGTGTTAAAAATAAATTGACCCAAAAGTACGAGTGGGATAGGGTTATCCAGGATCTCGTTGGAAGATTTTCATGATTTTCCCAAGAAACTGCAAGAGCCACCATCTGAGAAAATCAAAGGTGAGGCTAACCCAAAATTGGGGATCTACTTGGCAAAACAGAAAAAAACAAAACAAACAAAACAAAAAAACCAAAAAAACCAAAAAAAAATTGGGAAGTCAAGGGGGTGTACAAAACATGGAAAAGAGTAAAGAACTGGATGACCTGGAGATTGCGTTGGGGGTTTCAATCAGTTAACTAAGCCCCTTGTCTTCCTCCCTCCTCTCTCCCCTTCCCTGACTTTCTCCTTCTTTCCTCCCCTCCTTCTCTCTCTCTCTCTTTCTTTCTTTCTTTCTTTCAGATATTTACTGAGTCCTTTCTTTCCTGTAGGCATTGGGCTAGGCACCAGATAAGAAAGAAGAGGGGATGGGGTAACTTCTTAGCACATCTTTCACCATAATCATGTCAGCAACATTCGTCTAGCCCCCATATATGTGTCATATATGTAAGTGTATAATATGTGTGTAGATGCATACATATATAAGACAGCATTATTTGTGTCTGTGTTCTGCCTCACGTTAATTCATCTCATCTTTTCACACAGTGGGTATCATCTACAGGTCCTCAGTATTTTCATTTCAAACCCTTCATACTCCTTGAGACTGACTGCTGTGTATCTAAGGATGCTGTTTGCCAACAGTGTTCCAGTTGCACAACCAATAACGGCTGTAGATGAGCCCAAAGGAAGGGAGCTTTCTATAAAGTATGGGGGGGATGGGGAGAGGAGGCATCCTGAAATTGGAAATAGTTTTTTGAGTGCAGAAAAGTAATTCAACTCTGGTCTGTGGTAGTCTATGCCTACAAATCAGTATTCCTTTATTGAAAGACAAAAATAAAATAAAATCATCTTTTATCCAGGAAAAGAGGATTCAAGCATCTGATGGCATTAATGTTGGAGCCACTGTGCTGTGGAAAGAGAGTGAGCAGGGCGAGCGAGCGCTTTAGCGCTGTGTGGTTCAGGGGACCGCAAATGGCTCCCGAAGAGCAAGATTTTGAGGACGCGTTCTAGGGTTTCTAGAGAGTCGGATTTGGAACTTCATCTTTCAAAATGTATATTTTAGTTTCTTGTAGAGATTCCGGAAGTTTACAGCTCTGCACTGGTCTTGAACTCAAGTCTGGGCAGATGTTTCATGTGTCATTGGGGCCGCGTGAGCCTTGCTATAGAGCACGCAGGTAGCGGGTCCAGTGAGGCGCCGGGCTGGGCTCAGACCATCAGCTCTGGGGCTAATGCTTGATGCTCTCACGGCTGCTTAACGGTGACCTCTTTGGTGCTACTTTCTTCATCTTACATTTACAGAATGCTTAAGATGCAGGTTCTGAAACCGAACTGCTTGAGAATGCGCCTCAGCTCGGCCATGGAACAGCCAGTGCCTGGATAAGCTTGAGCAAGACACTTCATCTCTCTGTGCTTTCATTACATTATCTCTAGAATAGGGATAAAAGCACACCTTCCCTTGGGTTTGTTGTGAGGATATAAAGGGTTAATATTTGTAAAGCACTTCGAGTGCTAATATTTTGAGAGACCTTTAAAATTCTACATTGTAGTCATTATTTATGTCCATACATTGAAAAAGAAGCTTTGTCTTAGGTGAAATTATTGTTTTTAAGACTAGGAACAGAATCTTGGTTGATAACGGGAAATTTTCAAGGAATGTTTGAGATTGGTTGGATTCAAAATGAAACTACTCATATTCTTTCCAGAACCAACTACCTTCTCAGTTAGTATAGAGCATCCTGAAACACACAATACAGGACGGAACAGTTGTATTGAGAATGCTCGTGCAAAATCGGGTAAAATAGAGAAAGTATAATGACAATTTGTATCATTAGGTTTCATCTTTTAGGGTGATTAAAAATTTCTTAAATCCTCAGTGTTTTTATGTAGCGAATATGTCCTGTACTCCCCACCAGGCTTCCATTTTTTCTTGAAACAAAGCACAACGAGCATAACAATGAGGCAGATTCCTTCTGTATCCATTGATTAGCTTAACACCATAGATAAGAAATATGTGCAAACTGCATTTAAATCTGCCAATGCAAAGAGACCAATAACCTCATTCAAAGAGAGTTGCTGCCTTGCTCTAGAGGGGGCAGCTCACTCTTGCAGAAAAATTATTAAACCCTATTCTGCTGATATCAGACAATTACCTACTATGAAAATACAACTGATAGAAAACTTCAGTAATGTAGTCCAGAGAAGACTCTAAAACCGTACTTACAAAATATTCAGTGAAGAAATTTGGAGATGGGGATAGCTTGAAATATTTATAACTCAACAGAATGAAAGTATGTAGAACTCTATTCGTCTTATTTTTGGTTTTTTCTATCTGATCATTGTAGATAAACATGAGGAAGACTGTTTATGAAATACAGAACATACCAAGAGGAGGGGACATTTTAGGACCTTACAGCTGTTTTTAACACAGTAAGAAATAACCTGGCAAACAACACACCGAGGTCTGCTGACTGTCAAAACCACTGTGGAAAGCAAACTGAGCTTGTTATAAAAAAATATCAGCAAGCTAAACAAGTTAGTTCAATAAAGTTGTGGCCGAGCAGTTTAAGAAATGTGTTTGTACTCAGCAAATTAATAGCATTTTTTGTTTTCACCATTTTAATATCAGAAACGCATGAAAAAAAGCGAGGGTGGCAGATCCTTTAAAAACTATTTTAAAAATTATTGGCTCAAGTGGTCTTTGCACGCTGGAAAGACAAAACTAGATGATTGAAATGCTAGCCTCTTACTTATTCATTTCCTCAGCAGATATGATGGTGTGCACATGGTCAGGCACCGTTTTAGGTTTTAGGGATATAAAGATGGACAAAAGCTGACAATGGCCACTGTCCTCATGCAGCTGAGATGGATATTAACCCAACTATCACAGAGCTGTAGACATACAAGAAGGAAGGGTAAGTGCTGTAAGACCACTTGGCAGAAAGACTGAAGAAGCTCGGAGAAGGTTCTATGAGGAAGTTGGTAGGGTTTACCTGAACCCAATGGAGCAAGAGTGAGAAATGGGAGTGGGGCGTCTTCCAGACACAACAAACGCCCTGTGATGGAAGGAAGGGTGAGGTTGAAGACTTGAGAAGGCCGATGGGGGGGACTCAGGTGGGGCAGCAGTTGCGTGGGGAGCCATGAGGGGGCCAGACCGGACAGCACAAGGTAGGGTACGGTAAAGATTTTAGTTTGTATCCTGATTCCAATGGGGATTTTCCAAGAGAGGTAAGCAGGAGGTGTCACGGTCATATTTGTGTTCTGAGAGTATTAGTCTGGCTACAGCTTGGAGAGCTTGGAACTACACCAAGCCAGAGCAGCCAGAGCAGAAGCAAGAGAACCATAAAAACGAGAGACACCCTTATGGATGAAAAACATGAAAAGGATTCAGGTGAAATTAAAGAGGTGAGATTAACAACAGTCCATAGATAACCTCACACGTGGGGGGCATGCGCAGGATTTTCAGAGTTGTGAATTCTGTGGGTGGTGAGTTCCAGAATTTATCGTCTCATGCATGCTGAAGTGTCAAAAACTAAAGTTTGTTGTCCATCCCGAGGATACATGCTAGTACTAACATGGCAAGTGAGACTGAAAAACAATGCCGTTGATTTTGCTGATTAAAACAAGATCGCTTTTCAGCCACAACTTCACTGAACTAAGTTGTTTATCTTGCTGGTATTTCCGGTAACAAGTTCAACCTGCTCATTTGCGTTGTCTTACCAAGTCTTCAATTCCATGCAATGCATGTAATACATGAAGTAATGAAATGTGAACTTTGAACTCAATATGCAGAACAAACTAATTTAAATAACAAACCGAACTCTGACTCCTGATAGAAACAAACCGTCAGGTTTCTTGATATTTGAAACTTTGCAACATGTTATTGTAGGATATTTCACTATGTTACAAGATTATATGAAATATATTTTCTGCTGAAAACGAAGTTACCATTTAGACTGTTCATGGAACCTGCTAACCAGCTCCAGTGTGAGCATTTGTCCAAAATAAAGAACGCGAGCACTTGGGTATTATGAACCATCCAACTCAACCTCAATTTTCTACTACGCATCTTTGGGGCTTCTATTAGTTTCTTCTAATCTTATGATGTTAAACATATTCCATTCCAGTATATTTTCCTTTCACAACTCTCGTTTTTCATGCAAATATAAGGATAACATGAAGACTTTTTCAGTGGTCTATGTGCATTTCAGAGTTTTACGAATAAAAACGGAAGTTCACTTTATAAATTAGTGACGGCAAGATTAACCACCCTAAACATTTTTGATAGAAAGTTGAGTTTAAATAAGTACACTGTACATCATTTATTTGAAGGCAGATTATAAACAAATACCACATACATAAACGTAACACAAACAAGCACTACCCAGATCCACCCCACTCCCAGAACAGGTAGAAAATAATTCTATTCTTTCATACTTAAATTGCTACAGTGCCTCAACTTTTCTGTCCTCCTCTCTACCCCCATTATTAAACTTTTGCTTGATGGAAGTATTTAGTATAGACATCAAAAATATCCACTTTCTGGTAAGCAAGACAAATACAAAACACAACAACATGTGGTTTATTTATTTCTTTTCGGTAAAAGAAAAATTATTATAGCCTCTTAAAAAACAAAAAAAAATTTCTCTTAGAATCCTGATTCTGCATTTTCTTTCTGACCAGTAGTTAGTTAATCTTTAGAATGACTGCTTTTCTCCCCAGAGCTACAGTTCATATTCCATATTTTTCCTTCATTATTAAGCACACATTCAAAGAATGACATGTGTAATAGGAGTGCATTATTGTAATGTTCTCTTACGGTGGGTGAAATAACATGACAGTCCCATAGCAGTGAAGAATTGGTTCCCTCTCTATAAAGTGCCTATACTTTAGACTTAGAGTTCTGTGACCTCCACGGGACCTGGAATGCCTCTAAATTATTTTTTTAATTAATTCCTCATATTCATGAGAGCATGACAACCAAGAGATCACAATGACAATGCCTTCTGATACAGGTGAGAATTTATGCTACTACAAATTATGTAAGTGAGAAAACATTTCTTTGATCTTTAAAAATAAGCTCCCTTTTTGGCATCCTGTCCACAGAATACTCCCCTGTCATGGAATGTTCAAAACAAACACACAAACAAACGAACAAGCCTTTTTGTCAGATCCCAGGTAGAAAAACCTGCTGAGACACAATTTTCCGTGCGCAGGGGGGCCAATGATCGGCCCTACACACTTAAAATCACTGGCGCCATAAACCAGAAGGGGTCAGTCAGAAATTCCTCCCTGTGATATAATCTATGTTCAAAATTTTTCTGACAATCAAGGGTAGTTCTCTATCTCTTTGGACAAGAAAACCCCAATGTGTCTGTATCTAGGATGGCAGGAAAAACCGATCATAAATCTACCGAGGCAAACTCAAACGCAAATGGTCTTAAGTCAGTATTTCCCCTCTGCAGGCATTTTCAGATTCATCAAGCTTCCACAAAGATAAAATATTAAAAAATAAATAGCAGCCACCCCAAACCCCAAGTTTTTCAAATAACAAAGCTGTTGGGGATCTTTAAATGATGCACGGAGTGGATCGCAGTTATTGGTTCGTGGAAGTTGGAGGAAAAAAAAAGTTGAAAAGAGAAACATTTTTTAAAAAAGGGAGAGAGAGAGAGAGAGAGAAACATTTTCTTACTTAAATAAATGCAACTCAGGAGGAACTTTCATGGCAGGCTTTCAGTGCCACTTCAAAGCTCCAAATAGGCTAAAACAAATAAACCACCTCGCTTTGACCTAGATTACTGTTTAAACAAAGGTACATATTCTTAATTTACATGAAAAGCAATTAGGTCTGCTGCTGACAGCACTGTGAAAAATGCCTCTGCTCAGGGCAAGCTTTTATATTTGAAAAAAAAAATTAAAAAGCTGGAAGAGGGCTTTTGTTTTTTGTTTTTTTGTTTTTTTTGTTTTCTGGTGGCTCCCTCCGTCCCCCCTCCCCTCAGCCAGTATCCACTTTGGCCCACAAATGCTGTTAATATTGCTAACATGGTTTGAGTGAAGAACTACTATTACAGTTTATACGTGTTTAAAGTATGTTGAAAATAATTTTCTGATTCATTCTCTGAGCACAAATTTCGACATTGCATGTTGCGGTTGATAGTTAAATGGCTAGAAAATAGTCACATTGTTTTCCTTCTCTGGAATGCTTTGTGAACAAGGTAGACTTAGAAAGAAAAAAAAATGAATTGGGAAGAGCATGGTAGGAATTATGTTCATCTTTGTATTTATTAAAATATGAATTTGTTAGCCTAAACATATTTTTAGAATATGTGTATTCATCTGTGGAGACCAATGTTTAGGAATTCAGTAAGTGGCTCTTTTTCTTTCTTTCCTTTTGGAACTTTTTACTTTTTTTTGTTAGAAAGATGATATATGTTCTTTCTTTTCAATAAGTAAACATTTAGGGGAGAAAGTAAAAGACTGACTATTCTTAACATTCGGATATTACATTTCCCCACTTAAATTTATTTCATTCACCAAATATTCATTGTTCACTTAATGCCTGTCGGAATATTCCGAGGTGATAGGGACACAGTGGTGAACAAGGTAAGGCTCTCACAGGCCAGGAAGTCTAGAAGAACATTAAACCAGTAGGTAAATACATGACAATTACACAGTTTGGTAAGTTTTTTCAGGGAAAAGAACGATGTACGGGAGGGTGTAACAGAGGGTCTATTCTAATCTTGGGTGCATCTTCAAGTTTTCCTGTGGAAGTTGGAATGAGAGCTGACAAATAAGTAGAAGTGTTGAGGGGAAGTAGGGCAGTGTGAGAAAGGACAGGAGTGTGTGCAAAAATCTTGCAGCAGAAGTTGCTGCAGGGTCAGGAACTGGCAGGACCGACGGGCCGGGAGGACATGGCGCCAGGTGAGGCTGGGGTGTCGGGGAGGAGCCTGCCCCCGTTGAGCCTTGAGACCCATGGCGAAAATTATTTTTGTTATCCTGGGAGTGATGGAAAACCACTGGAGGATTTTGAAGTTGGTAGATGACACGATTCATGATTCAATTCCAACGATCACTTTAAACTGTTACACAGTTACGTATGTTTAAGCTGTCCCCACAACTTCACCAGATGTTTCATGGCAGAGCAGAAGCTACGCACACTTTTGGAATGGAGCTGGTCAGAGAGCCTCAGCTCTCTGCAATGACAGAAACCGTTCATTGTTGGCTCCTTCAGGCCTCTGAGTCTTATACAACGAAGTAAAACAAACAAATGAAAAGACCCCAAAAACAAAAGTAAATTCCCCTCTCCCCCAAACCCAAACATTTAAATATTTTTTCTACTATAATATTTCCAAGAGAAATAAGGTCAAGACTACAGGTCAGTTCTGGTTTGGAGGCTCAATGCCTCCTTTATTTAGTTTTTAAGTCTTGGCTTTGGTGGTATCCTTTCATAACACAATCAGTACATATAAGCAAGACGTCTCAGTGAAAAACACTGTGGGAACTGGTCTAACTAGTTGAACTGGAGGAGCTGGCCATACAGTGTAGTGAAGCGAAGACCCTGTGTGTACAGTAAAGGAGGAGGTGCCCATGTGGTGAACACACTCGTCCTCGTGCCTCTTTGCATGCCCCCATGCGGGACATGAGAGCACAGCATGAGAAGGAGCTCTTGCCAGGGGCACTGGAACCAAGGAAGCAACCCATGGGACACTGGCAGGCTACGGTGAACATGCCTCAGAGGGGATCTGCTATTTTTATGTTCAGTTCCACATGGATCTGGAGCGAGGGGGGCAGATCTCCAAACCACGGGGGCAGGGGTGGCCACCACTAGGGCAATAGGGTGCCGTGCAGCCAAAGAAACACCAGACAGCCACCAAACATTACACCATGAGAGTAGTTTGAGAAGTACAAAGGAAAATACCACTATTATCATTAATGAGGTAACTGGCTCGGGCAACTGGACAACGAAATCCAAATGCAGGCGTTCCATGAGCTTGTTTCCTGTGGCCCTTGCTGAGAAACAACTCTGACATCGTTGGCTTTTGGCAATCTTGGGGAGGTTGCGGATGTTTGCACCATGACCTGAACACGGCCACTTACTGGACAATGCTGGGGGAACTTTCTTCGTCTTTTATAATAAAAATAGGAATAAAGTCCACACAGTATTGCTGGAGAGTTAAATGGGATAATGTATACTGGCTGGCACAAGATGACTGCTTAGCAAATATTAGCTATTCTTATATCTCAAGATCTGGGGTAAAATGTGATTTCTCTGCTTGCTTGCTTGTTTGTTTGTTTATTTATTGCTTATACAACTCTGTGATAGGAAGCACCAAACTGTTAAGTCAATCTTATTTGTAAAGCACGTAGAATCTTAAAGGGAATGCCACTTGGTCAATGTGAAGTAGTATGAACCATGCAACAGAAGGTTTCATCCAAGCTAGATAAATATTATTATCCTCATTACACGAGGGTCAGAGTGATGCTGGGGACTCAAGTAACTTGTCAAAGAATGTGTGAGTTTGCGATTGGAATGCTGGCTTTCTTGGCTCCTATGAACACTGTTAAATAAAGCCTCTCTGAAGCAAAATATCTCCGTCCATTCAAAGCATTTCAAACATTCCAAATGATTACAACCCAGCCACATTTTTTCCCATTCAGCTCACATCTCTTAGTTAAGCAAATAGTTAAGAAAAAAAAAAAACTACAAGTTTTTGTGGCGCTGACCGTGGCTCACCAGGGTGGTTGGCTGCAGAGAACCAAAAGCTCAGGATTCTCGGCACAAATTCACAAGGTGACCAGGAGAAAGTTAGCAAGTTGATCTCATTCCACATACACTAATTAATATTGAAAACCAAAAGAATCATCCCCTACCGGAAGAGAACTAAATGGTCCTTTATCTGGGTGTGTAAAGCAAATAACTACTCATTCAGAATTAGATGTTCCCTAACCCCAGATGTTTATAACGCCATTTCCAGCTCTCGGGAAGTATTACAATGTATTTTCCTGCGTCACCATAAATTTCATGTGGTTTGCATTATCATTTGATATAACATCATAAGCTCCTTGCTCAGAAGCTTTCGGGTCTCTGTTCTGTTTTCTCTTCCTCTAAAGACATCACAAATAAATCATAACGTGTGCCCTTAGCTTGTAAAAGAGCAAGAGAAAATTGTCTCAGTCCATCTCTCTGAAAATGTCTCTTAAGAAGTTCCAGTTGGGTCTCTGATGGACTTTTCTTATGCAAATTAATACTATGGTAATTTACAGGCTTCTCCCACTCCCTTCATATGGTCCTCATGTAAAGCATGCAATGACTAGAAGAAAAATGCCTTAAAAAGCCTGAATCATTATTTTATTCTGTGGAAACTGCATTTTTTAAGTTCTTATCTAAGTAAGTTGTGCGTGTATCTGGATTTTATTTACTTTTTATTTTTTTTAAAAGATTTTATTCGTTTATTTGACAGAGAGAGACACAGCGAGAGAGGGAACACAAGCAGGGGGAGTGGGAGAGGGAGAAGCAGGCTTCCCGCGGAGCAGGGAGCCCGAGGCGGGGCTCGATCCCAGAACCCTGGGATCATGACCTGAGCCCAAGGCAGGCGCTTAACGACTGAGCCGCCCAGGCGCCCCTGTATCTGGATTTTATATGTTGCCACAATTAAACTTCCTAATAAAGAGGTTAGAGTGAAGAAATGAGTCTTAGAAATCATATTCCCCTTTCAAAACAGAAACGGCTGAATATTGCATACCAGCAGAAACAGTGCTACCTCCTTCAACACTGATCTTTACAACACTCAACTTCATTACCACGTAGAACTCAATCCAGGAAAAAGTCCATTTTATTATACATACCACCAAGCTACTTTTCACTCCGTGTGATAGAAGATTAAAGACAAACAAACCTCTCTACCGACCTAGGTCCATAATCTACCAAACTTCTTGCTTTGCTCATACCCATATTTTGGCAGGACTGGGTTGGAGTAGAGCTTCATCCACAGTGCCAGCCACAGCTGGGAGGTCAGGGGACTGGATGAGAATGGCAGCAGGGGACACTGGCAAGGGAGGGAGGATCTGGGGAGGCAGGGCTGTCCGTGAGGGGAAGGTAGCCAATTCCAAAACTTGCTCTCTCCGGCCTATATCTAAATTCCACAGACCACCTAATTTTGCATATCGTCTTGTCTATATTTGGAATATGTGTTAATTATAAGGCAAACAATGAGGGCATACTTGGAGGATTTTATGACATTTGGTAAATTAATTCCTGAGAAAATCCAGAAAAAATTGAAAGGGCCCAAATTATAAATGCTACATTTTATACTTAAATTGTTCTAAATTGTAGGTTAATTCATACAGTGCCATTACAAATTATTTCATTGTTTTACATAAAAATATGCTGGAAAACAATCTAAAAATATTAATAACAAATTTCAAGATAACTTTTAAAAAAGAAATAAAGCATCTAATTTTTATATGCTAATGACCTATGTTCCTTGGCAAAAAAAAAATAATTCTTACTTGCTGATACTATTATATAAAGATAATTATGGATGGACTCAATCACATACTCCCAGTGCTCTTTTAGGCAAGTAGATGTTGCCTGTGGAGAATGTTGGGGGCAAAAGCTTGGCCAGTGGATCTTATCACACTTTCTAGTTAGACCTCAGTGCTTCAATTGCTCTCAAGTTTCCTCCTGAAGTCAGGGGTTTTTCCAGAGACCACCCAGACCAGACTTAAAAGAGCTTCATGGGGGACATCAACGGGGCTGAGCACAAAGCAGTTGGGAAAACTGCCTTTAAAAATATGGTATTGGGGGGCACCTGGGTGGCTCAGTCGGTTAGGCGTCTGCCCTTGGCTCAGGTCATGATCCCGGCGTCCCAGAATCTAGCCCCGTGTCGGGCTCCCTGATCAGTAGAGAGCCTGCTTCTCCCTCTGCCCCTCACCCTGCTCATGGTCATTCTCTCTCTCTTTCTCAAATAAATAAAATCTTAAAAAATATATGGCATTAGGTAAAAATCTAAAAAACAAAAACGATGCCAAGCTAACGAGGCAGTAAGAGCAAATAATGTTTTACTATGAGAGGATTGAGAATAAAGTACATTTTTTATAAATAGGGCAAAGAGTTTTACTGCCAGGAAAGCTTCCCTGGATCAGATAACCTTAAGGGTCTCAATCGTAGTACGAGAAATTCAAGAAATTCGTTACAGAGAAAGAAAAAGAGAAGAATGGATGTAATAATTTGTTTTATGTAGCACATTTCTACACATTCCCCTATTTATCTCTGTCATCTGTGTAATATCACATGGAAGTATCAATGTATCTAAAACAGGGGGCAAGAAAAACCATACCCCTCAGTAAATTGAATCATCAGAGAGGGATCTTTAACCACTCAGGTATTGGAAGTGGCTGAAAAATATCAGGCTCCCCAAATCACCAGTAAAGGCTAACTGACTTATGAAACTTTTCCCTGACGCATGCTGAGGAACATCCAAGATTTTTAAAGAACAAACTCGGTATTTTTAAGGACCATGCCAGTGTTCTCTAACATATTCGGGGCAAGGTAGAATTAACACGGTCATCTTAAAATGTGACACTGAGGAATTTAAAAAGCACAACAATGAAATGATGGGGGTTTGGGGACACCTGCACAGTACACGGCCGTGTTTGGTGAGAGCTGCCATTTTATGAATCTAGTAGGAAGTCCAATGGGAGAAAAACAAAGATGTTCAGGATGCTATTTTTAAGTGTGACTTTTCTTTTTTCCCCTGCTATTAACATTCTAACAAGAGGCAAGGAGATTTAAGGACTGAAAGACCACCTGGCTGCCATTATGTAGAGTTGGGTCCTCAGTCATTGCTGACAACTAAAGGGCCTTTGCAGGAGGGTGGGGGCATCTGGGGGCAGTCCCTGAGGAAACCTGTGCTCCTACGCCGGCCCCTCGAGACCCCTCCTGCATCAGCTGACCCTCTAGAGCTTGACCTGAACACCAGTTGTGGTGACAGAGGAGAAAGAAAAAAGTAGAGTGGAATTTAATTCCCCTGAATTCCCCTTTACAAATGGGTATATCCTGCATCCCTGAATTTAAAATCCTAAGTCTCATTTGGACTATTTGTGCAAAAATGTTTCCTGGCAGACTAGACTTTTGCTCTTAGAAGTACAGCCGGGAGTGGCTTGTTTGGCTTGATGAACTTTACCATTAATTAAACATTTTGTTAATCTATCTGCATGTCAGTTGGAGAGGCTGACCCTTTGAGATGGGTCTTGGGTCCCAGGGCCTGTCCTCCAGAGCTCAGAGACTTCTACAGCGCCCACAGCCCCCGGTGCACCTCATTAGGCCCGGCTGCCTGGAGTTGAGCGAGGCTAAATGCTTCCCCGGTGCCCCATCTGCACGGCTGCAACCTATTTGTTTTGTTTCTCATCTCAGGATCAGCTCGCCTGTGCCTTCCAACATGACAATTAGCTAATTTAATAAATCTAATTTAGTCTAATGTGCTGCTGTGAGAACCACAGGAGGGGCCCTCTTGTCATCTCTAGGTCCTTTCTTTCCCTGCTAGCATCTTCTTTTCCTCATAAAAATCTCTCACTTTTCATAATATGTTTCTGGAGAAAATGGGCTTATCTTTATTTCTGAAATGGCAAAGAAATTCCTTTTTTTTTTTTTTTTTTTGAGCCAGCTTATACTGACTGGTGGAACCTGGCTGGACGGCTGTGATGAGGATGGTGAAGTCTAGTTGGGGCTTTTTGGGAAAGGGTTTTTTGATTGATTAGTGACGTCCCCATAGGTCGAGAATGGATGCCATGGATTTGCTGCCCTGGCTCTTTCCAATAGAGCGGGAGGTTAATGGCAGGTAGCTGCAGTGTGTTAGCATATTAGCGCCCGATTTTACTAATTTTAGGGTAACCAAATTTCTCAAAATTCTATGTAGACTACTTGACTCAGAGAAAGGTCAGGTCTTTCATTAAAATGAAAATGTAACTTTAGACAAAATTTGACTTCTGGTCAAATTCAGAGTGCTCAGTTAATTGTATCCATGTTAGTCATAAATGATGATCCAACAGATTCTCCTTGAGCCTCATTGCTCTTCTTCCCAGAGGTGTTGCTTTCGGTTCTAGACTGGTCCCTAGAAGTCCTTGAGCTGCTGACTTTAGCATCAGAGGAGAAAGGGAGGCCTGGAGTAAAGTGGCCCAGAAGAACAAGGGACGGGAGGTAAAAAAAAAAAAAAAAAAAATACCAGAAGAAGGAAAAGTGTTCAATGAATCCGAAGTAATAAAACTGATAGTCCTCTGGGGCGCTGAATGGCTCAGTCAGTTGAGTGTCTGACTCTTGATTTTGGTTCAGGTCATGATCTCTGAATTGTGGGATCAAGCTCTGCACTGAGCATGGAGCCTGCTTAAGATTCTCTCCCCTCTTCCGCCCAGCCCGTCCTCCTGCTCATGCACACACTCTCTCTCTCTCTAAAACAAAACAAAGCAAATAAAAAACAAAACAAAACAAAAAAACCCCAAACCCCTGATACTCCTCTGTAACTGAAATCTACTCTCTGATGGCAATTGCAACATGCATTGAACAAAGGTAATACAGACTGACAGGACAAGGGCCGCCCAAGCAGACTAGTTTGGAGGAGGCCACTTATTTGACTGTATAAGCTCTAGCATATCTACTAGGAAAAAAAAAAATCCCTGTTATTATTGCAGTCATGAGTTGGATCCTTATACATTATCTCAAAAAGAAGCAGAAACTTGCAAATCATATATCTGAGAAGGCATTAATATCCAAAATACATAAGCAACTCAGACAACTCAATAGCAAAAAAAAAAAAAAAAAATCCAATTTAAAAAATGGGCAGAAGATCTGAATAGAAATTTTTCAAAGACACCCAGATGGCCAAAATACACATGAAAAGATGCTCATAATCACTCATCATTAAGGAAGTGCAAATCTAAACCACAATGAGATATCACCTCCCACCTGTTAGAATGACTTCCACCAGAAAGACAAGAAATAACCAGTGTTGATGAATATGTGAGGAAAAGGGAACCCTTGTACAGTGTTGGTGGGAATGCAAATTGGGGTAGCCACTATGGCAAACAGTATGGACGTTCATCAAAATAGAACATGATCTAGCAATTCCATTTCTGGGTATTTATCTGAGGAAAATCTTTTACTCAGAAAGATATCTGCACCCCCATGATCATTGTGGCATCACTTATAAAAGGCAAGACATGGTGTCCATTAATGGATGAATAAAGGAAATGTAGTCAATTTTTATAATGGATTATGATTTAGCCACATAAAGAATGAAATCTTGCCATTTGTGACAACAAGGGTGGACCTTGAGGGCATATGCTAAGTGAAATAATTCAGACAAATACTATAAGGTCTCATTTATATGTGGAATCTAAAAAGTACGAAACAAAACAGAAAACCAAGCTCATAGGTAAAGAGAACAGATTGGTGATTGCCAGAGGCAAGGGGTGGAGGTGAGCGAAATGGATGAAAGGGGTCAAAAAGTACAAACTTTCAATTTTAAAATGTAACATACATCACCATGACTCTAGTTAATAGTGCTATAGTGCATACATGAAAGTCGCTCAGAAAGCAGATCTTAAAAGTTCTCATTACAAGAAAAAAAATTGTAACTATGTTAGGGTGATGGATGTTAACTAGATTCATTGTGGTGATCGTTTTGCAGTATATACAAATACCAAATCATTATGTCATATACCTGAAACTAATATAATGTTATTTGCCAATTATACCTCAATTAAAAAAAAAAACTGAAAAACAAAACCAAACCACACAAAACCAAAGCTTCATTTGAGTAACAAGCAGCAATCTGGGATAAGGCAAAGTACTGAGCTCAAGACCGAGACAAAATTCTTTGGATGCTGTTTCTGAATCAAACATACCTCTTTGCATACCCACCATTTATTTGGAAAGAAAAGTGGAGAAATTTGATATGATGGACCAGTAAATTGGTGGGTTATTTGACAGGCTAAAAAATGCCTAAAATACCATAAAGATACAATGTGAAACTGCTCTGATGATATACAGACTCTGTAAGAAGAAACTGTGTATGCTTGCTTTGGGAAAATTGGTGAAAAGAAAGCACAAACAAAAATAAAACAGATTTTTGGTAAAAAAAAAAAATTATTACATGGTCCTATATCTTCTTACAGTTATTCTCAATATTCTAAATATAACGAAGCTCCTTCCTCTATGTGCCAAGATCCTTGTAAGAATTATCCTCTGGCCACAGGGAGGGTGCCACGGCTGCCACTGTTTGGCCATGGTTTATCCTAACATTGACCTGAGGTGAGCAAGAGTGTTTTGCAGGGGGTAAGAAATTACTAAGAACTTAAAAATGACCCCAAAAGTGTTATCTGGCACATATTCCTGGGCATGGCCCATGAAATTCGAGTTTATTTCCTATTGTTTTTTTCTTAGGTTTTAGTAAAATTTTTAGCTTCCAGGACACCCTTGAGGCCTGTGTCTGACAGCCATGGCATGCCAGATAATTCCACTATTATTTACATCTATTCCTTTGGTACAGGATGCATGGTCTTCTGGTAATGTGTTCTTCCTATGCTCCATAACTATACTGCCCTTTGCTGAAACACAAGCTGCTTTCCAAAAGATAAGGAAACACTAACTGTTGAGTGATTAGTGAGGATTTGTGTAAAAAAGTCCAGGAGAGGGAAAGTGCTAGAGCAGAAGATGGATTATAAGAGTGGGGGACTGAAAAAGGCCAGGATGGTCATTCTAAATTATCTAATGTTGCATAACAATTCACCCCATAAATTCATGGCACAAAACAACTATGTGTTATGTTCATGAATTTGGGGGGCTCAAAACTTTGGACAGGAGACAGTAGAGATGGCTTGTCTCTGCTCCATGATCTCTGGGGCGTTAGCTGGTAGACCTGAAGGCTGGAAACTAGAATAATCTGAAGGCCTGTGACTCGTGCACTTGGGAGTTGAGGCTGACTGTTGGCCTCACGCCTCAGTTCCTCTTCATCTAGGCCTCTCCACGAAGTCTCTTTGGAAGGGCTGGGTTTGCATTCTCCAGTGAGGAGCTGGGTAGGAGCATCATTGCTTTAAAATGACCTAGCTTTGAAAGTCACACAGCATCACATCCACCTTCATCTACTATTTGCAATAGCCACAAGCCCACTCAACGTCCAAGAAAGGGGAAGAGACCCCACGTCTTGATGGAGAAGGGCAAGGTTCTAGAACAGCATGGGTCTAGAGAGTATAGTGGCTACTTCGGGAAGACAGTGCAACAGCAACTGAAGTGCAGGAGCCATGGGGCAAGTGGCTTAAAAGGAAGCTACTACGAAGGTAGGCAGGGGTCAGATGATTCACAATATTGTGTATTACATTAAGAATGTCGGTCTTCTTTTCTAAAGCACATGGAACGTCTTCAGGAAGTAAAAGCACATGAATATCAAACTATGGTCTGTTACGGCATAGAGAGTGGACCAGGGAGAAGCGAAATTGGGTGTGAGGAGCCCAGTTAGGAAACTCAGGGGGTGAACAGGAGAAGACATAGGGGTGTTTGGACCAGGGCTGTGGCAAGATAAAGGAGCAGTGAATGGATTCAGAAAAATGCATGAGTAAAATCACGTGGATCTGGTTATGGAAAGTGAGAGAGAGGGTGGTATAAAATACGACTCCCAATATCTGGGGTGTGCAACTCTGAAGATGGCAGCGCCAATCCGGAGGAAGGGAAAAATGGAAGCACATACCGGGCTTGAAAGGAAAGATCATGAGCTCAGTTTTGAGTCTCAGAGAGAGAGATGAACGGACACGTGCAAGTGCGCAGTGGGGTACATGGGCCTGGGCTTCCAAGAAGAGGCCACAGCTGGAGATATGCATTTGAGACATGCAGGCATAGGCCGTAATTGTAGGGGCTGGCACGGTTAAGATTTCCTTGAGAGAGTGTAAACATTTTGTATAGGATATCAGCTGCATATGGGAAGATAGTTCTGCAAAGTGGCTAGAAGATACAGCAGAGAAACCAGAGGGAAACTGAACACAGTGGTGTCTTCAGAGCCGGAGAAGGGGGTGCTGGAGGCAGGTCACCACCAACTGTGTATAATGCAAGAGTTCACACCACATGTGGTCTAAACATATTCACTGGATTTAATGACCGCTGGGATTCAAGTTCAACTTCCTGCATGAGATACAGCATGAGATACAGAAACTTGGTTAATGAATTAGAGTTTTTGCTGCTGTTTTTTACTTTTATTTTTTTCAAGATTTTGTTTATTTATTTGAGAGAGAGAGAGACAGAGAGAGCACAGAGGGAGAGGGAGAATCAGACTCCCCGCTGAGCAAGGAGCCAGATGCGGGGCTCGATCCCAGCACCCTGGGATCATGACCTGAGCTGAAGGCAGATGCTTAACTGACTGAGCCACCCAGCCACCCCTCATTGCTGTTTTTCATTTTCTAATATTTTACACTAAAAAATAGAAGAAGAATTACTTTAAAAAGGTATGCATTTCATAAAGCATAATATAATACTGTGCTATATGAAGCACACTATTATTTATTCCATTATAGGCATCAGAAAGGAAGAGAATGTTTCAACATAGAGGATCAGGTGTCTCCTCAGGAACTTAACCATACTAATACTAATCTTTTCTTTGAAAAGTCAGGTTTTCATTACTTGATTTTAACCTACAGCACTTTATATAACACATCAGTTGATAGATGTTTATTTTTAAACTGGAAACTCCTGTGTACGTTGGAATATGTGTAATTATGGGTGCAACCTATGTCAACATATAAATTATTCTTCAACCACATTCGGATAATTACTCTAAAGCACATTTCTATTTCCAGTTGGTCAATTTTTAATATATTTGCATATATATATTTGTATGCATGCAGAGAAACTAGTAAGCATAACGTGAATGTTGTCTTTTTCAGAATGAAATCCAATTCAGTGATTCAAAACTGAAGAGAAGAACAAAGTAATACTTCATTATGTTCTTATAAAGAGCTGTATTTTAACAAGACTAGAACATTTTTAACATAAGCCAACCACAATATGGTTATAGATCCAATATTCTTCGTATCTCTTTACTTACAAAAATGAATGTTCTTTTCCATTGGCGTTAAAATAATGAGGATAAAAAAAACAAGCTAAGTTTTAAAAGGTCTTATTTCTTTTTTCAGTATTCATAAATGGATTAACTAAATAAAACCATATGTTATCTTTAAAATGCTTATTGGAACAGCAAACATGTCTATTGGGAAATATTTTTTAAACTCAAAGATCCAGAAGGTTAAAAGTAGTTTTAAGATAATTGCACATAGCAATGAAAGGGAGTAGCATTATAAATCTAATCATTGCTTTATAAAAAGTTGGAGAGTTGGTACATGTAGTGACTGATAAACATTAGTGGGACATAACTGCCCTTGTCAACCTCAAGTACACAATGACTAAATAACGAGAAAACAAAGTCAATATGTCAATTGTGCACATAACAGTAATGTATCTACTGCATCCAAAAAGGAGAAAAAGAAAATCATTGTGGGAAAGCCTACAATCTTATTTAAATGCTACTTAACTTAAAATATATTCTTATAATTAACCATGAGATATTTTGTCAAAATAATTAATATGCGTGTATGTTTAGTTAGTTTTAAGCTGGTGACCCGTGGATATAGTATGTTAGGTCTAATTTTATTTCCAAACCCTTATACTGAGCTTTCTAATTTCAGGAGATTTGGGAGGAAGCACTGGTCACAGGCTTAGATCACATTATTCTAAACTAAAAGAAAATGTTGGTAGCCCACCTGCTTACAGTGATTTATATATAGTATTCTTTTCCAAGAACCCTGATAAGATGGACATGAAATATAATTGTAATTAGAGGGATGCTGAACTACCAGAAGGTAAATGTGGGTACTTAGTCATCAAGAATACCTGCTGATTCCCAGGTAGAGTTGGTACTTAACTTACCAGCATGCTGTGCATCCACAATTTGTATTTCGAAAATACCCATTATTCAAATCACTAGTGGCCATCCAATTACGAAAAAAATAACCAATGTATCTCACTTGAACAAGTATAACATGTCAATTGATCCAGTGACAAAGTTTATATAAAAAATGAAGTCTATTGACATTGGTATCAGACTCAATGTAATGGTCTATGTCATAAGAAAGGCAAAGTCAAGAGTCAAGGCCAGTATGAGCTTTTGTTAGAAGGCTGGGTATTAAGAGATGACAGGAAAGCCAAGTAAATGTTGGTTGCTTTTGGGAAAAGCACTCAAGAGTTGAGACGTGAGGGTAAGTCCTCAGGAAGGACAGGTGCCCCATGACCTACAGGTATGAAGAAGAAAAAGCCCCAGTTCAAAGACTGTTAACTGCTGTCAGTGATGAGTTTTTACCCAAAGGAAGAAGCCCTTTCCCTCTCCACCTCCAGTGATTATCTGAACCCCTGATCTTCATCAACTCAGACTCACTTCATGCACAGCTTCCTACACCTCAGTGTTAGTGAAATATCAGGAAATGAGTTGAAGTAAATGTGCTTTCTCTCTATGGAAACTTGGTCTATTTTAAAAGAGCTTGTTTTTGGCAGGGATCTAACAGAAGGATGTTGAGGTTGCTTTTTTGAGACATTTATATATTTTCCTAATGTAAAAGAAGTGTTATTAACTTTTTTCCTCAAGAAACCCCAAACCCAGAGAGGCCAGACAACAAGGTCAACTGGAATTTGGGAAAACATTAAGTGCTATTTAGAGCCTTTGCAAAAAGTTCCTTTATCGGTATGTGAATTTTATACTATTATAAATGTAATTCGGATTCCTAATGCTGAATGATCTCTGGAATTTATGAAGTCACAAACAATGAGCCAATTGTCTAATCTAACTAGTCCTTTTTTCTTCATTTCAGAAATGCTCTACATCTTGCATATAGAATAAAACCCACCTAAATAGTGTTGGGAAGAGGCTGTTTTCCACCTTTTATATGTTGTTTATCTTCCAGAATTTGTAATGAATATGTATCTATATGCTAACGTTCTTTTAAGAAACCCAATGGGGGCGCCTGGGTGGCTCAGTCGTTAAGCGTCTGCCTTCGGCTCAGGTCACGATCCCAGTGTCCTGGGATCGAGCCCCGCATCGGGCTCCCCGCTCAGCGGGAAGCCTGCTTCTCCCTCTCCCACTGCCCCTGCTTGTGTTCCCTCCCTCTCTGTGTCTCTCTCTGCCAAATAAATAAATAAAATCTTAAAAAAAAAAAAAAAAAGAAACCCAATGCACTTTAGAGACAAACCCCTGAATTCTCTAAGTGCATGAATTGCTCCTCACATACTTGCCACGGCGATTATATTTTTTTCAGAAGGGGAAAGTAGGGAGTGGTTGATGGAGCTGGAACTTACTGTTCTATCCTATTGGCCAGCCAGTCATTGATAGCTTTGAAAACAAACAGCTTTCACATGAGAAAGGTCTGATTTCCTCTCGTGTTTGGTTAGTTCTTGCCTGGTAACTTGGTGTGACACACCACATTCAAGCTGAGGCAGGTTCCATGCGACAGATGGAGACGCTGACACCCAGAGTCCACTCGTGTTCAGCATCCACAGCATAAAGAGAGAACAAGAAACAGAGACGGCTTCTTTGTATGCCAAGACAAATGGTAGTTTCGGAGGACCACCCATACTCGCTAACTATGTTATTTTGTTTCTTCAATGTGCAGCCAATGTGTTGTTTTTTTTTTTTAAAGTTATATTTAAAAGCACCAAGGTCCATTAAGCTAGGGGAAATATTTTATCTTTCAACTACCTAATGCCAAACTGGTTGACCACAAACAGGTTATATAACAGGATGAAAGTGAGACATTCTAGATACGGGTTTAAATACAAATACTGTGGTGGGTTGTGGTAATGGTGGTAGTTCTGAAGCTTTAGAACAAATACGATTTTCTGGTTTGTTCTATTGCATGAAATATTTTTTAAAAAATTAAAAGAAAGAAAACTGTCTCTGGTTTGGCCAGTCCTCAGACAACTTTGATTAATTCTTCAAAGCATTCCTGACATTGCTCTTGTTTTCAACTTTCGTGTTCGAAATTATTATCTTAGGTTTTCTTCTTATTCAATCAGTCACCCCTTTTCAACTTATTCTCTCTAATCAAGGCAAGATAACGGTCTTTTGGACTTAATAGATAGCTCCAACAGAGTCTAACTTATTACTCATCTTCCTTTATGCTTTTCTCCAACCCAAGAAATGATAACTTTTCTATCCTTCCCAGATCAGCTGTAGACTCTTGTTTCCAGAGAGGGAGTAAGAAACATTTTAGGCTTTTAAAAATATATTGTTTCTTATGCGTTTATCCTAATGTCACATTTGTACTGGTTTAAACAGTCCAGGGGTTGCCTACGACAAAGCACAAACTAATGCCCGGACCTCGTGGGTTCCTAATAAAGAACCCATCGAACCAAATATCTATGACAGCAGTAGCACCTCAAAGCAAGAGCAAATGCTTGATAATATGAGAGAGATAAGTGGAGACCACCTTATCAATATCAGACATAGTCACATCAAGGAGAATGCTCCCCTAGAAGGTGATTTTACCGTGTGAGAACACTTTCCTTTCTAAGGACAGGTTCTCCGTTATTAGGGAGAACTGATTTTAGGCCAGAGAAGGGCTGTGGTGATCAAGGAAGTCCCAGTGGTATAATTTCAGCTTTTGCAGAATTTTCCATTGCTTATTTTCAGCACTACTGCTATTTCATCATTTCAATGATTGCTCCCCCAACACTGACTGATGATTTTATTGGATGCAGAAGGGGCCGAGTTGGATTATATTTCACTGAACGGCTACACAGCCTGTGTAAAAACAGTCCTTGGAAATGAAATAATCCCATCTAATTGACCACAGCGAAAGAGAGACAATAAAACCCATTGGCATGAGGAAGACAACCCCAAGCAAAAGTGCAGACTGACTAAGTTTTCTCCGAATTAAAATCTCTAAAATTCATAGACGATACTTCCCATTACGTGGATTACAGTGACTCCGGATTAGGAGTTTTGCAGGTTTGGAAGCTATGGTTTCTTAGTATTTTATATTTAACATAAAGGTTAAACTCATTAAATACTTAATAAGCATAAAGTTTCTAGAAGTTAATGATCTGCTGCTCCTTTCCATAATGAATTTATATCAAAATTGGGGGACTCGGTTTTAGGTTGAAAATGAATTCCTCATTACTCCTATGGTGAATGAAGCATTGTTCTATTAGTGTTTCCATAACACAAAACATTGTTATTAGACTTTGTTGTCATGTAGACGTATGGATCAGTTGTATTTTGAAGAGGGATATAGGCTATTTTTATATTGAAGAATACTAGAGGTTTTGTCCCTCATTCTACTTCTGATGTTTTTGTATGACGTTTAGTAACTCATGCCATACTGTCATTTTCACATGCTAATAGAAACTCACATTGTTTCTGGAACGCCAAGACGCTGACTCTATTCCACGCAAGCGCTATATTCTCATTGCTTCACGAGTTTCATATACGTGTAACATTCTTTCTCATCTCTACAAAGTCACTTAGAAGAGTCAATGGCAAAGCACGCTCTGGGGCCATGTCCAGGAAGTGCATGGCGCAAATGAATCAGAGCAGGCAATACCTCGGGTCAACCTCAGATTTTTGCCTGTCTGTCCTGGTTCCTTTGTATCATCTACATGGTTTTGGGGGGTCAAAAGTCATACACGGGTTTCTGACCGCGTGTGGGGGGTCGACACCCCTAACCCTTACATTGTTCAATGGTCAACAGTATTTATTGGACATCCTGTCCAAGTTGTTATGTCCTGGAGCACCTGTTTAGTCTTTAAGTTCTGACTTTTTCTTTTCATGCTCATCTCACCATTCAAAAAGTCTGATTTTAGTAGGAGGGCATATAGAATGATAAATGAAATCATGCATACCCTATACTAGGAGGATGAGACACAAGATTGTTGGTGCTAGAAAAATCTGGCAATTGTTACGGGGGCTCAAAACCTCAGCTTAAAGGGAAGGACTCAGGCGATGAAAAGGAAGTCTTTGTAAAAGAGTCAGAATAGTCACTAGTGTTTAACCATGAGCCAAGAGCTCTGCTAGATACTTTCCACGCAGCATTTCTAATTTTTCCAGAAGTGGGTGAAGAATGGTCTATTATAACCATCTTACCTTTGAAAAAACTGAAGTTCAGGGAGGTTAAATATTGTTCCCAAGTTCACAGACTAATAATCGATGGAGTTGGGAATCTAATCAGGTCAGTCTGCTAGAAAGTTTATGTTCTAAATGGTATGGTAGGCTGCCTCAAGATACCTCTAGAAGGCTCAAGGCTTTTTGACAATATAAAAGGCAAGAATACAGTTATGGGACTATGGTGGAGGTCCTCACAAGGGTAGATTAATGATGACCGAGGGCCTGGTGAGTTTTGCGCTAATCCACTGAGATCACATAGAGGAACTGATCTTACCATCCAAAGTGGGGTTGCATTGGCAGGTCTGGTTTAAGTAGTTTCTCAGAACCTTGGCAATCCAGGAATTACTGAATAGGGAACCAGGCACTTAATTATACATCATAAATAGGAGAAAGGTTATCCAGTTAGCCTAATTAAGTACTGATTGGTATTGACGCTTAGCTGGGGTCTAGGGGGAAACAATGTCTCTCTCTTGGCTATCCTGGGGTCGGCGATGGATTTAGGTACAGGAGAGGACAATGCCTAATTGCTCAACTCTTTGAGCTTCATACTTTTATTTTTCAATTTTTAACGTTGGCCTCTGCAAATGATGTTCATCTAAATACTACTTGTAAGAGTGATCCCTCTTAGCTTGGCAAAATCTTTATCATAGGGCCCAAATCACTCCCAGTTAACACATGGATCAATAGGCAATCATCAGCTAATAGAAACTTTTGCATTCTGGGCATGATTTTCAAAAGGGCCATCAACGTGGAAATGACAATGACTCTCATCAGATGTTCCTGAGAAAAGAAAACCAATTACATATTCTACAGCTCTTCAGTGATTTAAAGAATTTTAGTGGCAAACAACATTACTCGAAGAACTGTTGTAGAAACCAGTTGTTTATTATTTTGCCTACCTATTCCTTGAACTAGAAGCATCTGTAAGGATCTTCTTGCCCTGATGAAATCTCAGATAACTTTTCAAAGAGCACAATGTCTATGCAAGTTAATTTAACTATTTAAGCAAGATCATAAGCCTTATTCTTGCAGCAATAAAAGTGGTTTGGCTTTCATTTTTTAAAAGATTTTATTTATTTATTTGAGAGAATGAGAGAGAGAGAGAGCGAGAAGAGAGAAGGAGCAGGGGGGAGGGGCAGAAGGAGAGGGGGAAGCAGGCTCTCTGCTGAGTAGCGAGCCTGATGTGGGACTCGATCCCAGGACCCTGAGATCATGACTTGAGCTGAAGGCAGACGTTTAACCAACTGAGCCAGCCACCCAGGCGCCCCTGGCTTTCATTTTTCTGTGTGTGTGTGCACCATAAATACCTTAGTTCCTTTTTATTAGCTAGTCATAAAAGTAAGTTCCTATGGGGGCGCCTGGGTGGCTCAGTTGGTTAAGCGTCTGCCTTCGGCCCAGGTCATGGTCCCAGGGTCCTGAGATCGAGCCCCACATTGGGCTCCCTGCTCAGTGGGGACTGCTTCTCCTTCTCCCACCCCTCCCCCCGCTTGTGTTCCCTCTCTCACTGTCTCTCTCTGTCAAATAAATGAATAAAATCTTTAAAAAAAAAAGTAAGTTCCTATGGAGTAGGTGAGTGTTACAGTTTCCGTTTTACAGATAAACAAACTGAGGAGCAGAGCACTTATGACTTCTGTTGTGTTATATAATACATCTCTACCACAGCTTGTACTAAAACTCCCAGCGAGACACCCTTCCGGCTGTGGATTACCTCAGTGAGATGCTCTGTCACTGACTTGACTTCCATGAGTTTGGCAAACGTGCCTTAATTCTATTTCTCTCCTCTTGGCATTTTGATAGGGTCTTTCATGCCACGGAACTGGTCTTCAACAAAGAGCCCTACCAGTAGGTATCCGTATTCCCCTTTAGGGACTGTGAGGCCAAGAAGAATCTCATGATATTAAACAGAAACCTTCCTTTGGACAGCACCTCGGGGACGTTAAGCATATGTGTGGATGCGCATGCTCACCCACCCCATTTAGCTGGTTCATGTTTTTCTTTTCACTTGAAAGGCATCACTCTTACACAGGCAGCCTCTCTCTTACCTACCAAGGGCTGGACTGCGAAATAACCCATCAAGATAGAATGGCTGCTGTAAGCTTTGTTCCACCTGACACCAATAAAGGCCCACTATTCAGAAATCGAATGGAGCTATTTGACAATTTGTGATGTTGGAGGTGGAATGAATGAAAACAATTAGAGCTGTATAGTAAGGCTGGGGTGCCTAGTAGGTAAGATGTGACTCTCTCATTACCCTCAGCCTCCAATCTATATCCTATCTTCTAAATCTATATCTATCACAATGGCGAAAATTCCATCAAATAATGATGTCTTTGCATCAGAACTTACTAGTTACAAAGGAGACTTCCAGGGCCATAGTCACCCATTCATCGTGGGTCATCCCATCATAATCCAGGCCTCTGAAGAGCCAGTCCAAACCCGAAACTTCACGCGTCTTCTCTGTCGACACCACCATCACACACTATTTTTCAGACCACCCCACAAAGCGAATGACTGCTCTTGATCCCATATCCAGTACAACATCAAGTACTATTAATTCCTGTGTGTTCTTCTTCAAAATACACCCAAAGCTGAACACTTCTAAGTGCCGCTGGAGTGATCTTGATCCTAAGTCACGGTTGTCTCAGCTTGAATTTTCCATCCTCCTCTGAAATGTTTTCTCATAGTCTGTTCTCCATTTAACAGAGACAGAACAATGCGGCAAAAGCAAACCAAACCAGGTGAGGAGCTCTCCCCTAAAACTGCTCCCACGGCGACCAAGACTCCTCTCCCTACTTGGTTTCCTCCACCTTCCCCCTTCCACTCTCTGTTTCAGCCCTACTGGCTTTCTCTTTGTTTCTCAAAACGGATAGGCTCTTTCACCTCCTACAGTCTCTGTGCCAGGTGTTTTCTGCCCTTAAGCCCCTCGCCCAGGTCTTCAGATGGCTGTTGCTCTCCTTCATTCAGTCTCAGCTCAAACTCTACCAGGGAAAGTGGGCTCCCTTCCTCTCCTCCTGCTCTCCTACCCCGACCAGCCATCCTACCCTTTATTTTCTGCATGCCTCTGACCACTCCCTGTCTGTTTCTTTGTTTCTCTGCTTATTTCTCTGCCCACAGGAGAAGGTAAACTTGAAGGCAGGAATTTTGTTTTTACCACCGCGTCCCTGGTTTCTCCAAGGGAGCCTGATGTATTTTAAGTGCTCAGTAAACAGCAGTCCACTATCACAATGCTTTCCTCTCACTACCCAGCTACGAACAGCTACTCTGGGTTACTGAGTTTGCCTGAGGAAAAAGGAAGTCCACTTTTGAGTATGGAGCTCTTCAGGGAGGAAAGAAAAGTCCGAGCTGTCACTGTGGGGACCAAACACAGTCTCCGTCTAGAGACATTTGGGACCAGGAAATCCCACTTATTTTGAATTTTGAGCCACATCTGAGCTAAGGATGAAGATCTGCGTTTGAATCCTAAAATAGATAACGATTTTGCCACCTATGAAGTGGACAGATCTATACTATCTGTCTCATAGGACTGTAAATGGGAATAAAATACTGACCACAGAGGCTAATCTATAGCAAGTGCTCAATTAAAAAAAAAACAACCCCCCCCAAAAAGAACTTCTCTCCTACCCCACTCACCCACCACACACAAAAACACAGATGATTGCTTTTAGGAATTCAATTATATCCAGGGTTAATTAAGCTTAAGCCCACCATTTAAAATAGTTTCTATGGGGAATTATATACCTGAACAACCAAGTTCCCTATAAATGCCTTTGGGAATAAAACCTGGTTTCAATGTGAGAATTACTTGTAATGAAAAATATTTGTGCTTACATTTTGTCTTCAAGCTGATTCCATGTATACACTTTCTCACAGTCCTATTTTTCTAGCACTCATCCATATTGAACAATTGACTTAGAGTGTATGCTCACTGTACAAATGGGACAAAGGCAGATGTGTCATTCATTCTACTTTTCTTAGAAACCGGAAACTAAATATAAACAATTGTAATTCAATTCCAATGAACAGTAATCACTATGCCTTATAATCCAACTGAGACAAAGGAATACGGAAAAACTTGTTACATTCAAATTGTATCTGAAAGCCTTATGTGGTAGGGCTATGAGGAAGCATTACATCCTAATTTATTCTACTTTCTGTTATTTACTCTGTTTTTCGTTAGCTAAACGTTCTTAACTTGTGAAAGCTGCTTTAATCTTGGAGACTAACACTTAAAGGATGCAGCATGTAATTGAGTTTTTGCATCTTTCAGTTTCGTTGATTTCTTAATTATTTCCTTTAGTTGCACGAAAATGTTTAATGTATAGATTTTTATCAATACAGCTATTGGCTGCCTCAAGAAGGTAATGCAAGCCTCCTAGAGAACAAATTGAGTTCACCAAAAAAAAAAAAAAAACCAAAGCAAAAACAAACAAACAACAGAAGCTGCTTTTTCAGGAAGCTCCTAAATGATTCTGTAATACTATCCTGAGACTATCTTTTTGTTGACAAATATATGAAGAAGTACGTTTCTTTGTGTTGAGAATAAAATAATGCATGTATACCTTGTGACTTATTTTAAATAATTACGCATTTTAACAACATTCTTATTGTATTTCCTTCCCGGTCAAACCTATCTGAATAATTTAATTTTTACTCCCTCGATTATCCATTCAACTACCCAACTTATACTCTTTACATGGGAAATTTCCTGAAACAAACTCGCCTGAACTAATATGATAATTATTTTATTGCTTATTGTGAAACAATGCACTTCTGATTTTAAATAAATTCTATGATTTTATTATCATCTTACAATTTTAAGATGACAATTTTAAGTTTATTCATGATGACAGCAGAAATTGATATATTGAAAAATTGAAAAGTAACCTAAGAACAGAAAATGACTGTATGACTATAATGAATGTTTCATGATGTAAAGGCATGTATACAAACTCGGAGTTAAACACATCCATCAAATGGAGAAAAAAGCACACCCACTCTTAATATTTCACCTTCTTCCTCCAAGTTTCATCTGGGGACTCCGCTGAACCTTCTAAATTACTTGTATATAAAAAAAATCTG
Source organism: Callorhinus ursinus (assembly GCF_003265705.2). NCBI lineage: Eukaryota > Metazoa > Chordata > Mammalia > Carnivora > Otariidae > Callorhinus > Callorhinus ursinus. The sequence continues at coordinate 13,617,088 of NW_027397079.1, read as the reverse complement.
TCCTCAGAGAGCCAACTGGCAAAATTTTTAATTGTATATTTTGCTCCTTGCATATATGTAATTATTTTTCTTTATGGGAGTTCAGCGTTAAAAAATTTTACAGATAAGATAACCAATGATAAGAATTAATATAATTATTTTCATAAATCAGTTTTAAATAAATATCTTTAAATTTTGAGGCATGAGGCATGAATGGGTGTTGGGGGAAAAAAAAAGAGAGAGAGTTTCTTATTTTGTAGCCTCCTGGCTTAAATGCAAAACACGGGCATCGATTCATGGTAATTCTTATGACTGCTTTGAGGAGTCACAAATGACTGTGTTTCTGAAACCAGTTCATTAGTTTATCTAATTTATTATGTCCATACAGAAATGCCTTGCCACAGCAGAAACAGTGAAGCTGTTCTTTCATATTTAACTCCTAATTAATTAGCAAGAATTCAAGTTGCTCACGATTACTATAAGAGCAATATAGTTTTTATGTTTGATAAGCTACATCATCTAATATTTCGGAGAAAGATGCTATTTAAGTTGGTGAGTCCCGCTTATCGCAAAGTATACTGACCCCTTAATAGGAACATAATGAGTGAAGTTAGCATCTGTACCTCCGAAATAAAAACTTACCATCAACATGCCTATTAACAAAATGAGAAAAAAACTAATTAAAGCAAATTAGCCTAATGTGCACATGCTGGATAAGACAGATTACTTCTAAAAATCCTAGAAGATAATGGTACCCATATGGGATATGTTTTTGGCATTTTTCATATAAATTGGACAGTTTTAGAGGATAAATATGGTATAAAAGTCCTTACAGGCAATTATGTCTTTACAATGCTGGTGGCTGACATCATAAAAGTATAATTTTAATTGCTATTAATTGCATTAAGTCTACTCTTATTGAATACTTAATGCCATCTCTGACAGTAGTACTAATTTATATACTTTAATGAAGCTTCATGGTAGAAGTTTGGAATTATAGAGCTACTTAAACTATGTCTTAAATAGTACATTTTATCTGTCAAGAAGTTCTAGAAATAAAGGCTATTCGATGGATTTTTTTCCCCTTTAAAACCAGGCTTTGCATTTACCCCACTTTTTTTTTTTTTGATAAAGTGATGTTGCCAGATTTTTTTTTTGTTTTGTTTTTGCAAGATAATTTTTGAAAAATGCTTCTACTGATGTTTACTACACATTCAAAACAGCTGCTGGCTCTCTGATGTGTCATGTGCTGAAAAATACCTGATAAAAATCCAAAATTATGAACTCGCAGTATTATTTAGCTGCCGTAATTCCAGGCATCTGATCTTCAGAAGAAAATAGTCGTTTATAACAGGTAAAAGGTAAAGCGACACAGAGTAAACACTAAATATCATAAAAGGCAGAAAAGATTTTGAATAAAGCCACAAGATAAATAACCCTATCAATGGTGCATCTATCAGTTGGCATTTGTAGTAATTCTTCTAGAGCCACTAGTTCCTGGAGGTCTCTGCTGTTAGTGTGATTTGCATTATTAAATTATGAAAAATTCATTCATCTCAATCAGTGCTAGTTTCAATATTTGTGAATTAGTAATCTGGCTGGTTGCACTAATGGGAGAATGCATCCATTATTGTCTTTTCAATCTGTTTTCATATTTGTTTACTAAAAACACGCTATTTTAAATGGGAAAGACCCACCTGGGCTGACTGGAGTGCAACAGAAATCTTTGCCCTCAGATACTGAGACTTTCGGTAAATTCTAGCCTGTTATTTCCACTCAGAAAGGCATGCTTAATAAAGTGAAGAAGCACAAATGTCAGGTAAAATATGCCATGTACTTTTATATGCCCTATCGATTTTTCCTATAATTAAAGTGATGAACACACACTGTTTGGTCATAATGAAGCCAGATCTCCTTTGGAGAATTTTTTTAAAGGTTTAGCAAAGTTTGTTTCAGCCTGTTGCCTTTTAGTAGAATATCTTTGCTCAAACTTCCCCAGGGACGTCTGAGTAAAAGGCAGGACTGTGATGGGGGGTAAGGCTGAGGATTTTAGAAGTCTGCAAGAGTTTCAGTTTCCTTGGGTTCTGTTCCACTGACCATGAGAACAGGGCTTGGGCTAAAATCGTCGGAAATGGGCGCTGCCATTCCAGTCTGGCATCATGGCCGGCACCGGAAGTCACTCCCTTCAGTGCCATGTTGCCTATTTCCATCCTCAGCCTAACTTTGAAGGCTATTTTAGATTTCAGTCTCTTTATTCACTCTTTCATGCTGAGAATGTCAACCAATTAGCACTACTTTACCTAATGCTTTTCATGAGACTGACACTAGTCCATAAGGAATGAGACTGAGACCACCAACCCATTTCACATGGGCCAATGAGTAGCCATTGGATGGTGACAACTTTTGATCACAACCTGTGTTTGGGTTCAAACCAATTACTTAACGGCGACAGGTTCCATGCCACCCCATTAAGCCTGTGTGTCATTCAGGGACCCAGATTAATTAAAACAACAATTAGGAGGAAACCTTTTTCCATAACTTATTTCCACTGCTCTGCCCACCAGGATCACCGAAATGGAAAAGGCAAGCTAGTGCAAATCAATATTGAAGCTGAGAGTGGCTTCATCGGCTTCTTCTTCTTCTTCTTTTTTTTTTTTTTTTTTTGCTCCTGTCTGCCGGTGGAAGAGAAAAAGGGTCAGTCAACTCTGAAAGAAAGGACAGAAAGTCCCCTCTCAATTTTTGATTAAGAAGAAATTAAAAGAGAGGCGATCTCCTCCTTCTTCTATGAGAAAATATTTGGCAGAATGGTTCATTTAACGCGTATGTATTTTTGCCTTAAAATTATTTCCTAATTAGGGAAGCAACTCATGCTTAATGCTGCAGTTTCAGAAAATACAGAAAAGGCTCCCCCAAATGCTTATAATCCCAGCGCAGAGATGACAAGTTATTGTTAACAATTTGCTGAATGTTCTTCTCGTTTCTTTTATTCGGATACGGCTTTTACCACATGAGGTTGTTTTCTACCGATCTATTGTCTGCTTGGGTCTCTTAGTAAATATTTTGCCAACCTGTTTCCTATCAATGATGCTACTCGATGACACAGGTACTTGGCTTTTTTTTTTTCCCTTCATTCAAATGGTCTACTTGGCTCTCTCAGGCAAGGAGGCAAGGGGTGCCATGGCTCAGTACTGATATTTATTTATTATTATTAGTTTTTAACTTTCAGGTTCCATTAGTTGTAGACCTCAGGGAGTAGGCTGTGGGTGGGCTGCTGGGAGCAGTACCCATCTACCGATAAAGCCTCCTTCATACCACTTATGAGGACACAACATTAACCCAATGGGGAAAAGCTGGTTCAGTGGGATTTTGTACATAATTCCCTCTGTGGTTTTAGAATGGCCCCATATCACTCCTGTGGCATCAAGTGCCTGGATGTGAAGAGGGCAATTTTTTCAGGTTCAAAGTAACACAGCTCTGGTTTCTGTAAATCTGTCGGCTGGGATGTGGTATTCACCTATTCAATCTGATTGCGTATACAGGATTGCTGTTCAAGCAATTAAGGTCAGAGCCAAGTGCACAAGGAGTAGAATTTCAAAAAAAAAAAAAAAAAAAAGAGGAAGGGAAAGATGTTCCCTAAAGGGGGCTCCACTGTGTAGGAAACACCCTCAAATTAGGAAACTTGATGTGGGTAGTCCCAGGATACTGGTATGTTTTTGTCAGGGAGAGCCATCTCCGGCATGTCAGTTCAGTACTGATGAACTTGTCCCAATGTCCTCAAGGGAGGACACTATAAAAATAGGAGCTGACTCCCTTCTGGGTCTAATAATTAGACCCCTGGTGCTATGAGCAGAGTTGTGTGACCTTGGGCAAGTCACTTAACATACTTGAATTCCTGCCTTTCTAAACTGGGAGTAATTACAATACCACTCTAGAAGAAGACTGTGTGATTTAAGCGCAGAGTGTTTGCAGTTTTGCATTCGGCAAAGGCACTGGTGCGGGAAGAGCTGTTGCTGAGTTGAAGCCCCAAAGATGTGAATGACTACAGCTTACTGGAGGGTTAGCAAAAAGTGATGGCTAAGGGTCCTAGCAGAGTACGGTGATTAGAAATGGAAGAATTTAAGCCACTATATTCGGTTATGCGGGGAGAACTAAGCTATGGGAATAATGGCACAGCAGGAAATATGATACAGGCAACATAAAATAAAGCACGAGGAATTAGAGAACATTAGGAAGTTCAAGAAGTAAGAAGATATGCCAGCGAAGGAAGGAGTCAGATGAAATGAGATAGGGGGGCTGCAGGGATACCCAAGGCGTGAGGACAAGAAGCAAGGGAGAGATCCTTCTTTTGGAAATTGGGCTGGGAGTTTTAATTTCTTTTGACTCTCATTTTTCTTAAAAAAAAAAATCGATTTCCTTGTTTAACCCCCACCCCCATTTAATTACTGACCTACCCCTGTTTCCATTTCTCGCTTGCCCCTTTGTCTTCCTCCAGGTCAGCATCCTCCTCTACTTTCTCCAATGATACTGATCCCATGATCCCATTTTCTGTTCCTACTTGTGTTTGTTTATCAATGCCTTACCCCGTGAGCCCCTCCTCCTGCCCTCATGACATTTGCTTAAATGCTGTCACTCACCCAGAGAAGAAAAAAAAAAAAAATATATATATATATTATAATTATTTTTATATTTTTTTTTTTTTGCTCCGCACCGTTAAGCAAAGGAAACTGGCAATGTGTGCTTTGGCTACGACATTTTCCTTAAGCTGTTGTCTGACAGAAATTTAGAAAAATAACTAAACCAAAAGGTGATTCTGCCAGAGTTCTGCATTTTCAGTGGCAAGCTGAAGGACAGCGCTGTATGCATATTTAAAGAATGAGTTTCTGGTTCTTCAGGTTTCAATTGTAACCTGTGGCCAAGCGGATCAAGTGAATAACGGTCAAGGCTCTGTAAAAGGATTGTCAACCAGAGAAACTGGGAAGCACAATTCCTTTGAATTTGTATCAAACTGAGAAAAAGATTGTTTAGCCTTACAGTCAGGTGTACTGCAGGATGAAGAGGGGGAATGGTCTTTTATCCCTCTCTCAGGGGCTCCGTTGGTTTTTCTTCTTATCGGACGCCCTAACACAATCGCGAGGAAAGCTTTGTTCGCGTTTCCCGATTGCCAGGGGCTCGGGATCGTGCAAAGAGCAGGACACTTGGAGTCAGACAGCCTAAATTCAAATCCCCTCTCTGCCACCTACTAACTCCGTGACCTTGGTAAGAGAATATAGATGGTGGCGTGGCCAAAAGAGGAGATTGAGACCGAGGGCAAGACAGGAAACATTAGAAAGGGGCCTGGTTTAGGCCGGAATTTGATGAATTTAGTTTTAAGATAAGTTGGTGTTGAAATTCTGCTGGCACTTCAAGGAAGAGATATTATAATCAAAGATATGGATTTAGGGGTCGTGGGCATTGGAAAAGCTTTGGAAGAAAACGAAATCCCCCTATCCCCCCGTCATTGCACCAAGACTGCTCTTTATAGTTTGATGAATTTCTTTGTACAATTTACTCAGTTTTTCCTCATTAATACTATGCAATAAACACCTTTCTGTGTCTCTAGATGAATATTTATATTATTATTTAAAGGTTGCATGTAACTTCTCGTGTTCCCCATTAAACCTAAGGAGATCATGAAGCTCTAGGTATGATCCTGGAGAGAACAGGCAGAGGGGGAACATGGGTGACAGGAGAAATGAGAACGTGCTGTGAAGAAGGGCGGGGAGAAGACACCCTTGGAGCAAGATGGAGACCAAACCCCCCTTAGTGCTGGACGTTGGGATGAACATCAGGAAATACTAGAGGGCTCACGGGAACTGATGCCGAGGAAAACCACTCCCAGATTTGGCGGTAAGGATGTTACTGATGGTTCTCGGAAAGAAGTCCCATTTGGGATTGGGAACAAACGACCTTCCGAACATGTTGGCAGTAACACAACAGAGCCAGAACACGCGGAAGACACCGAACGTGCTGGAGAAATAGGATAAAGATGAAACGAAAGCATGGGGAATGCAGCATGGAGTGGGGTCAAGGGCACACACAAAAGAGTTGTCTTCTGCAAGCAGTGGGGGCATTTTGTTCCTCAAGAGTAAAGGAAGGAGAGGGGGTGAGCTGAAACGAACACGTTTGAAATGCAGAAGGGGAAAGATGAGGGCGATCTGCTGGCCTCAGCTTGTCAGTGCAATAGGGAGTAGACCTACGACAGGCTGGCCGACAGGAGGTGAGTGGAAGAGCCGGATGAAACAGGCGCTAGGTACTCAGCACATTGAAACCAACAGTCGTTCAGCCAGTCGGAGTCCTAACAGGATAATGTCAGTTTTAGCCCGTCCAATCAGTGCATTTTGACGTTGGCTAGCGAGTCTTGCTAAATATTTGGGGAGGGCCGGAACTACTGGGCCAATCTTGGATTCAGGCATGTGAAAAATGCCTGAGAGGAAAAAAAACAGGTAATTAGAGGCCGGTGAAGAAAGAGAAAAGGAGACCTTAACCGGCAGAGCACGGGGAAAAGGAGTGAATTCTATGCTATATATGCTGCAAGTGCTGTCAACACACACACACACACACACACACACACACACACACACACACGATACCATACACACAGTTGTGAGACAGATACACAAGGGGGTATTATTCACATTATAAAACAATTCTTTATGTTACAGAAAATCCCCACCCCTCATTTCTCTCCCTGGTCCGTTGTTTATTTAAAATACAATTTGCCTGACAAAAATTCAGTTTGCAAGCGTTTTTCTGAGACATGCCTACTATCCAAAGTGAGGTTTACTCCCATTGTTCTGGGTACGCAGAAATGAAAGCAAAGGTGGGTAGCATGCAGATTTAGGACTTAGATCATCATCAGTTCCTTTGCTGGCTCTGCCTGAGGATGTGGTTTGCAGTGAGCCGTTTAAACTCTGATCCATTCCCCTCATTCATAAAATGCAGAGAATAATCTCTGCCTGTTTCAGGGATGAGGATTATTTTACCTAGTGATGATTAATGACCTGATATCAGTACAGCAGTCTCAGCGTCTTGCAGATAAAAAAGTACGTGTCCCGAGATTCCTATATTAGTTCATTGTTTTTCCTCCATGGGAACCTTAGCCGATTTGCTCCGGTAAAGGCTTGGGATGTTTCCAGGGGGCGAGTGATGTTCTGGGGGCATGGGATTTTAAAATGTGTTTGATTTTTTTTTTCTTTCATGAATGTTACCGTGTAAAATGATGCAATTATAAAAAACTCTTTTTCTCGACTGAAATTTTTCAAAGCAGCAAAGTGCATATTTTATGTATTGCTACCCCTCTGAAAGAGATGAGCTGCGATTCAGGTGAAGAACCAGGACACTTAAGTGAATGAGCATCTCTTTCCTCTTTTCTTAAAGACTCTATCCAATGTCTTCCCCTTAGCGGCACACACAACTGGCCAGTGCAACCATTGTGAAGTGGTCATTTTTTTTCCCCCCAGCATAATTCTATTTCTCTGTTCTCCTGTTTATAAGGTTTCTCCCTAATCATCTCTCTAATGAATTATTTTTACTTTCACACAGCAGCATACACATTTAGAGTCAAAATCATTTCTTCCTTTTAAAGGGACACACACCTTGACTCCTTTTTCGGCAGAAAGCCAACCACAAAAGCCTATATGATTTTGGCATTCCTTTTAAAATTCGTGCCTTGGTACATTAATGTCACAGTAATCCCAAATATTGTTACTCCACAATTTACTAGAGATTGCTTTGCTTGAGAACATGCTACTCTGCTCCTTTTGGCTTTAGGTTAATGGGGAAAAAATATGTGGTTTATAATCCTTTGCAAAAGGTTTTTTTCAAATACACAATAAAATGAAACACGTATACACAACAATGTGAGCAAATAATCAGAATGCACGAATCAAAGCAAGCCAGGACAAGTCTCAAGAATTCCAGAGAGGAAAAAGAAAGTCAATTTTTCTTTCTTTGTGCAAATGTCTAAAAATCCACAAAACAGAAAATAATGCCATTTCTGCCTTCATTTATTTTATAGGACTATTATAGGCATACATTTTTTTCTGTTACTTGCCCTGGATTTCACAGTTAAAGAAACATGCATATACATGCGCTGGTAAATTTGGTGCGTACATTTATTTACTTGTATTTGTATTAAATACAACATGTGAGCAATAGAATGAGTCCAAAGGAGAGAACAGTGGCCCGAGGGCTGTCAGGAACGAAGGGATGCTGTGTAACTGTTGTGAGATCAGAGGAAAATGCAAAGAACCGAGGAGGATTAAAGGAACTCCAGGAAGCTTTAGGAGACCCATAGTAAAAAGGGACAGAGAGAAGCAAGAATGGGTAGAATGAGTGCAGCAACAGGGAGCATTATTCCATCACTGAAAAGGCAGAATAACACTTAAAATATATGGAAGAATTGATACTCGCAAAGATTGGGATAATCAGAGTGAAAAAAAATTATTTCTCTTTTCAAGAAGTAGAGGTCAAGGGGGCATCTTATCACATGTTTTAAAAACACTTCATTGAGGGGCGTCTGGGTGGCTCAGTGCTAAGCGTCCTGCCTTCAGCTCAGGTCGTGATCCCAGGGTCCTGGGATCGAGCCCCGCGTCGGGCTCCCTGCTCGGCGGGAAGCCTGCTTCTCCCTCTCCCACTCCCCCTGCTTGTGTTCCCTCTCTCGCTGTGTCTCTCTCTGTCAACTAAATAAATAACATCTTTAAAAAAAAAAAAACCCAAACAAACAAAAAACACTTCATTGGGTTTTCAATTTTTTTTTTTTTGACTCCACAGACACAGAGTACAAAGATTTGGGATTTTGAGAAGAGTTTATTATATTAAAACTAAACTCAACTGTGTCCCATAGAACTTTTTTTTTCAAGTAGATATAAAGAATAAACATTATTTTAACTAGAAAAATCAATCCCAGTGGATATAGACTTGTCAGTGGAAATGGAATATCATGTAGGAAATATAGTTGATAAATAACAAGAAATGGTTTAAAAAATTGAATCCTCCAACATTACAACCTCTGAGTATGTTTGTAACTACTGTCCCTAATAAGTCTGTGGAAAAGGTAAAATAAACTTTGACCTCAATAGGGAGCCAAAATTTAAAACAAAAACAAAAACAAGAAACCAGGAACTATAAGAATTAGCAACCCTACATGTTTTAAGCCAATGGACAAAATATTAGTAAAAATGATCATGCGTTTCTGTTGCTGAGCTAGAAGATGTTGATTGCGAATATAACCACTTGAGATGTATAAGCAATTATATACTAAGTCTTGGATTTCACTCATCCTGGGAAAGGATATGATTATCTCGGCAGTTAAAAGCTATCTGGGAAGTGTGTCCTAGCGAATCTTGTTCGTTTGTGAGTACCCCTTTCCTTAGTCACAAGTTCTTTCCATGTGAGAGTATGTGACAGTATAACATACTGTCCACGGTGCTGGGCAGAGAACGTGCAGAGGGAATTTTTTAAAAAAAATTAGTACCTACTCAGATGCTTCTGTGGACCTCGGAGCATTCCTGAACATGTACAGTGATGCACTCTGGCTGAGAATAACTTGGCATTGATTCATGTGTGAATGTCTTCCTATTCTTCTATTCTTTATTAAGCAGCATTGTGTTAAAGTGTTCTGGTATGCTGAGGGGCAAAATACAAACATTTGTACAAATCTCCAGAATGACCCCTTCCAGAGCGGAAATAAAGACGGCTCCCAAATATCTCCTAGTTTCCCGGTATCACTTCAGCCCTCTAAACCAAACCCCCAACCTTCAGGTAACAAAGGTAAAATTAAAATAAAGTAGTTTGCTTTGGCAGCTCAAGGAATCTAAGCTGATTTCTGGCAACATCTTTTCTTTTAGTCCTAGGAAAACAGATTACCAAAGGAAAATGTGGCAGGAGGTGCACATTTTTTAAATGTAAGAAATTGTTCCCCAGAACTTTTCAATAAGAAAAAGCATGTGACCTCCTTTCCGTGAGACCCACAGTACAGTAAACAATTGAATCCATATTCAGCCAGATGCTTCCAGTGTGTAAATTACTCCCTGGGTAAATGTTAGGCACTTTTGGAGCCGCATTAACTCTTTCAGGCTTCGAGTATGCAATTTAGTAAATTACCGATGCCTGTATGTAATGGTGCTCCAGGGACCGGAAAAAGATTAATGTAGCTCTAGAAGTGCCTAAGTTCCTCTCAGGGAGAGCATCTGACTGAATGGAAGGAGCTTGTGTCTAATCATTCTTTGTAAAAGGAGGTATTCTTGAAAATAAAGTTACCTTCGTTTTCAATATTACCCATTCCCTCCCCAAAGCATACATACTAAGGACTTGGATTTTTTTTTTTTTTTCCGATCGGAGACAAGGTTTATTTTTGGAAAAAAAAAATCACAGTAACTATTAGTTCTTGTTCAACGTGGTCTTTTTGTCATTTTGGCACAGTTGATTTCATTCTGCTTTCGTCGCTTCTCTGAAATTCCCTCCTCTGGAATCATCCCTTACTGCTTATCCTATTACTTCTTTGATAGCCACCGTCTTTCTTTCATATTGTTTTCTCTTCTATCCCCACTGATATTTATTATGGACCCCAGCTTGGCTCCCTCCCTGTATCAATACCCACAGGGCTTTATCGATCTCTCCCAAGTTCAGGGTCTTATGTGGGTGTGATCCACTCCTCCAGGCAACCATCCACTTCTCGGTTTATACCATCTCAAATCAATTTGAGTCTATGGGTTATCTTCAGTTGGGTGTCTCACCACTGGTTCAGCACATAATGAAAACAGGGAGCCTCTCTCAGGGATCAGCTCATCACGTCTCATCTTCTACAGCCATGGGGCAGCTGTCAGAAGCCTAGAGTAGTTGCCACACTGATAATAAAACTAAACCCTTCCTTGCCTCATAAAGCCAGCTGGTCAAGGACTTGCTACTTTTTCTCACATTTTTTTTTTCTTTGCCTACCCTTAACGATAATCTCTTGTGAATGTCCCCATTCCTCTCTCATTCAGTGTCACTTTGAACTATTTTTATTGACTCCCTTTTTATGTCTGATAATAAATTCTCATTTTGCCTATCCATTTCTCCAAAAACCAACCAATTTCCAACTACCTGACTGAAGGGCAGTGATTTAATACTTCTTTTCTGTCTATTTTGATGAAAAACTTGTTTCTTGGCACAGAATTATATACTAGAAGGCTTATATAATATTTGTGTAATCTGTCTATAATCTTTGATACCTCCATGTGTTGGTATCAATAGATTTGGATATTCATGCTGGCTTGTATTATGTCAATGTTTAAAGCACAGGAATCATACCTGTTACATTTTAATAATAGTTATTCATTATATAGGCCCTCAATCTCTCTGCTGATGAGCCCAGCACTACTGGAGGGACCCCAAAGCAAACAGAAGAATCAAAATGTGCATAGAGTATCCTAAGTAACAGAATGTGTTAGTGCGCCTAAGGAAGAAATTGGTACTGAATTTTATGCAGAGACTTCTGAGCAAGACAACAGAGCATATCAGCTCTAATAAAAGAATATTTCATGAAAAGACTTGGGACACAGTGAGATCTGGGTAGGCAGAATAGACAGCAGCGGTCACAAAAGGTGACAGGAACAGTGCAAGGAGGAGAGGCATGATGGTAGAAATGAGTATGGCACATACAGGAGCACCGGGAGCCATGGGCCTCCTCTGGTACAATGATGGGACTTACTCAATCTCCATCCATTTTTACTGTGTTTCTGCATGTTTCTTGAAATACCATCTAATGCTTAGTTCAGTACATTTCTTTGGAGTATATTTAATTCATTAGAGTAAAAACAATTTCCAAAGAAAACAACAGGGCTAAGTTTTAAGATTTTGTAAAGACGAGAGCCAAAATCAAACGCCGTCTTATATAGCAGCAAAGGAATTACCATACCTTATTCAAGGTAAATATTTTCACTTCTGTTCTCTAGTCATTGTTCAATAGCTAGTGGGCATTTTAGATTTAAAAATTAGAAATTAGACATATGGAAAGAGTTGTGATTTTTAAGATTACGTGACTTAATATGAGTAAGCTGATCCGGCCCAACTCCACCATTTAGTAAGCATTCCAAGTGGGATTATGGTACATGTCACTATGAGATTGAGCATTTGAGATTGCCACCATTCAACCATTTTGATCTTCTCTAAATAGCAATTTCACGGGGCTCAAGTAAGACATTTTAAATAATCATGTTTGGGTAATGAAACCTATTTTATAGATGTAGTTTTGTTCCAGCCCTGCTCTGGGCTCTCCTACCAGACCCCAATTTCCCAGAGGAAATAGGACCATGGAGGAAGAAGTCTCCAATGTTGGAGAGATGAGTTACGTGGAAAACAACCTTTTCACACAAGGGGGCGTGTAATCCCCCAGAGGAGACCGCCATGTATCTGAGAAATAACTGCCTACATACACAGATCGCATGTGATCCAAGGGATAAAATTATTGCCTTTGACATTGAGAAATGGACACCCCTCCGTCCCTATTTTTAAACTCAAGACTTAGTCCTTTAGGGGCACTGGGTGGCTCAGTTGGTTAAGCCTCTGCCTTCGGCTCAGGTCATGTTCTCAGGGTCCTGGGATCAAGCCCCCCGTCGGGCTCCCTGCTCAGCGGGGAGTCTGCTTGTCCCTCTCCCTCTACCACTTCCCCCCTCCCTGCTAATGCCCCCCCCAAAAATAAATAAATGAAATCTTAAGAAAAAAAAAAAAAGACTTATTCCTTTCAACCAAAAAAGTTGTCACCTTTGAGGTAAAGCTGGTAAGAAACATCCGGGACCTCAGGGAAGAAGGCTTTCTAGTTTCTGTTGGTGGCCAAGGCAACTTTCTTCAAAGAGGTTTCAATCTGCCTGGCTTCCCAAGTCCTTTTCGGATCCTGGTTGAGACTGGTGGACCTGCTAGCCCCATAGACACCCAGCCATAACTATCGGGGAACTTGTCCTTTGGCATGGGTCAGGAGTGAAAAAAGAAAAAGAAAGAAAGAAAGGATTGCAGGGGGAGGGGGAGACCACCTACCTCAGTTTGAATTCTGGTCTCTCATGTCTAGCTGTGTGATATTGAACAAATCATTTGACTTCTGAACCTCAGTTTGCTTAGAAGGCACAATTTGCCACATGTGGCTCACAGACTGTCGGGCTGAGTGAGGACACGTGCTTTGTACACCGTACACTGTTCAAGGGCTACGCCAGTGCTGAATATCATGATTTGGCCAAAAGCCTGACAAACAACACTAGTTCCCAAGCAGGCCACCCTACTCCCTCCCAGCCCGTGCCTGGGCCAAATGCTTCCCCTGTTCCCCATCCGTCTCCAGTCTTCTGGGCACAAGAGAGCAGCAGCATGGCTAGAATGAAGGTTTTACCACCCCTCTCAGATTTTCACCTTCTATGTACTTTACTTTTTCCACTCTATGAAGTGTTTTACTTCAGCCATAATTTTTTTTCTACTTTAGAAAGCCAATAAGAATTAATCAATCAATAATTGTGTTGATGGGGGAAAAAAACCAATAAAAGTAGAACCATAAGAGGACTTGAACCTAATAACTTTGAAATATAAAGGGGAAGCTTTATCCATGGGAATTTACAGATATTATTTGGCCACCAGACGGCTTCCATATTTCTTCATTACTGCAATACAAACATAAGGAATACGGAGGAAAAAAACTCTATATAAGTGCTATAAATTTTGAGCTGAATTCCCTAGTCCGTACCATAGTAGTCATCCAAGGATTTTTTTTTTTTATATATAAAATCAGGCTTAATTTAGTGTATATTTTGCCTCTTCAACAAAAACTGTGGAAGAGTAAGCTTAAGAAAAAAAACAACCCACAAATATTTATACTATTTCCCCTCGTACAAATAAGCATCAGAATGTTTTTACTTGACAAACTAATCTATGGTTTTCAAAGTCTCCCCACTCCCAAATATTAAATTTTGTAACCCTTCGTTCATCATGCCACTTCTCAAAGTCTTCTTAGATCCTGATTCCTGCTTCCCTCCTCCACTCCTGTGCCTTGTTTGATACTTTCCCGTTTCAGGTAGTGAAGTGTCCTTTTGTTGTTTCGTTCCTACCTGAACCTTCCATCTAGGCTGTAGAGTTTTTCTTCACATTTGAAAAGAACCATTAGTCAGTCAAGTCCCTTTCCCTGTCACAATGGATCCTTCCATGTGCTCTAGCCCTTCCACATGCTGGTCCTTCAGCTGGGACTACTTGAGAAGTTGGGCAAGTCCCTGTGGTTTCAAGGGGAGGCTCAGTTCTCCTGCATGTACAAAACATTCAAGTAGATGACGCCCCAGGCCCCTTCTAGCCCTACAGTTTTAGGATTCTAGGTGCACGGCCTCAATGTTCTCTTCCGGCTATTTTATAATGACTCATTCCATCCACTTCCGCTCTCCATGATGAAGCTTCTAGCCTTCATCTACTGTCCTGCGTGCTTACAGATCTTACAGTGACATGATGCGTTGCGCTTTCCTGCAACTTTACTTGGATGACCTTTGGCCTCCTCACCATCACATGACTCCCTACGGCCACTCTCCTGGATTTCGCTATTGTCTTTGACGCTGATTGTTCTGAGCCTCCATCCTTTTCAACCGGTTCCCGATTCTCTGACTATCGTTTTCAGTATGAACTTAACACAGATATTTCTGGTGATCCCACCCCCTGATGATAAAGGGTGAAGGGGTGGAGAAGAAAAGGGGCAGCTCTAGGTGAGAGAGGAAGGAAGCAAAATCCTTTATCTCCTTGGCCCTGTGAACATCTACAGCAGGTCCTCTGTTTTTCTGAGAGACTCTCATAAACCTGGCCTTTCCCACCTGACGCCCAGGTACCTCAGGTTCTCTCACGGTTCCCTTTTATTGCTTTCACGTTTACGTGACGACGTAGCCTCTCAAAACTTCATTTCCTATTTAGGGAAACATCTCTAATGCAGCCTTTCAAACCTGTCTCTCCACTTTTCCAAATGACCAATTCCCCTAATTAGATTAATTGATCTGTGTTAATGTTAAGGAGAGAGTCATGTTCACTGTGAGATGAGAGAAGGAAGAGGGGCTCTGAATACAGAAAATCTTAGGTTCAAATCCTCTCTCTGCTACTGAGGAGCAGTGGGACTTTTAATTAACAGGCAACGATACGGTGTTTGCCATATAACAGGACTGTTCAAAACACTCTAAAAATAATTCATTTCTTAAGAGTCTTTTAATTTATCTATGTATGTAATCCTTATACCAATCCCATGAGGTAGATATTGTTAACATTCAGCAGTTGAGGAAGCTGAGGAACAGAGAGATCAAGTGTCCTGCACAAGACGGCAGGGCTAATGAGGGAGGAGAATGGGGATCTGAAAGCAGGCCATCCAGGGTATGCTCTTAAGCATAATACCATTTGGCCTCTGAGCCCCAGTGGGCTCACCTGAACAAAGGAGGATAACATTTTCTGAGTGGGGCTGTAGGAATTAGAGGTATTATGTATACAACATATGGCCCAGGACTTGCTCCTTCATTGGCTCCCAATACAGGGCAAATCATACCCTCCTTGTTTTTGCTCGTATTGCTCACTCTTCCTCCATCGCCTTTGCCGGTTCCTTCTCTTCTCTCCTATTTTGACTTTGAAGTATCAGAGGGCTTGGGCCTTAGCTAAGTCTTCATCTCATCCGGGATCGTGACTTTAAATCTACTCCGTCTCTACACTAACAATGCCCAAAGTCTTCTCTTCAGCCCAGAGTTGTCTCTTGAGCCTTTGTCCACACTGACATCACTGTCTCTTGCCATTACCACTTGATTTCTCGTAACACCTCAGGCTGACTCTATGCAAACCTGTACCACCCACAGCCTTCCCCATGTCAGTTGCCGGCAACACCATCCTTTCGGCGGGTTAGCGCCAAACTCTTGAATTCATCCTCATGACGGCAGAGTTGTGCCCCCCACAAAAGGTCTTCAGGTTCTTATCCCCGGGATCTGCAGATGGGACCTTACCCGGGTGTAGGGTTTTGGCAGATGATGACATTAAAATGAGATTAGAGTGAGCCCTCTTCTAATATGACTGGTATCCTTACAAAAAGGGGAATTTGGACACAGAGAGACATGCGCGTAGCTGTAGACAATGTGAAGACGCAGGAACACAAGTATAAAAAAGCCGAGGAATGCCTGAGGCTAACAGAAGCTAGGAACAGATGCTCCCTCAGAGCCCTAAGAAGGGATCGACCCCACCGACACCTGAATCTCAGACTTCCGGCCTCCAGAACTGTGAGACACGCATTTTGTGGCGCTTCGTCAAGGCAGCCCTCGGAAACTGGTACATCCTCGATTTCTTTCTTTGTCTTGCATTCCACGTACAATCTTTCAGCTCATCTCCCTGGTTCTACCTTCCATTTATATCCACAATTGGGCTTTGTCTCACGCCTTCCTTTGCTACCTAAACCCCATACCACTGGATCAATGTTATAGCCTCCCAACTAGTCTCTCCACTTTGACTCTGTCCCCCTCACAATCTAGAGTAGAGTAACCAGAATTTATATTCCTTTTTTTTTTTTTTTTTAAGATTTTATTTCCTTATCTGACACAGAGACACAGCGAGAGAGGGAATACGAGCAGGGGGAGTGGGAGAGGGAGAAGCAGGCTTCCCGCAGAGCAGGGAGCCCGATGCGGGGCTCGATCCCAGGACCCTGGGATCATGACCTGGAGCCAAAGGCTTAAGGACTGAGCCACTCAGGTGCCCCCAGAATTTATATTCCTAAAACAGGAGTAAGATTATGTCACTTCCTTTTGCTCAAAACTGCCCAGAGTTTGTCACTGGCATTAATATATTCCACTCAGTAAAATGCCAAAGTCCTTACAATAGCCCATGGTCTCATGGGTTGATCTGACCCCTGACCCCCTTATTTCTCTGACCTCACCACTGCTCTCCCTCTTGCTCGCTCTGCTCTAGCCTCATCGACTTGTTTTTGCTACTTGAACATGCCAGGTCTTGAAGAGAACCTGGGCTCCCAGCTCCCAGCTGCATGAGGCTCAGGTCAAGGCTTTGTTCCCACCCAGCCAGTGACTGAGCAAGGCAGGAATTTTGGAGCCAGACATTTCTTCTGCATGTGTGACTTCTTTCATAAGCAGCGTGTGCCTGGGGGCTCCCCACTGATGGCGCTGAAACTCCTCAGAGCTGTAGTGTCCTCTGATGCTCTTGGTAACCGGTCTTCCCTCTGTCCTTCCCCAGGGATCAAAGCAGTGCTGTGGTGGGAAGGTTCTCCCTTCTTCCTCTTGCCTAGCCTCACCTTGATTCTTCACAGGTGTTTCCCCCCTCTGTTCCTGCATCTCCTCTCCCCAGAATGCTTGTCCTCCAGCTACCTGCTAGGCTGGCCCCATGTCTCCCTCACGCCTTTGCTGAAATGCCACTCACTCTGCTCAAAACAGTGCTCTGACTCCATCTTCCCTGCTCGGATTCTTGTGCTCGGGTCCACTTTCTGCTTTTTTTCCCCCACTTGTCACTTTTTAACTTGTTATAATTTACTTATTTATCGTGTTTATTGTTTGTTTTCTACACTCTCCAGTAGAATGTGGGAATCTTTATCTTTTGTTCACTGATGTCTCCCAGTACGTAGACCAATGCTGGCAAATTAAAAACATGTTAAATTGGGGTGCCTGGGGTGGCTCCTTTGGTTAAGCGTCCAACTCTTGGGCTGGGCTCAGGTCATTATCTCAGGGTGGTGGGATCGAGCCCCGCGTCAGGCTACGTGCTCAGTGCAGAGTTTGCTTGAGGTTCTCGTTCCCTTTCCCTCCTCTCTCCCCTGCCCACTCTCTCTCGCCCTCTAAAATAAATAAATAAAAATTTTAAAAAATGTTAAAATTGATATCTTCCATTTATTTGCACATATGTTTAAAACTCTACTGTAAGAGGAAGGAGCTAAAAAACAATTGCTATTCTAACTGTGATATCGGGTTTTACATTTTGATGTTGCACCATTACTGTTGATATTATAACAGATAACAATGCTGACTGCCTTCCTTGTAATCTATTTACAGCTCTTCATTCGAGTTTTGCCCATAAGATGTTACTCGACCTGGACTACTGAGGGGCTGGATTCATATCTTAAGGTCTGCTTAACACTTCCCCTCCAGTCAGGGATGGTTCTGTGGCAAAACTAAGTTCTCTTTTCCTAAACAGCAGGCAAATCAATTAATGTGTATAATAGTGTGTACTGGATATGCTTTTAATCCACAGACTCAGTTGAGCATAGAATACTGCGTATCTTTATTTTCTCTACATCAACTTAATTCTGAATTCAACACATGGTATCCTTGGGTTCAGGAGACTGGATCTTAGTCAAGATCACGTTAAGGCTTTGGGTCTTAGAATGCAGTAAGGTACTGGAGTGAATCCCTGCAATCACTGGGCACCAGTCTCAGATATTCCTAGGCTATATGGTCTTCTTCGGTCTCAGGTCTCTGGGATATCAAGTTTGAGAATTTTGAGGGAGCCTGGAATTCATTGCTAAGAGTTTAGCCTCGCTAAAAGTGTCATCCAGCTTTTTACATTCTGTTGATACTAGGATCTTCCCGGGGAACACCAACTAATATTTCAATGTTAACATTTCAAAAGAGTATTCTGCCTCTAACAATGGGATAATGTGTTTGCATTCTTTATCACAGAGAGATTATGCTATTTTCCTTCTGAAGTCTCTGGAGAGTGGTTTCCCATGCCTTTTAGCTCCACTTCCTCTGTAGCGTGAAGAGAGAAAAAACAATGCTAGTTTGCTAAGTAATCTTTCCAAATGGAACCACAAGTCACCTACCAAAATGGCGGCATGGAAATTGCCCCTTTTGCATGATCAAATTAATCCAATTATATCCGACTTACATGCTTCTCAGTAACTATGTCATCTCCCCCACCTCTGGACATTGTGCATTATTAAGAGATGAGAGGATGGGGGTCCCTCTTCCCAACTGTTCCTGTTAAGTTAGTCCATAGCGGCTCTCTTGCCCTGGTCAAGCATTACCAACCTTGAGCTTAACTGGCTTCTTTTACTAAAGGGAGAAAGAAGGTCTTTCTTTGATATAAGAGTATCAATAGAATGTAAAAAGCCCATCAGTTTAAAAACGGATGTAGTTTTGTCACAGCTGGTACAAGGAAAAGAGTTGGGGGAAGCACTGCAGACGGGTTGGGGAGGCAGAGACAAAGAATCCTGAATAAGGAATGGTGAAAAGACTGAGCAGCTGGAGGTTCACAGGGGATGGCTTGGCAGGAGCAATGGAAGAACAGGTGAGAGAGGGGAATCGGGCGCCTCATCAGAGACCTCGTGTGCCAGTCAGAGAAGTTTGGGTTGATTCATAGGCAGTAACAAAGCTCTGTAAATTCTGGCCATGAGCGCGCTTGTGCTCATGAGCGTGCTGTGCTTTGCAGGGGTTGGTGTAAGCACGAAGAACAGCCCACAGACGACTATGATCATCCAGACGCAGGTAAGCAGCCCTGATGATGAAGGGCAGCTGGGAGATGATAAAGGAGCAGGAGCAGAATGAACTAGGAAAGAAGGGGGGTTTGCAGGAGTAGCAATGCGGGCAGGGTCCTGGAAGGCCAGGTAAAGAGCGCCCCCCCCCCACATAGATGTGAGGGTAACAAGCGCTGACAGCCTTTTTGGAGACTCACTCCCTGAAGACAAGCACCGCGTATTCGCTGCTGCAGTTCTCATGGCTGTTATTATTATTGGTCGATGACCCAAGATTTCATGATTTAAGGAAATTAGAAACCAAGTTTATTTGTAAAAAGTGAAAAGGTTGTATTGCTGCGAGTAAGAGGCAGCGCCCCTGCTCCGCCCGCACCCTTTGGGCGCCCACAGTTCTTACACTGGGTTTCTTAGTGCGCTCGCACCTGTCTGCCTGGAGGCAGGGGTGCGGCAGGGAAACGTGCTGGATGAGCCAAAAATGCCACGGAGTTCATGACAGACGAGAACTGGCTTCCTCGCCCCTCGGGTGGGAGGGCTCGGCACACACAGCCTCTCGGAGGCAGAGGTCCGCGTTAGGGGTCCATGCCAGGCACCCAGGGCACCCAAGGTAGCCAAGTTAACCTCCTCTTTAATGTGCTTTCTGTCTCCTTCCCCCTTTCCCCGTCTCACTTTCCCACCTCCCTTGGAGGGCTTCCTGGGATCACTTCCCAATTAAACCACTCCAATCCTGCCCCAGGGACTGCGTCGACAGGAACCCCAGCCAGAAGATGCCACACAATTTCAAGTACTTATGACAACCAGATTCCATTAGCACCGAAGTCCTGCCTTGCTGGCCCTGCTCACAGCCATGGCGCACGCCTTCTGCCTTCCATGACGGCAGCTGCAGAATGTTTTTTTCTTTTTTTTTTAAGATTTATTTGACAGAGAGAAAGCACAAGCAGGGGGAGCCGCAGGCAGAGGGAGAAGCAGGCTCCCTGCTGAGCAAGGAGCCCAATGTGGGACTTGATCCCAAGACCCTGGGATCATGACCTGAGCCAAAGGGAGACACTTAACCAACTGAGCCACCCAGGCGTCCCACCTCAAAATGTCTTAAACCAGTTTCCACCAAACCATCTTATTTACACATCTGATGGCTCACTTACTCCACTAGTTACTGTTTTTGTTTTTGGTAGAGGAGTAAAAGGGAGGACTTAGCTCCCCAATAACTTTCATTTCGCCTTTGAAAATGGGGGAAGGCTGCTGGGCAGGATCCTGTGGGTGGTTTTCTTCCTCGTGTGCACCTCCAGGATAATCCCTGTGACTTTCACAGTTGAACTTTATAATTGGGTTCCACCGAGTAAGTCACTTCTTCCTTCTTGGTTTCAGGATTTCTGCACTGGGTCTCACCCTGGCAGACAAAGGGCAGAGGTAAAAGGAGAGGGTTGGCTGGAAACAGTCGACAACACAAGTGATGGACACGGGGATGAAGCCATTATTAATTATTTTAAAAACAACTCTATCTGCTGTTTATGTTAACCTTTGCTAACTCCATTAGCTATTTACGACCATAATTGCATGCAACGAGCCATGGATTTCTTCCAGATGGGCTGCATCATGATTTTGGAGGAGGATAATATTTTGTGGTTGTTATCTCTCTCTCTCTCCTCTTCATTCCCCGACCCTTGCTTGTTTATTTCTTCAACAAATACTTTTTGAGTGCCTCCTACATGTCAGGCACCCCACTAGGTGCAGGGGATAAAGTGGCAAACATAACGGATCTAATCCCTGTCCTCATGGTGCTTCATTTCTTCTTTTTTTTTGAGGGGGGGGCTTCATTTCTTCTTTCCACTTGCATTCCTTATCTAAAAATATTACCTGTTGTGTTGTATAATCAATGCTCATTCTCTCTGGCAGTCTCTCGCTCTCTCTCTCTCTCTCTCTCTCTTTTTGTTTTTTTACCTCCCGAATATCATTTAAAAATTGCCAGTGAGGAACCTGTAGCATAAACAAATCTTTAATACCCTCCCCTCCAACACACATAATTTTAAGCATTTACTGTAGGACATACGTTTGCAGCTCACCAAAAATAGGGTTTATTTTTATTTATTTGAAAATCCTCAAATGCATGCTATGGATCAAACCCAGAGTTATTCTTTTGGCCAAGGAGGCGTGCTGGCAAGCCATGGTTTGAGCGGCCAGCAGCAGACAAGGTCCAGGAATGCCGAGACAAAATGCATGTGAAGAAGAGATGAAGGAGAGCCCACGGGGCTCTGTAACTCTGATTAAGTGGGCCCCTGAAATAACTTTAAAATGTAGACTTTAAAAGATATATCATACGATCACATAAAGGAGGTGGTTATGAATCACTGATGGTGGAAAAATTCTCAAGGAGAGTTCTAAAAACTGCTTGATGTTAAGCAGATGCATTATCCTTTGGACTGAACCACAGGAAGTTAAAGTTTTAAGATGATAGACAAAAGAGTATTTTTTTTCTTTGATGGTTGGGATAAAGTTTCTACCAAAAAGTCTAAGGTCAGCAATGATAAAAAATAATTTTAGGTGGTTTAAAAAGCTTAATTATATTGCTGTGTAGCCTTTTAGTAAATATGCCATGGAAATTGACAGTGAATTCCCATTAATTATAATTCAGTTCTAAATATCTTAGAAATTTCACATATAGCCATTATTTATTTACATATTTTAATGCTCATTCTTATTTAAATGACTACTGGTAATTTCATTTTATGAATCAATAAGATCAGAACTTACGCCTACAAGAAGACTAGTTAGCTTTTACAATAAGCAAGCATTTGAGATGAAGGTGTTATCTGAAAGCTATCAATTATGGCTCAGAGATTTGCGTTCCCCAAAATTATTCTAAGTGGAACAAATGAGGAGCTTGTCTTTGAAAGTGATTTCAATATTAAAATCAGGCACAAAGAAACTCAATACTATTTATTTCTCTAACCCTGTTTACTTGAATCTCACTAATAACTAAAGAGCACAGCTTAATTTATCTTTAATTTAAATTGGGTAACAAATTAATAAATTAAACAGTGAGTTTCCTAATTGTTTTTTGTCAGGTGGTATCCAAAGTTGCAAAATATGTACCTACCTGAGTGAGATTTCTGCATAGTGAGAACTAGACCTTCCACTTTCATGTAATTACTGAAACAATAGCACCTTATTTGATTTGGCACTTACCAATTAATTATGTATTTTAACACTATAGATTTCAGCATCTTCATTGTGAAACACTGGTAAATTTAATTTAGAAAAAAATACTACCGACTTTATATTTGAGGTATCTTGAACTCGTTCATGTTCATTTGCATTTAACATACCTCAGGTGGGAGACAATATGGGTACTACAGTTAATGCTCAGGGCATGTGATGTGCATGAACATGTCATGTGTCACGCATTTCATGGCGGCGAAAAATTGAGAAAGACTGATGGCAGAATATACCAACACATTTTGTCGTCAGTTATATCGATATTCCAATTTTCTTTCACTTATTTTATTTTATTTTTTTAAGATTTTATTTATTTATTTGAGAGAGAGAGAGAGCCCAAGCAGGGGGAGTGGCAGAGGGAAAGGGAGAAGCAGGCTCGCCACTGAGCAGAGAGCCGGTGGAGGGACTCAATCCCAGGACCCTGAGATCATGACCTGGGCCAAAGGCTGACGCTTAACTGACTGAGCCACCCAGGTGCCCCCGATATTCCAATTTTAAAGAGGGAGGCCCAGAAACTCAGAAATATTTAATAATTTGACTCATATCACAAGAGAAGGAAAGGAGTTAAACTAGAACTTTCCAATTAGTTAACTGTAAAATCTTTGAAAAAATAAAAATATTTGCAAAAATTGCTTAAAACATGAATGCCTTGGGACGCCTGGGGTGCTCATTCAGTTGAGTGACCAACTCTTGATTTCCACTCAGGTCATGAGATCCAGCCCTGTGGTTCGGCTCTTCCCTCTTCAGCAGGGAGTCTGCTTGAGATTCTTTCCCTCTTTGCCTAATCCCACTCCCATCCGCTCGCTCTCTCACTCTCTCTCTCTCTCTCAAACAAATAAATAAATCATTAAAAAAACTGAATGTCTTTAATCATTTTTAATGATCAAGTTTCCAACTGATTATCGATAGGCATCAATTTTAGTAAACATTTTTAACATTTTTAGCAGCAGAACAATGTACTCAAGTGGATTTTCTGGATCCTGTAACTTTTCATTTCTTATTTTGAAGTTAAAAAATTTATAAACTAATATCAAGTTTTCAAAAGATGTATGTACAAAAATATATGAATGTGGTTTGTGTTCGTAGTGTCTGTGCCTGTAATGATTCCAAAAATTTTTTAAAAATTGAAGTGAGAACACTTTACAGGAGATCTACTCCCTTCACAAAATTTTAGTGCACAATACAGTATTATTACCTGTAGGCACAGTGTTGTACAGCAGGTCACTAGAACTTATAATCTTACATATCTGAAATTTTATACCTGTAAAATTGAAAAAAAGATACTCTGAAGTAGTAACTATGATAATGATTATTGGCCATTTATTATTATTGGCCATTCTTCCTTTCATTAACAAAAATTCTGTATTCTCTGTGGTTTTCTTTTGGGTTAATCCCAATATTAGCATTCTAGATGCTTTTCATCAATGAGTTTTTGTTTTTTTCCTTTAACGAGCCAAGTAAAAGTGCTTGATGCAAACCAAAGAAAGGAAGGAAATAGGGTCTATTTTTGCTTCTTGCCATTGGCAGAGGAGTCATCATGGATTAAGAGATTCCTAACCCAGAGTTCTCCACTATATCTCAAAAGCAGATGCCCCCCCCCCCCCCGGCAAAAGCCAATAACATATGAGTCCCAGATATTAGTTCTGCATTTAGATGTTCTGCCTTAAGGCTCACTCAGGTATGGCTGGACAGGACCTATTGAGGAAAGCCAAGCCGGGAACTTGCATGCCAAGAAGGGTCCTATGGGTTCTGGGCAACCACTTTCCCCTGCAGGTGATGAAGGATGCTTTAGTCCAGGAGATGTCTTCAGAAAGTATGGCATCAAGAGATCTCAGACCAGGCAAAGAGATTCTCAGGGGAGTGAAGGGGTTTGATACTCTCCATCCATCCTTATAGATTGAGAGACAGAGGAAACAAAGTGACCCTCAGATACTCAATACCAGGACCTGAAGGAAATCTGTCAGCACGTAGCAAGGCTCAAACCAATGGACTAGAACTAGGAGACTGGGGAGGATAAGGCACATTCCTGCCTATAGAGAGGATGAGTTTGGGCTTTACAACAAGGCAAAAGTGCAATAATGTCAAGTACAGCACTTGGACTAGGGCAGCCTGACAGCCTAAACTGGTTAAATCTTGTAGGTTTGAGCCTGCGGGTTGAACTGAGTATCCCCAGCTTTGTCAGAGGCTCTGAGTAGGAAGACTCTGACCTCACCTTGTTTACTGAGCAACAGTTACAAATCTCCAAGGTTTGAGTCTGTGCTACGTCATAGGGGAATGTTTTAGAGATTTTAACCTGGCTCTCTTATTCCTCGTAGGAAGAGACCATCAGCATCATCAAGGTCCAAGCCAGCAATGAAACAAAGTGATAAGGAAGCAAATGCCCTCTGTCCCATAGAAAGTGAGCATGGGAAAGGCAGGTCTTGCTTCAAGACCAGATTTGCTTTATGGTAAAAGAAACAACAGAGTTTACGTTGGTTCTAGAAATTGAACATTTTCTACAAATAAGAGTAGTAAATAACATTTATTGGATCGTTTCTCGAGTATCTTCTATGTTCTCGGCACTGCTCTAGGTACGGTCCACAGATAACGTACAGCCTCTGCAATAATCCTGAAAAGTAAATATTATAATCACAATTTTACAGGCGAGGAAACGGGGTAAGGTCACGTGACAGTCCGGTGACATGCTGAACTAATATTAAAGCGCCATCGTCTCTGTGCCCAGAGCCTGTTAATGTGGCTTTTAGTATCTCAAATGAGACTGCAAAATTGAGAAGCATGGCATTCACAAATAGACAAATTATCTGTAATTGTAGACACTGGATAAGCAAGGAGTAGAAGAAAGTTTTTCATACACAGTACCTCTTACTTAAATAGCTGCATTAAAAAAAGTATATGGATATCTATGGATTGGTGTGGCAAGGGGGTGGAGAGAGAGAGAGAGAGAGAGAGAGAGAGAGAGAGAGAGAGAAAGAGTCTTCACAGGGAGTTCCACAGGGCGCGAAGAAACAATATTGTGTTCCTCAAAAGCTCTAATAGGTGACACGGGTGAGTCAAAAAAGAGTCTTCATCAGTCAAGTAAAGATAATGTTTTGCTACTTTTGTGTCTAGTGGCACTGTAGAGCCGGGAGTCAGTTTGCTAGCTATTGTGGAAAGGGCCTCACCCATTTAAGAGATGGACTTGTTTTTATCCTCTCAGAGGTTAGGCTGGTGTTAGTCCACAATGCCTTAAATTATATTTGAAACAAGCATTTATTTCATTCTCTAAGCCTTTACTAATTCTTTGCCAGAACCTTACATTTGCCCTCGGGCCTTCTGGGAGATAAGCTCATTTCAGCTCACATTTTATTCTTCTGGATCGGCTTGACTTGGAGAAGACAGAAAACACCAAGTAAAATCTTGAATGGATTTCTCAGCCTTCTGTCTGCTTGACTTTTACATAAAGTGAGAAATAGGCTCAGCATTAGCTGTGGCCTTCTGCGATAATCTAATAGAGAAAATCTGTGGAGAGCCCTGAGAATAACTTCATAGTAAGTGAGGTAAAGAAAAATACTCCACCATATGGCCCTTTACCAAGTAGCTAGAGGACGGGCTCATGGCTGGGGCATGATTTTTTTTTTTTTTTTCCATCCCCAGCATCCAAAATTGAATGACACAGAGATCATTTTGATATCTATTGAAGAAATCTCCTCGATAACCCACTCCCCTCAACCCTTCTGAGGTTTGCGCGCCATGACACCTCACTGGGTCTGTGCCTTCATTTGGTGGCAAAATTAACTGCCGTCTTCGTTATCTTTGGAAAGAGGGACACAGCTGATGGTTTACAGTCAAACTGAGGTACAGGCATTTTAATGAATTGATAAAAAATGACGGATTCAGAAAGTCACTCTTTTGTAACTCCTAATGGAATCACGGGTCTAGGCAATAATCATCTGAGGCTACTAGGGCCTCCGGGTAAAAGGCCAAGGGCGTCTGTAATGGACAGATCAGGCAGACGGCACCAGAACCTGCCGGTCACTCTCAGCAGCCCTCCAAGGGAGTCCACCTGTATGGAATTTCTTGGCCTTTAAAAAAAAAAATCTTGAATCTCATCAACAAATGAATGACATTAAAAAGGAAGGAGACTATCACAGAATACGAAAGGCTGGATGAAAAAAAAATGCACTGCCTGACTCTTGTTTGGATCCTGATTTAAACAAACCGTGAAGAGACATTTTCGAGACAATCCGAGAAATTTCCATATGGACAGAGCATTAGCTGGTACTAGGCACTGATCTTGTGTAAGGTGTGATAGCGGCCTGGTGGTATTCTCAAAACAAACGAGTAACGTAGTAATGAAGCGTCTTTACTGACACGTTAAAGTATTTGTGAATGAAATGATTTGCTTTAAAGTCCTTCAGCAATAAAAACATAATAAATAAGTAATGGGGACAGAATCAATGAAATAAGACTTGCAAAATATACTCTCTACTTTTGTATATACTTGAGAACGTTCGTAATAAAAGCTAAAGCATTCAGGGCTTTTACTGTCTTGTTCAAAGTACACACACCTAAAAGAAGTCCTGTGGCCTCTTATCCATGAAGAGAAGCAAGGAGATGGAGGAACCCAGTGCTCAGAATGGGACTTCTTGTGAGTGCCTTTTTTTTTTTTAAAGTAAGAAGTTAACATTTCACTTTTTCCTCCAACGGTAGGCACAGATTAGGGCCTGTTTACCTCTGTAAATGGATTAATTTTCATAGTTTTGTAATAGTTTTTACAAGAGGAAACTTGTATCAGGAAATATTTAAGACATTTAACAGGAAAAAAACACGTAAGATTTTTAAGTTTGAGAATTTTATTTTTTAACTTTTACGTTCTAACCCCTACTCCCCGAAGAACCACTCACTATTCCTAGGTTCCATTGGTTTAGAGACTTCAGGTTGTTAGGAAAAAGCCTCAGTCAAGGTCATTTATACAGAGACCGTATTGAACTTTTCCATGAAGGCGGTGTTTTGCTTTCCAGATGGAAAAATCCTGAAACCCAGCAAATCAATGCAAATCTTATTCTCCATTCTCTTCCCCTTTCTGTTTTAATTTTCCTGTTTGTTTTCCTCAGTGTTTGCCCCTGTATCTGTGTTTACTCTCTCACCTGTGGCAAATACATGTTTTAGAGCTGAGTTCCTGCTGGTGCTTGTCCTGTGTTGACAATATTCGGCCGTGCGTGCAGCGCACAAGTCACGGTGCATATAGCAGTGCAGAGGAAAATAAACTCCATCAACATATTCACGATTGGATATCAGAACAGCTATTGTTTTCAGGCGACGTTAAGGAACTTCAAAGAGAATTGAGGGACGATGAGAGGAGGAGCAGAGCTGAGGAGAGATGGCTGGGTTGGGAGAAGGCAATGCCATTGTACAGACACATAAATGACAAAAGGAAACACAGCAAGACTTGGCTTCAAACGGAATGTGTATGAAAAGCTCATTCAAGCTCGAGCCATCTGACACCCGCAAACAAAAGTAGCTGCCACTAGACAGATA
This sequence comes from Callorhinus ursinus, assembly GCF_003265705.2. NCBI lineage: Eukaryota > Metazoa > Chordata > Mammalia > Carnivora > Otariidae > Callorhinus > Callorhinus ursinus. The sequence goes on along the minus strand of NW_027397079.1, from coordinate 13,588,920 downwards.
TAGTTGCTCACTGGAGATTGAAGTTCTGAAAGCTTTGTAAAATTATCCTGCATCTTGCTGACACCCTACATCTGTATCTTACTTTGTTGGTGGACCAGCCATTTCCTGAGAGACTCTGGCTGGGTGCCCTCAGAGCAAATGCCTCTGTGGCCAGCCCCTCAGGCAAGAGATACTTCTATTTTCTGAAACCATCCGGTCAGAGGTCCTAATCAGTCTATTTTTCCCCCCAAGGTATGTATCTTGCCCTTTAATCTTAGGAGGCTTTTTAGGAGCGACCTCATAAAATCAAAAGGTCATTGCTTTAATCTGAATCAATTCAACAGAAAATTTCAGAAGAGGTCAGGTTTTCTCTGGCTTTCTTGGATTTAGTGTCGTTTTCTTAAATTGAGTATAAAACACCCCATAAAACATAACAGAAGAGAGAGTTGGGCACTTAGCCTTGACCCACATCTTTTAAGGGTCATCTTCCTAGTGTTAACTATCCAAAATTAATTACTCATAACACATAGAACTCCTTATAAATTCCGTGTGAATACCTAAAGTGATCATTTTTCTTTGCACCTGCTTATACAACAAGCATCCATTAAGTTTTAATTATCTCTTCTCCTGAGCCTTTCATCTTTGTGTTCCATCCACTGCTAGAGGCCTTTGAAGATGGAGATTTGGATTTCATATGTGCAGTTCACTGAAGGACTTACTTTAGGCCATACAAGTTCAGAGCTTGTTGATTGAAGCTATGAGGCCCACACATCCCCCAAATTCCACTTCTCTCTGAATTGAAACTACTATATTTTCTTAGGGAATCGGGGACAAATTTGGCCTGCAGTGTCTATATCCCTTCTAGAATGGAAACCTTATGATGAGATCAAAGTTTAAAAGCAGCTTGCTTTGTTCTGGGCAAATTGCGCTTTAAAATTTAACATAAAGAAATATTGCTGTGTGCGGGCACTGGCTCTAAAGAATTATATAACAGACTAAGAGGGAGAAAAAGAAGGGGGGGTGGGGCCTAGAAAACCGTAATATGCATTTAGAATCTTCTTTATACTCAAGCGGCCATTGATTTATTTTAATATATTACTTGTCTTACTGAAATACAGTGTTGTTTTGAATTTTATTTGTTTATAGCTATTGAAGGATTGGGCTCCCCATCTGCTTGAGACAGCTCTCGAACAAGCGGTATGACCAAATCTAATTATTTCTCTTGCTACAGCGGTAATATGCTGTATCTTCAGAAGAAATCGATTCTAAAATGTATTCAAAGAAACCTGCCCACCATCCACGTCAGAGCATTCAATAAAATAAACTTTGCTGTCTGCCTAAGTCTTGAGATACATTAAAAATCGAGGGCTGGGATAAAAATGAGGTTGCTCTCATTTGAGTCACCATAACAGTTCAATATCAAAGAAAATCACTAATCACTCAGTAGACAGATGTCCGTTCACTTAAAAAATCTTCACGTACCATTTATTTAGTTTTATTTCATTTCCTTTCGTCTATGTGTTGATAAGGAAATTGGTATTTGAGTGCCGGCATTTGAATTTTGAGATGCTAAAAACCTGGCAAGAACTAAGCACCTCTTATTTTAAGCACCACTCAAGTGTCTTATATGCAGTTAGCTGTGACTGTAAGCTTTGGAGGTGGAGAGCAAGCAGCTAACTTGTGTGCGTGTGTGTGCGCATGTGCGTACGCGTGTGCGTGCACGTTTAAAGGCGATCATCATGCCATATAATTCTGGCTGGTTTGTTTTGTCACATGTAAGATAATGGACTCTTAAGCTGTACAGCAGGATATTGTTTGGAGTCGATACAACCCATTTAATCGAAACCAAATTCCTTTCCTTAATCCATTCAGCTGGGAAGCAAACTTTCCTGCGTGATCTCTACTTCAAGCCGCGGGTACAATACCCAAACTGCTAACACCAACACACTGACACCTTGATTGCAGGAAACAGGTAAGACAGATGCTAAGTCACAGTACGAAAAGCAGAGGGAAGGGATCTGCTTACCCATCTCACAAGTACTTTACCTAACTGTTTGCTGTTAATAAAATGCTGGAATTTGGATTTTGGCTGACATTTTCAAACTTCATTTATATGACAAAAATGATTTGGATGCATTAAAATTAGGGTGGAAAAGGCAATTAGAAAACTTAAAATACACTATGAGTATTTTATTTTAGGTGCCTTGCCTATGCCTAATTTATGTTAGTTACTTAGTTATACGTACATATAGATTGGAGTACGACCTCAGTAGAGTGGAACCCGTCTCTAAACGGTCTTTTGTAAAGTGAAAACACAGTTACTGTAAAAATCATAATCTAACCATGGCAGCAGACCAGTTTCTTTCCTCCTTTATTCCTTCAGTCTTTCTGCTGCTCTCTTCCTCCCACTCCCAACGTCCCCGGTCTGTCATGGGTTTTGGTTTAATATTTTCACTTCCACCGAATAAGGATTTTGGCTTAAAATTTAAAATTTTATCTTTCCAAGAGCAATGTTAACAGGCCACCATTACATAAGAAAAAGTGAAATCTACCAGCAGGTGGCCAAGTGTAGAGCAAGCAAAATTTTTACTGTTTCAAAGCCATTTTCCTGAAGTTGTATGAACCAAACTTCTGAAATATCCCAAATAAGAGATTTTATAGGAAATCCTATAGAGACAATACACTTTTACTGTTCAGCTATCTTGAAAAAACTTCCAAAAATCTATTTTAAAACCATGTTTGGTAACTTGAAAAATAAGTTCTTTTCGCTGCCCAAATTTCTGAGTGCAACGATCCATAGTCATTTTAAATGCTAGAATAATCAAAGGCACCGTAGAAAACCATTGAAAATAGTTCCATAGTCCCACTGAAGTCTGGCTTGTATACGTGGTGCTTTTCCCTTTCTTCTTTTATTTTGTTCCGTGCCAGCATAGAAGTGAGGATCCAAGTTGAGAGCCAGCGTCAGGCAGCGTTAAGCAATGTGCACAGTGGTTCCAATTATTTTAAGGTAGTATGTGCCCATGGATAATTGCTTACACATTTACTTATTCCTAATTTGGGTCTCACTGTTCCTAAGTAGCTTCATCATACCCTCTCTGAGCAGGCCCTTTGCACCCCTGGGCTAAATCAGACATCCAAAGTCATCTATTCATGAGTACAGTGTTACCATTAGCAATGTGCAATGGTTGTCACAGAGCTCTGGGATCAGCAGGTGGTATTCTGCATGACCATGGTTGCTGGAGAGATAAGGCAAAAATAATCTTCTGGGAGAAATAAAAGAAACTATGTAATGAAATCAGTATTCTAAAAAATAATACGTGTTCAAGTAAGCTTCAAAGCCCATTTATTATACTTCTGGTCCAAAAAAGTATCTATAATCATTTTATGAGCAGCTGATGACTTGAAACCAAGACCGTCTATTACAGTTATAGTATACACAAAATTATAGATGTTGGTACATTGCTCCATTGTTCTACCCAGAGAATATCAACCCTCTTTATTTAAAGGCCAGTATATCCCCAGGCAAATTGAGTTTCCGTGCTCAGTTGGTTCAGAGCCTATTTCAAGCAAACGCTGACTATGTCAAAATATATACTGATTTTGTGATATACATAGTTTTCCAAAGGACGAAGTGAGATCACCAGTCTCAATCCGTTTGTGACTTGACTTAGATTTAAAGTTGCCCTCAAGAAATAGCTAGCTGGTATATAAGTGCACTGAAATATTTTACATTGAGATACCTTTCTCCTTATCCTTCAGTTTTCTGATCATGAATTACTAAAATTATCTTGAAAACTTGAAAAAAAATTCTATTATTGAGAAAATTCATTATATTAGTCTAAGGCCAAACCGCCTACTTATAATCAACAATACCATTTTGAGTACTTTGTTCTTTGTGACATTTTCTAAAAGAATAGCTCTCCCTACATTAATCCTATAATAGACAGAAAGAGTATGAAGTGCAAGAATATACACAGATTGCATTATAATTCCTTTTTTTCTGTAAAAAAGATGTCAAAGATAAATCTAAATGTGGTTTAAATATACACTTTGCTTCAAATGTTTAGGAAATGATGCCTAACACAGAGAAAAATAAAGCCATTAATTTTCCATTTGCATTACTTGCCCTTGAACTTTATTTGACATTTCTCATTTGCTTTTGCAATATAAAGTCCAAGATTCCAGTTTAAAGGATGTAAATGTTAGGTTTTGGTTTTGTTTTTGCATTTTTAGGGTATAGGTACTTATTTTTCTTAATGTCCATTTTATATGGACAATTTAAGTACCAATTTAAGTTGTATGTGGCTCACATCTATTACCTATCCAAACTCCATATAGCTCTACTTCTGAAGGCTTTTAGAAAATTCTATTTGGACTATTTCACCTGAGAATATATCACCCACAATGTGCACTTTGCAAACTGAATTAAATTGTTTTTCTCTCAACTCTTTGTCAGTATATAGTTCTTCCCCACCCCTACATGAAAAGAGAGAGAAGAGTACAGTACTTACGGAGGTGTAAGATGCTCATATGCAGGTAATGTACGAACAAAGTCAATAGCCTGGATTTATCATATTCACTAACAATTTAAATTTAAGCATATCATTTTATTCCTTTCTCTCTCCCTCCCAGCTCCCCACCTTATTCTCTCCTCCCCTTCCTTCTTCCTTCTAACATCCTGAACAATTCCTGTTGTAACAGGGACTGTATCAGATGCGGGAGCCACGCAGTTATCAAAACAGAGGCTGCCCCCACCCTTGGGGACCTAGTCATTCAGTGAGAGAAGGACAGTCAGTAGATATTCATAAAGTCCTACAATTACAAAGTGGGGCAAGAGTCAGAGTGAAAACTGCTTGGACCAGGAATGAGTACACCAGAACATCCGGTTTAGGTGAAGAGTTGAGGAAAGGCTTCTCTGAAGAAGGATGTTTGAGTATAGTGCATTATTACCAAATAACAATAAAAACAATTTTTTGAGGATATAATGTGTACAGGATTCTGTGCTGAGTTCTGATGTTAAAATTGATAATGGCCAAAAAGCAGACCAAGACAAACGAATAAACAAAAAACATGCAAAGCTCTGATTCTTACCCTCCCTCAAGGATCTTTATGATTATACTTGGGTAGTAGAATCTTAATAATGAATTAGTGCATTGTTTCTATAAGCAGAGTTTTTCTAAACACCCTCATATACATTCTCCTACTTAACTGCACATTAACCCTGTGCACTGAGTAGGTAACAAGTAGTCTTTTGTCTAATCAATATTGATTTTCTATTCTATGTCATAACATGTTTTCTGCTGGATTCTGGGAATATGGTATTGAAGGAAAGTCTGCCGCTGGCTTCCACAACGTGCAATCTAGTAGACACACAAGGGGGAGGGAGATCCTATGAGCCAAATTTCCTCTTGGGAATAAACTCAGGGTGGTTTGGAGCACATGGGAGGACCACGCATTCTTGGCTTGAGGTCAGGAGAGACAGCCTGTGAGGCAGTTACCAGAACACTCATTCTACAGGAGTAGAAACTGAAGCCCATGAAAGATAGAGGACTTGCCCAGTTTCAAATTTTTTAAACATTTTATCTGAGATAGAAGGAATTAAGTATTATTTACTCAAATCATTACTGTCTGATTGGTATAGCTAATCTAATCTTAATTTAGGGGATGATATTTACATTAGGATGATATTTACATTACATTTACATTTACATTCCAACTACAAGGCAGCTAGAAAGGCAGATTCTTACTGTTTGATAACAGAGTCCTAGAAACAAAAATAAACATAAACAAAAAGACCCGTAAACCTAACATCTAGCTTTGAACTTTTCTGCACGCCAACTTTCTCCACAGGAGGACTTAATGATCCCTGCAAGCTACCCGTCTTGGGGAAGATGGAATCGGGACAGGAAGGAGTTTGCGATCATATTCAGGAATGAAGGAAGACAACTTTCATTTAAAAATTCTTATTTTAAGTATCGTCTTTAAGTATAACTTACCTTCTCTAACAGCATAAAAGAAAGCCTGAAATGTGCAAAGGGCTTTAGCTCAATGGCGCTTCTTTATGGAGTTTCAACAAAGAGAACTGATTTCTTCTAAAGGACTTCATAATATGATAGGAAAAATTATCAGAGATAATGAGGAGAAAATGGTATTACAGTCCCGGAAGAAAAACACCTTATAAGAGATCCAGAAATTCAGCACAATCTTGAGTTAGAATCCCAGTTGGGATTGGCATTTTGCAATGCATTAAAACAGCAATGATTAGTGCACTGAGCCACAAGGCTGACTTCGTCGATCATTCTCCATCAAAACCCACATTTTTTTAAATAACAGTACACCACTGGACCCAAATTCAATGGTTTCCCAGAGACCAATTTTTACTGTCAGATGTTAATAAACTAGTGTCAGCATAGTTGGATGATTTAGATGTGCCTGGATTGTTAGGATGTTCAGGGTGGTTCATCACCATTGTAGATGACAGTAGTTCACAGCAATGATAAATGTTTCCTGTCTGCTGATATACGGGCACATTTAAATTATGTTGCATGACTATTCTGTCTCTTTAAACAAGAAGGAAATTAAGCTTCAAGTTTAATTAAACATTATTTTGAAAATTGGGTTTTGGTATATAAAATTCACCCTGTGATTCTTCCAAGTTCTTTCCTTGAGAAAATAGATTGCACGTTTCATTGGGATTTGACCTTAATTAATCCTTACTTTGTGATCCACCCCTTTGCTGAAATAGTCTTATCAAAAGGAATGCAAGCTATGGGCTAAGATAACAATCGGTCATTAACTTCTGTGTGTAATGCTGGCTGTGGTCCATGGGCAAGGAATTCAAAACCCATTGTACACAGTAATGTCCAGGGCTTAGGGCTCTATGGCCGAGAGACAAAATAAACTATGCAGAACAGCATCTTTACACAGTCTACATGGATTTACACTAGAGCAAACGGTCTGAAACACTCATAATGCAGCATGTGCGTTGGCATCCAGTCCTGCAGTGTGAGATTACACTGGAGGTAGGTCAGTGTATATATATCTTAGTAAGAATGATTTACAAAGCTATGCTATCACTTAACATTGAAAAGAAACTGACTAGTTCTTTCTGTTGTTTTAGATATTACCCTAGAACATTAGCTCTTCTTATGTAACTGGACTCCTTTCTAATAAGAGAAGGATTTGAATTAATAAATATGTGTGGCCTGTTGCTCTGAAATGTATGTAGTCCAGGTAAATATAACACATGTGCGGGGTTAATCATAAAGCAAATGCCTATAGCATCTGAAATCTATTATACAGTGTGGCTCTTTTTTTTTTTCCTTGGCCAAGACCAAGAAAACAAGTTTTAACTTGGGGAATCTGAAGAATGCCACATGATGATTTCTTTACATTTGTGCAATCAACCAAAGAAACATTCTGTAAGCCCCTGGCACAGTGATGATGATCCTACATTTTTTAGTACCCTTTTCAGATTCAAAACGACTGTGCTAATTTTTGAATACTTTCCATTCATCTGACATTTATTGAATACCTATTATGTGCTGGGTTCTCTTCTAGATACTTGGAATATAGTAGTGAATCAAACAGCAAAAAAAAAACAAAAATAAAAACCAAAACACAAAACCAACCAAGAAGAACAACAACAAAAATCACCTGCCTTCATGAAAAATACATTATAAAGGTATAGATATACCATGAGAGATGGGCATACAACTTTTGTCATTCATGGGTGTCCAGTGGAAACTGAAGAAACTTATGGGATATTATAACAACACAAAATGTTGTTCTTTTATTTTAGTTATCAAGAGATACTGATGCTTGACCTATCATTCCACCTTCTTTGATTCCTTTCATCCTAGTCTCCATGGAGATTGTTTTAGTCTCCATCATTGTGGTAGCCTCCTGATGGGATACCACCTAACACTTTCTTGATTCAAACTCACTTAGAAAATCAATTTAATTAAAGAGTTAATTATTCAGCAGTGACTATACACAAGATGGCTCTGAATTAATCTTAAAATACCCTTTCTATCATGGCCACCGTGAGGGAAGTGGTTGCCCGCTGCCTCGGGATTCAAACTCATCTGCGAAATCTGGTATTCATGTCCCTTCATAATTGTACCCGTGTGGTCTTTCCAAACTCTTACCCTTCTACCTCCCACATAGTTTTGTCTATTACAGTAAAACCATCCTTTCTTTCATTAGCTCCTTTCCCCATGCTTAGATCCACTTCCAGTACTTCTACCACAGATGCCCTCACAAGCTGATCAGAGGACTTAGTTCTTTCTACTTGCTATCTTTCTGCTTGGGACCGTCTGACAGATATTTTCCGAGATCATTCTTTTCAAGTGTGGGCCCAGATGTCACTTGTTCAGAGAGGCCTGGGCCTCAGGCTCACATCAGTTTAATTAGCTACAATCTCTGTGATAGGGAACGGCAAAGAAGGAGGTGAGAAGAGAAACTAGAAATGTGTGCAAAAAATGAAATTCTTCCCTCTCCTCCCCAATGGGATAATCAGTGGCAATCTCCTTATCTGGAAATGTGAGTAATAAGAATTCTTCCAAATCTTGGATTTATTAATATCCTAGGATAAGGAAACTGTGACTTTTGAGTTTTGGCCTACTCAAAATCTGTGAGAGAAATTTCTCAGTTAACGGTTAAGGAGATTAAAAAAGTCTCATCCAATATTTATCTGTAATGTTTAAACTAAAAATACCAAGCTAAGAAATAGAGCTATACACACATGGTCAACTGATTTTCGACAAAGGTGCGAAGGTAATCCAATAGGGCAAGGATACTTTTTTCGATAGGGTGCTAGGAAAATGGTATACCCTTATAGGAAAAAAGAAATATATCTAGACCCTAACCGTAATGGATAAGCAAAAATTAACTCAAAGTAGAGTATAGAAATAAAAAATAAAAATTTAAACTATAAAACTTCTGGAAGGAAATATAGAGGATCTTCACGACTGTGTGATAGGTAAATATTTTTTAGGACACAAAAGGAAGACACTATAAAGGAAAAGAAATTGAACTTTGTCAAAGTTAACATTCATCAAAATTAATGATTAGGAAAATAAAAAGTTAAGCCCATAACCAAGGACTAGTATTCAGCAGAATATATAACAAATGCTTTTAACTTACTAACAAAATGCAGACAACTTAAAAAAAAGGGGCAAAAGATGTGAATGGACACTTGCAAATATACAAATAGCCAAAAATAAACACATGAGAAAAAAAACCCTCAATATCATTAGTCATCAGAGAGAAGCAAATTAAGCCATAATGAAAACACCACTGCATAATCATTAGATGGCTAAAATTAAAAAGATTAACCAAGTACCAAAGACAAATACTATAGGATCTCACTTATATGTGGGATCTAAAACAAATAAACAAACTAGGCTCAAGGATACAGAAAAGATTTGTGGTTGCCAGAGGTGCAGGTAGGGGGTAGGTAAATGGGTGAAGGGAGTCAAAAGGTACAAACTTCTGTTTGTAATAAAAAATAAACACAAATAAATAAACATAAATAAGCTATGGGGATGTGATGTACAGCGTGGCAGCTAAAGCTAATAATACTGTATTGCATATTTGAATGCTGCTAAAGGAGTAAATCCTAGAAGTTCTCATCACAAGAAAAAAATATTCTGTGACTAAGTATGGTGATGGATGTCATCTAGACTTATAGTGGTGGCCATTTTGAATATATACAAATACTTGAATCGTTATGTTGCATACTTGAAACTAATATAATGTTGCAAGTCTATTATATCTAAAAAAAAACAAAAAAAAGAAGTTAACAAAAAGAAAGACTGGCTCTACCAAGTGTTGGTGAGGATGTGAAACAGCTGGAACTCTTATAGAATGCTGGTGGGAAAGCAAAGTGGTACAACTACTTCAGAAAACAATTTTCCAGTTTCTTATAAAATTGACACAGACATACTATACTACTCAATAATTCCACCTCTAGACATGCCATTCGGAAGTGAAAATGTATGTCCTACAAAGACCTCTATACAAAGGATCACAGCAATTCTATTCACAATAGTTTAAACTGGAGACAATGGACTATCCATCAGCAAGTAAAAGGGTAAACACATTGTGTTATATGTATTCAGTGGAATAATACTCAGCAATAAAAAGGAATGAGATACTGACATACAACTCCATGGACACAAAAGTGTATAAACAGTATAAGTCTATTTTAACAATAGTTTAGAAAAGGACCATCCATTGTGACAGAGGACAGCTCAATGGCTGTCTGCAAAGAGAGAAGGCTAGAATTCACTGGGAAGGATCAAAAGAAGACATTTTTGGGGGGATGAAAATGTGCTATACCTTGACTGTGGTAGTGGTTACACGGTGTACAAATGTGCCAAAATTCAGTGAAGTATATACTTAAATGAGTGAATTTTACTGTATGTAAATTATACCTCAATGAAGTTGAATAAAATATTTTTAAATACAAACCTGAGTTTGTACTACCATTCACGGTTCATAAAACATCTTCACATACATTATTTGCTACCTTAGGCATGTGGAGCTAAGTATGAATAGGTATTATTTCATTGGCATTTTGCTGCATCCATTCACCTGGGGGGTGCTTAAGTACGGTGCCCTGGCTTTGCAAAGGTGGTAGTGATGATGATGATGATGATGATGATGATGATGATGATGATGGAGAACCAAAGTCCACATACTGATAAGTGCATCCACCTCATGGGTTATATTGAGAATTCAATTTGATAGCAGATCCAACATGCTTAGGACAGTGCCTAGCAATTAGTAAATACGTCATAAATGGCAACTACCTTTATTAATCTGATGTCACTTACTATACTTCAGTATCTTTATATGTCACGCTAGATAAAAATAAAATAAAAACCTACCTTTCAAGGTTGTTATGTGAATGAGTTTAAATAAGTTATTTATGTGAAATTACGAGCATTAGTAGCCCCCATTAGACCATGGCTAGCAGGACTGTGGGATGTATGTCATTGTGGCCCAGGGCAGAAAAGCCTTTTCAGGTTGCAGGAAGACTTGACAGTGCTGATAAGGTTCCTTCCCCAGCTGAGAAGTCTATGTTAAGACAGTAAGAGCTCTGCTCTGGATGTTCCTGCCTGGCTAATGGTTCACTTTGTGCCAGCTCAACTGATCCCCAAACTTAAAATCTTTCTCTGGGAAAACCTAGGAACTTATATCTTGATTTCAGATACCCTTTGCACTGTTTGTTGGCTGAACTGAAAGTAACCCAAAGAGGAAACAACTTCAGCCAAGTCTGAGTCTCTTCTTTTTAGTCCTTTATAAGATAGCCCAGCTCAAAACCTAATGTCTTCTTTCTTCGCTTCTTGATCTTGGCATCCATCATTTTATACCCTTTTGTCTCCTCATTCTCTGTCTATGGAGAGCCTACTCTCAGGAACACGAGCACATAATTTAATTGCTGCTGCTCTGGATTTTCTTGGCTTAATGTGTTGTACGTTAGTTCAATTACCAGTGCCAGGCAGGTAGAAAGCTTCCTTGGTCTATTCATTCACTTCGGAGGAGAAAGAAGGAACTGAATTTCTAAGTCTACCTCAAATGGAGCATGGCTATGTAACAATTTCCAGATAAAGCTCTTATTCATTATACAAACAAAGAAAGCACAACCTCTAGGATTTAGAAGAAGAAGGAAAAGAAGAACAAAAAGCAAAAGACCCCAATTTAGAAACACATAGTAATTCTGTTCTAAAAGAAAGGCAACACAAATAGCTTTATAACAACGTAAAAGTATTTCCACAGATCAATTCCTAATTACTTTTATGAGTTTAAAAGCTTGCTTTACTCATGATAGTGTTATGACAAGGATAGAATAAAGCACGGTTCTTTATAAGGTCTAATTCTGTGACTAAAATACCACACAATACAATATGGTAATATTGTAGACTGTCAAGTAAATATTTCTTGGAACAAAAAACTAAATCCTACTAGACAAGCAACAAGCATTAAAAAAAAAAAAACCTATAATATATAAAGAAAATTTCCCACCCCTCGAACTCTTTTACCATAGCTTTATAGCTTTCCATTATACTTTTTTTTCTGAACTATTAAAATCATAATAGGCATCTTCTCTTTTTGTAGATACATTCGCTCCCTGGTTTTCTCACTTGCTTATTTTCTATTATATGTTATTGTAATTAACAAAAGGACGTAAAAGTTTGGTGATAAAAAATGTACTTTTAATTATCACAATGAGCAAAATGCACTTAAATGTGGATGGTTAGTAGATACCTTGTTTAAGCTTAAATGCATCCATCTCTGTGCTTAGCAAAGCAGAGGGGCACTGGGTTCTATAGAGCAATCAGAAACGCTTTAGGCTGCCACAGTGCTGGAGTATAAATTTCAAATATGGACTTTGTCATTCCTCCTTTATTTTGACTGCAGAATGAACTGCAAGTCTTAATGCCAGTCGACAACTACACGGTACTCACCCACTAAGTGTCAACCTCTGTCAACATGTCACATACAAAAACTAGTAGGTTGCATAATTCAAGTCTGTACACTCATGCTAAAGCTCCTGTTTCTAGCACTTATGATTATGCTACAGAAGATAATGGTTCCTTTCTCTTTGCAACTCTGACTTTGAGACAGGTCCAGGGTTAACAAAAATAAAAAAAAAAAAGAGGTTACCATGTCTATGCAAGGTTTTGTTCAATGAACCTGGAATGGAAAAAAAAAATGCATGACCTTCAAATAAGATATTTAAAAATAAAAGGTACTGAGTGCAAAAGATATTTTGAGGCATCCAGTGTGGGACCCAATAAAGAAATCTGGATCCAAAGCTGACCTTTGGCTGTATCTTCTTACATAATCTCTTGATGGAGTATGAAGAAATTTCCAGATGCTTAAGAAAATGGTGCACTGTCTGTTAGTAATAGAGAATGAATACAGTGTGTTTTCAACTGCCACAATATTTAATTTCATTCCTTCCAGAAATTTTTGTTGAGTGTCTACTATGCTATGCACAATGTCCAGGGTTCTGGGTCAACAGCAGAAACCTAGACAAATTACTCTCATGGAATTTACGTCCTACTGGGGGCAGACAGTTGCCAACAGATGGTAAGTGTGTACTTATTATGGTGTTACGTCCCATCTAGCCAAATAAGACAGAGAAAGGCAAAGGGAGTAAGGAAACAGGGAGGAAGGCAGAGGAACAGCACATAGAAAGGCCTTGAGGCCAGAAATGATTGGCATGCCCACAGAACCCCACGGAAGCAGTGGGGCTGGAAAGAAGTGACTGAGAAGGAGATCTGAAGTGGGCGAGTTCAGAGAGGTTGTGGGTGGGGGTGGGGTCTACCTTGAGGACCACCGTGCAGCTTTCACTCTGAATGAGACAGCCAGCCAGTGAAGGGAGTAAGGAGAGAACGACCGACTTTGACTTTCATATTAAAAGGGATATTGTGGCCTTTACATGGTGGGAGAGAGTAGTCCCAGTTATGCTCGTTAGAATAATCAGGGGGAGACACGTGTTGACTTCGACCCAGGGTGGGAGAGGGGCAGGTGAAGCAAAGTGGTCTGATTTCACATTTCTTCTAAGGAAAATAATAGGACTTGATGATGGGTTAGATATGGGCTATGTGACAAAGAGAGGAGACAAGGATGACCCCAGGTTTTTGGTTTTATTCAAAAGCCGGATCTTCAACAACAGTTCTGTCTTTTGATCCCTCGTCTTCTACCTTGAAGGCAAGCGTGAATAAAAGCGCTATCCAACCTACACCTCTTGCAGTTGTTCTGTTAAGAAGATGATGGACAGAGTACATCTACTGACAAGAAACAAATCCAGTTTGTGTTTAATTCATTGGAGAAATTGTTCATGAACCCTTCCATACATTCTGCATGTAATGCTGACAAGTTCAATTTCTGCTTCAGTTAATGGCCACATAAATGTCTCTTACACGAGTTAAGGTTGCTTAGAGGCAGGAAGGATTTCTAATTTTTTTTCCCCTATGTTTTGCATTGCTAGATAGGATTTCTCAAACTTGCTGTTTAAGGTCTAGCCTCCCCTTTGTACTGGCGGGTAAATCTAATTAACATTAATGAGAGTTCTGTGCACATATTGACAGGATAATAGACCTTTTAGGATGGTTCCTCCACCCCCCCCGCCCCCGCATACTAGCTGATTATTTCATTAGGCAGCAATATAAACCCATGCAGGAGAATGCACATTTTGTGGAAATTAAATGGAAAAATCTGCATTCATCCACAATTTCCCTTACATTAGGCTGGGGGGAGTGGGGGGTACAGCACAGCCACCAGAGAATCTAGGTCTCTTGAGAGGAAGCCTTCATGAAGATAATTTTCCTAAGTCCATTCAGGGTTGCACGCTTACCTATGGTTGTTTAGAGAAACTGACGGTGGCCACTATATCTGATTCTAATTTTCATTACTGTAAGCAAATCGGTAGAGAATTGAGGGGGTTATCAGTAAGGCCTGGGCGACTTCTTAGGTTTGGCACTTATAATTAACAGACAGGTGATATGTATTCCGAAACTATGAAACAACTAAGGGGATGATACAGGCATTAGTGTGGGCTCTAGAAATAAAAAGATTCGCTTTTTTAAGATAACCATTTACCAGCTGCCTATATCAGCTGATAAATGTGTCTAAGCATTTCTTTATTCTTAAGGCTACAAGAAACTGAATTCAATTTATACCCGTTTATCCTATTAAAATGTTCTGCACATGATTAATAGAAGCATTGTACTCTATTTTTTACCCTTGTGACTCTAATTTGGCAAATGAAGAACTTCATATTCTTCTTACCAGTTAAGTACATTTTGGAGCATTCACAAAGCTGGAATAAATTATTGTAGGGTTGAAGGCAGATTAGTGGTACTGGTTACATTTCTCAAACTTCAGTTACCAAATAAAACCGTGCGCCCCTGAGCTGTTAGGTATTATGAGAGTGAGTGCTCACTTTCCTTTAATAAGGCTGGCTCAGAAAAGAAGTTGGGAGTGTGAAGTTTTTTTTTTTTTCTTTCCAAAACTTGAGAGGCTGTGAGTCTCGTGGAAAAAGTGTGATAAACTAGAAATATTGAAAACTGGCAGGTTTGTCGGAATCCAAACTATTCGTCTTTTGGGTGGCATCGGTTAAATCCATCAGTTAAGAGAGCTTGACCCATTTAGCCATGCAACAGCTAAACCCTTAATCCTAACAGATTCATTTTACAGTTCAGATTTTGCCACTGATACTGCACTAATTCAGACTCAAAGGTCAACATGTTAGAGCGAAAAGGGCGGGTTTTTTTTTTTCTTCTTTTTTTTTTTTTTCTCTCCCGAGAACTTCAGGAGCAAAGACTTCCCATCAAAACAGGTGCAAATATCTCTGAAACCTCATTATTTTCTATCCCATTCACTGACCTCACATTGCTGCAGTTTTATAAATACTGCTTTCCGAACGCACAACGAGATGCTTAATATGTAAAGAAGAAAATGGGGATACCACTCAGCATTTTCATTGCTTTAATCTACCATCTTTAAAAATATGAATGAGTTAAGTAAGTAGAAATAAAGAAAACAGATTGTAGAAGTACCAGCACTCACATAAGTCTCTGAACCGAAAACACTCATGGAAAATATTTAGTTTGTGGTTCAAAAAACTTGGCTATTAAAACAATAAACATTTGTCTTTTCTAATGGGATTGAAAATGTTCGATAACTATGTATCCAATTCTTTTTTTTTTTAAAGGAAGAGCCGACCTTGTCTCAAGTGTATAATACCTCTTTGTGCATAGACATCAATTATTCTAAAAGTGTGTTCACGTACATGTCTCGTGATTCCCACAATGTATTCATTTTTATTGCCTCTGTGCCTGACTCACAGTAGACACCTAGTCAACAACTCTTGTGAAAATAAGTATCATCTTTCAGGTAATGAATTTTCTGAAGTCACAAGATAGTAAGTGATTTACATAGGATTTGAACTCGGTGTTTCTGGTGCCAGCCACAGTGCTTACTACACTTCACACACAATAAAAGAATAATAAGTTAGATATTTTATTCTATGTAAATTAACACGTAGATATAGTTAGACATAAGAACCTTGGGATGGATTTTATCTGAGGTTTCTTCTGACTAGATGATTCTTTTTTATATTCACTATTTGCTCGGTCTTCTCAGGATAAATCATAAATGCATGCCACAAAATTTTCTTATCAAACATTAGTCTTTTTTTTTAGATTTAAGATTTTATTTTTAAGTAATCTCTACAGCCAATGTGGGGCTCAAACTCACAACCCCGGGGTCAAGAGTCAAACTAACGTGCTACTCACTGAGCCAGCCAGATGCCCCAAAACATTGTTCATTTAGAATAGAACTCCACTCTTACCTTTCTTCTTCGAGTGTTTGTGCATTTAAATTTTTTTTGACCTCCCAGCTATGTAGCAGCCACTAAAACAAGGGCCTGAGAGAGATATAAAGACCAACTGGACATAGAACTTGGCCTTGCTTTCAACCCAGAGGCAGAGTTAAGAATACACACTAATAATAACTATAGTACAGAACTGAATGTGACATGTAATGAGGAAGGGTTGGACAAATCGCAGCAGTAATTCAGTGGTGTTCCAGGTGGCCAGGGGAGGTGCTGATGAATGTAAAGGCATTCAAGCCAGGCTGTGAAAAACAAGTAGATTCTGATAAACACAGAAGTGGGGAATATTTTTCTCTCATATTACCAAAAGGTAAAAAGAAAGATAAAAGATAGAAAGATTAAAAAGATCCATTTTTGGTGAGAGTGTACTCTTATATGGGCATTTTTATGCACAGTTGATGTGAGGGTAAATTGATAAGAGTCTTTTGGAGAGAAATTTAGCAGTCGCTGATAAAAGCTAAGGTACATACCACCTTTGCCTTAGCAATTTATTTCTTGGAATATATTCTAGAACTATACTCAAATGGGTATATGAGAGTTTTTATCATTTGTAAAGGTGAACTATAAGAACGACCTACAGAGGTGACAGTTAAGTGAATTGAACTATTACAAAGAATGAATATGTACAACATGGAATTATCTTTAAGATAAACAGGAAAAAGCCTGAGCTATAGAAGAGGGGCCTATTCATATATAGAAAATAGAAAGCTATCACACATTCAAAACAACAATGACAAAATATGTATATATCATCTAGACTGTGTGGGTGTGTGTCCAAGCAAGTGCATGTGTGGCTGTAGAGATAGGTATACGACAGATTTGCTTGATGTTTACTAACTGAACGGATTACATTCCTTTGGGAACCACTCAAGAACTTCTCTTTTGCCTGTTGGAATTTTCTTCCCTGATAGCATGTATGTATTTTGCCAACAATTAAAGAAATAAAAGATAAAATGTCAATGCTCTGTCGATGTGAGACTAGAACCTTTGCTGCTTTGTTTCACAGAGCGGCCTGATTCCACTCTGCCTCCTGCTCTGCTCCCCCTAACCCACATGTAAGCAGTTTTGACTAAGTTACCTGATTACAGAAGCTGTATGTCTCCTGAAGTCTCGTTCAGGCAATCTGAGCTAAAATTCAGGGTAGCAGGACCAGACTATAGACATGATTCAGCTACATTTGTAGTTTAGGCCCTCATCCTTTAAATAGTCTCGTGCCAACTCACAATGTGAATGAGGAAAGAAAAGTCCTCCCAACCATAATCCCATTCCTATGTCTAAGCTGCCATCTTGCTTTTCGGATGAAAACGGAAATCTTGTGTTTACTGTTCTCCGTGCTGTTGTGAATGATTTTAGTCCTCTCTTCCCCATGAGTCTCAGGCAGTTTTGCCCATTTTTTTCTAGGAATATTTACTGCCTATTGAGGTGATTGAATCCTAATTTCAAATTTAGTTGCCTTCTATACCTTATACATCCTCCCAAAGCACTAAGTTGCTTATCTTTCACTGTTTAAACAAGGCATTCAATCTCCCTTTCTCAAAATTATCGCCTTCCAAAACTGGAAGTGAAATGGTAATTTTCCTCTGATTTAATCACATTAAGGTTGTTATCAGTAGGGGAATAAATGCAAAAACTCTCTTACCAACAATATATTATGTCAAATCAATGACAGTGTTTTCCCTGAGATGCAAACATGTTTCAGTCACCTGACAAATAAATGGGCTCTTTAAATAGACGGTTCCATGAGGAGTTTTGCAGTAAGGATTCTGTTTTGGACAGAAGAGAAAGAAGAAAAACCAACACTTGAATGTAGGTATTAGAAAGATGAGGCAGGAATGACAGCATAGTATCTGTCTGGTACTGGGACCCAGATTCTATCTGCAAATGCTTAGGAGGGTGGGCTTTTGGAAAAAGTCAAGTGGCTATGAATGTGAAGGTCGCTCGGAATCACAGGAACACAAAAGACAGTGCAGTACAGAGTGAATGGAAAGGCAGGCGCTGCTCCCACTTCGGAGAGGAACATGAAGGCTCAAGCATGCCATTAACCATCCGTCTGGCCATCACAGGGCAGATTGGAAGGATAACTTTATATCCCCCCAATGTCTTGAAACAAATGGGGCATGCGCACTGGACAGAACTGGACAAAGTTCTGTGGGATCCGGTTTATTAGTGAGCGTAAGCGAGACACAGCTTGGGACCCTCAGACATTTGAGGAGCATTTTATCGGAGGCTGAGGTTCTGTGTGATGGACTTGAGGAAAGGCACAGAGTTTGAGTGGTTATGGTTGTTCGTAGCCCCTCTGTAGCCACAGACTGTAGGCCCTGGAGAAACTTGTTATATTAAACAATTGACTAATTGGGGTGGTGGCTCTTACAGAGTGTCAGCTGATCAGGCTGCAGTAAAATTGAACCAAGGCTAAATTTCAATTATAAGGCCTTTACATATTTGTTCATTTGTTTCTACAGTGTGTAAAACAGTAGTTTTCAACATTTAACTCCAGATCCTGGGCAGGCAAAGAGTTATTGCAGGAATCCCCAGAATCTGTTTATCTACCAAAGAAATAGATTAAATAAAGATTTAATTAATAATGGCTTGCACATACCACTATTTTTCAAATACATATTGAATTTACATCAAAGTGAAAATTCATCTATCACAATTACTGAATTCATAGTACATTTTTGTCCTAAGGGTTTTCATAACTTATTAATGCTAGAAGAATGATCTTTGGAGCCAGAGAGAATTTTTGACAACACGCTGGACTATCTAAATGAACCCAATCTCTTGCTCTAATCTATGTTTGCAATCTGTTTGGCTGAAGGCTGGAAATAACTGACAACTAGGAACAATCTAGGACAGATCTTTCTTTCCCCCCCAACTTTATTGAGGTATAATAGACAAATAAAAAGTTCCATATTTAGAGTGTAAAACATGATGATTTTATATATATATATATATATAGTATATATATAGTGAAATGATTCATGTAATTAAGTTAATTAACATATCCCTCACCTCACATAGTTATTTTTTAGGAGAATGTTTTAAGATCTACTCTCAGCAAATTTCAAGTATACAATACAGTATCATTAGCTAGCATCACCATATTATATACATTAGAGCCTCAAAAGTTATAACTGAAAATTCGTACAGGATAGGTCCTTTAAAATGGTTTCCAATAGGGGGTGGAGCGAGATGGCGGAGGAGTAGGAGACCTGGATTTCGTCTGGTCTCAGGAATTCAGCTGAATAGGGATCAAACCATTCTGAACACCTACGAACTCAACAGGAGATTGAAGAAAAGAATAGCAGCAACTCTCTGAACAGAAACATGACCACTTTCTGGAAGGTAGGACGTGCGGAGAAGCAAACCGAGGCGATATTCGGGAGGATAGACGGCGGGGGAGGGGGCCTCCGTCGGCCGCTTCTGGCAAGTGCTAGAGCCGCGGAGCACAAAATCGGACCTTTTAGAAGTCGGCTCCGCTGAGGGACGTCGCTCCAGTGGCTAAGCGGGGGGTGGAACCCTCGCGGGACAGTGTGGTCTCAGGACCCTCGGGGGCACAGAAAGACCGGGGGTGCCTGAGTGCGGCAGAGCTCCCAGGCATCGGAGCGGGGAAGCCGGCTGCAGAGACGGAGCCGAGGCGTGGGCTCCCAGCTCGGGGTTGCCATAAACTGTGATCTGCGGCCCAGTCGGGCCACTGCTCCTCCAGCAGGGACCCAACAAGCGGCAGATCCGGGGAGACTCCCCTCCCTCCCCTGGGAGGAGCGGTGCGGGAGCGCACCCCAGGGATCTGCTGGGTTTGGAGACTCCACACGGGGTCGGGTGCCAGAGATAGAAACGCTCGGTCACAGGCCGGGTGAGCACGGAGTGCGGCCGGAGACCAGGGAGACGGGAGTGACTGCTTTTCTCTGGGGGCGCACTGAGGAGTGGGGCCCCAAGTTCTCAGCTCCTCCGGGTGGAGATTGGGAGGCCACCATTTTCACTCTCATCCTCCAAAGCTGTGCCGAGAGCTCGAAGGGAACAAAAGCTCCTGAGAGCAAACCCGAGCAGCTTGCTTAGCCCGGACCGACAAGGGCGGGGCAATTCCGCCTCCGGCAAAGACATTTGGGAACCACGGCAACAGGCCCCTCCCCCAGAAGTTCAGCACGAACAGCCAGCCAGCCAAGACCAAGTTTACTGATCAAGGAGAACGGCAGAACTCCAGCGCTAGGGGAATACTGCACATAGAACCCATGGCTTTTTCCCCATGATTCTTTAGTCTTTCAAAGTTAATTTTCTTTAACTTTTTAAAAAAAATTTTTCTTTTTCCCTTTTTCAACCAACATCTTATCAATCCCTTTAAAAAAAAAACAAACATTTTTTTTTTTTTATTTTTAGAGTCATATTTTATCCTTTTATAGTTAGTTACCCTTATTTTTGGCATATATATATAAGTTGTTCTCTCTTTAAAATTTTGAGATACAGTTTCTTCTAACAGATCAAAATATACCCTAAATCTCTAGTGTATGGCTTTGTTCTAGGCTCCTGCCTGATCACATTCTCTACCCCCTTTTTTTCTTTTTCTTTCTTTCTTTTTTTTAAATCCTCTTCTTTCTTTTTTCAAACAACTTCTTATCTTATCAATTCCTTTAAAAAATTTTTTATAATTTTCATCCTTACAGTCATATTCAATCCCTTCATCGTATCAACCCTTATTTTGTACGTATATAATTCTTTCTTTAAAATTTTAGGAGGCACTTTCTTCTAACAGACCAAAATACGCCCAAAATCTAGTGTGTGGCACTGATCTATTCACCAGCCTGATCATATTTGATCATATTCTGTTTTTTTGTTTTGTTCTGTTTTTGTTTGCTTTTATCTTTTTCTTTTTCTTTTTTTTTTTCTCTTCCTTTTTTCTTTCTTTTCCTTTCTTTTCCTCTGGTTTCAGGTCTTTTCTGATTTGTTTAGAGTACATTTTCTGGGGACGTTGTTACCCTGTTAGCATTTTGTTCTCTCATTCGTCTATTCTCCTCTGGACAAAATGACAAGATGGAAAAAATCACCTCAACAAAAAGAACAAGAGGTAGTACTGTCTGCGAGGGATCTACTCAATACGGACATTAGTACGATGTCAGACCGAGAGTTCAGAATCATTATTTTAAAGATACTAGCTGGGCTTGAAAAAAGCATGGAAGTTATCAGAGAAACCCTTTCTGGAGAAATAAAAGAACTAAAATCTAACCAAGTCGAAATCAAAAAGGCTATTAAAGAGGTGCAATCAAAAATGGGGGCACTAACTGCTAGGATAAATGAGCAGAAGAGAGAATCAGCAATATAAAAGACCAAATGATGGAAAATAAAGAAGCTGAGAAAAAGAGAGATAAACAACTACTGGATCACGAGAGCAGAAATCGAGAGATAAGCGATACCATAAGATGAAACACTATTAGAATAATTGGGATCCCAGAAGAAGAAGAAAGAGAGAGAGGGGCAGAAGGCATATTGGAGCAAATTATAGCAGAGAACTTCCCTAATGCGGGGAAGGAAACAGGCATCAAAATCCAGGAGGCACAGAGAACCCCTCTCAAAATCAATAAAAATAGGTCAACACCCCGACATCTAATAGTAAAACTTACGAGTCTCAGAGACAAAGAGAAAATCCTGAAAGCAGGCCGGGAGAAGAGATATGTAACCTATAATGGTAGAAACATTAGATTGGCAACAGACCTATCCACAGAGACCTGGCAGGCCAGAAAGGACTGGCATGATATCTTCAGATCACTAAACGAGAAAAATATGCGGCCAAGAATACTATATCCAGCTAGGCTGTCATCGAAAATAGAAGGGGAGATAAAAAGCTTCCTGGGCAAACAAAAACTAAAAGGAATTTGCAAACACGAAACCAGCCCTCCAAGAAATATTGAAAGGGGTCCTCTAAGCAAAGAGAGAACCTAAAAGCAGCATAGACCAGAAAGGAACACAGACAATATACAGTCACAGTCACCTTACAGGCAATAGAATGGCACTAAATTCCTATCTTTCAATAGTTACCCTGAATGTAAATGGGCTCAATGCCCCAATCAAAAGACACAGGCTATCGGATTGGATTAAAAAACAAGACCCATCAATATGCTGTCTGCAAGAGACTCATTTTGTACCCAAAGACACCCCCAGATTGAAAGTGAGGGGGTGGAAAACCATTTACCATGCTAATGGACACCAAAAGAAAGCTGGGGTGGCAATCCTTATATCAGACAAATTAGATTTTAAAGCAAAGACTGTAATAAGAGATGAGGAAGGACACTATATCCTACTTAAAGGGTCTATCCAACAAGAAGATCTAACAATTGTAAATATCTATGCCCCTCACATGGGAGCAGCCAATTATATAAGGCTATTAATAACAAAAGCAAAGAAACACATTGACAACAATACAATAATAGTGGGGGACTTGAACACCCCCATGACAGAAATGGACAGATCATCTAAGCAAAAGATCAACAAGGAAATAAAGACTTTAAATGACACACTGGCCCAAATGGACTTCACAGACATATTCAGAACATTCCATCCCAAAGCGAAGGAATACACATTCCTCTCTAGTGCCCATGGAACATTCTCCAGAAGAGATCACATCCCAGGTCACAAACCAGGTCTCAACCGGTACCAAAAGACTGGGACAATTCCTTGCATATTTTCAGACCACAATGCTTTGAAACTAGAACTCAATCACAAGAGGAAAGTCGGAAAGAACTCAAATACATGGAGGCTAAAGAGCATCCTACTAAAGAATGAATGGGTCAAGCAGGAAATTAAAGAAGAATTTAAAAAATTCATGGAAACCAATGAAAATGAAAACACAACTGTTAAAAATCTTTGGGATACAGCAAAGGCAGTCCTGAGAGGAAAGTATATAGCAATACAAGCCTTTCTCCAGAAACAAGAAAGGTCTCAAATACACATCCTAAACATACACCTAAAGGAGCTAGAGAAAAAACAGCAAATAAAGCCTAAACCCAGCAGGAGAAGAGAAATAATAAAGATCAGAGCAGAAATCAATGAAATAGAAACCAAAAGAACAGTAGAACAGATCAACAAAACTAGGAGCTGGTTCTTTGAAAGAATTAACAAGATTGATAAACCCCTGGCCAGACTTATCCAAAAGAAAAGAGAAATGACCCAAATCAACAAAATCATGAATGAAAGAGGAGAGATCACAACCAACACCAAAGAAATACAAACAATTATCAGAACATATTATGAGCAACTCTATGCCAGCAAATTAGATAACCTGGAAGAAATGGGTGCATTCCTAGAGATGTATCAACTACCAAAACTGAAATAGGAAGAAATAGGAAACCTGAACAGACCCATAACCACTAAGGAAATTGAAGCAGTCATCAAAAATCTCCCAACAAACAAAAGCCCATGGCCAGATGGCTTCCCCGGGGAATTCTATCAGACATTTAAAGAAGAATTAATACCTATTCTCCTGAAACTGTTCCAAAAAATAGAAATGGAAGGAAAACTTCCAAACTCATTTTATGAGGCCACCATTACCTTGATCCCCAAACCAGACAAAGACCCCATCAAAAAGGAGAATTACAGACCAATATCCTTGATGAACATGGATGCAAAAATTCTCACCAAAATACTAGCCAATAGGATCCAACAGTACATTAAAAGGATTATTCACCACGACTGAGTGGGATTTATCCCTGGGCTGCAAGGTTGGTTCAACATCCGCAAATCAATCAACGTGATACAATACATTAACAAAAGAAAGAACAAGAATCATAGGATCCTCTCAATAGATGCAGAAAAAGCATTTGACAAAGTACGGCATCCTTTCTTGATCAAAACTCTTCAGAGTATAGGGATAGAGGGTACCTATCTCAATATCATAAAAGCCATCTATGAAAAACCTACAGCGGATATCATTCTCAATGGGGAAAAACTGAGATCTTCCCCCTAAGGTCAGGAACGCGGCAGGGATGTCCACTCTCACCACTGCTATTCAACATAGTATTAGAAGTCCTAGCCACAGCAATCAGATAACAGAAAGAAATCAAAGGCATTCAAATCAGCAAAGAAGTCAAACTCTCACTCTTTGCAGATGATATGATACTTTATGTGGAAAACCCAAAAGACTCCACCCCAAAACTGCTAGAACTCAGACAGGAATTCAGTAAAGTGGCAGGATATAAAATCAATGCACTGAAATCAGTGGCATTCCTATACACCAACAAGACAGAAGAGAGAGAAATGAAGGAGTCGATCCCATTCACAATTGCACCCAAAATCATAAGATACCTAGGAATATATCTAACCAAAGAGGCAAAGGATCTGTACTCAGAAAACTATAAAATACTCATGGAAGAAATTGAGGAGGACCCAAAGAAATGGAAAAATGTTCCATGCTTATGGAATGGAAGAACAAATATTGTGAAGATATCAATGCTACCTAGAGCAATCTACACATTCAATGCAATCCCCATCAAAATACCATCCACTTTTTTCAAAGAAATGGAACAAAGAATCCTAAAATTTGTATGGAACCAGAAGAGACCCCGAATAGCCAGAGGAATGTTGAAAAAGAAAAGCAAAGCTGGTGGCATCACAATTCCAGACTTCCAGCTCTATTACAAAGCTGTGATCATCAAGACCGTATGGTACTGGCACAAAAACAGATACATAGATCAACGGAACAGAATCGAGAGCCCAGAAATGGACCCTCAACTCTATGGTCAACTCATCTTTGACAAAGCAGGAAAGAATGTCCGACAAATGGTCTTGGGAAAATTGGACAGCCACATGCAGAAGAATGAAACTGGACCATTTCCTTATACCACACACAAAAATAGACTCCAAATGGTTGAAAGACCTAAATGTGAGACAGGAGTCTATCAAAATCCTAAAGGATAACACAGGCAGAAACCTCTTCGACCTCCACCACAGCAACTTCTTCCTAGAAACATCGCCAAAGGCAAGGGAAGCATGGGCAAAAATGAACTACTGGGATTTCATCAAGCTAAAAAGCTTTTGCACAGCAAAAGAAACAGTCCACAAAACCAAAAGACAACCGACAGAATGGGAGAAAATATTTGCAAATATCATATCAGATAAAGGGCTAGTATCCAAAATCTAGAAAGAACTTATCAAACTCAACACCCAAGGAACAAATAATCCAATCAAGAAATGGGCAGAAGACATGAACAGCCATTTTTCCAAAGAAGACATCCAAATGGCCAACAGACACATGAAAAAGTGCTCCACATCGCTCGGCATCAGGGAAATCCAAATCAAAACCTCAATGAGATACCACCTCACACCGGTCAGAAAGGCTTAAATTAACAAGTCAGGAAATGACAGATGTTGGCGGGGATGTGGAGAAAGGGGAACCCTCCTACACCGTTGGTGGGAATGCAAGCTGGTGCAGCCACTCTGGAAAACAGTATGGAGGTTCCTCAAAAAGTTCAAAATAGAGCTACCATACGATCTAGCGATTGCACTACTGGGTATTTACCCCAAAGATACAAATGTAGGGATCCAAAGTGGTATGTGCGCCCCGATGTTTATAGCAGCAATGTGCACAATAGCCAAACTGTGGAAAGAGCCAAGATGTCCATCGACAGATGAATGGATAAAGAAGAGGTGGTATACACACACACACACACACACACACACACACACACACACACACACACACGCACAATGGAATATTATGCAGCCATCAAAAGGAATGAGATCTTGCCATTTGCAATGACGTGGATGGAACTGGAGGGTGTTATGCTGAGTGAAATAAGTCAATCAGAGAAAGACATGTATCATATGACCTCATTGTTATGAGGAATTCTTAATCTCAGGAAACAAACTGAGGGTTGCTGGAATGGGGGTGGGGTGGGAGGGATGGGGTGGCTGGATGATAGACATTGGGGAGGGTATGTGCTACGGTGAGCGCTGTGAATTGTGGAAGACTGCTGAATCACAGATCTGTACCTCTGAAACAAATGATGCAATATATTGTAAAAAAAAAAAAAAAAGATAGCAGGAGGGGAAGAATGAATGGGGGAAATCGGAGGGGGAGACGAACCATGCGAGATGATGGACACTGAAAACCAAACTGAGGGTTCTAGAGGGGAGGGGGGTGGGGGGATGGGTTAGCCTGGTAATGGGTATTAAAGAGGGCACGTTCTGCGTGGAGCACTGGGTGTTATGCACAATGAATCATGGAACACTACATCAAAAACTAATGATGTAATGAATGGTGATTAACATAACAATAAAAAATTTAAAGAAAAAAATTGGTTTCCAATATAATGCAAACACAATATCGCCCACAATTGACAATGTTCTCATTAATCTTTAAATATTTTATGCTTAAATACACAGGGGTTTTACAATTTACTCAAGATCCAGGGACTATAACACTTTCAGGATGTAAAATAGCCTGCAAACCAAAACCGTTACTAAAATCTAGAAATTGTATTTGTTGACTACAAACAAAAACTTATCCAAAAGATGTTTTTGGACATCTTTGGATTCCAATATCCAAAAATATTGTAATCACAATTTTTACAGCCATAATCTATGTGTTTCTTTGAACAGGCCAAGACTGTCTTCATAATTTCTAGAAAATAAGCACTGGTATTAACATTATTAAGCTATTTTCAAAGGTCTGGATTTAATGATTTTTTATTGTAATTAAATTTTAAAGTGCCTAGGAACTAATTAAAATTAAGCAACTATAATCCTAAATACCTTCACAATGTTTGTTTCATTTTGCATCAGAATGAGTACATGAAATTGACTTTCGGTCTTAAAAATAGTTTTTTCCCATCCTATCTCCTTTCAAGAACAAAACATTCTAGATACACTTTAAGATAGCTCTGTGTAGTTTTGAATAATTTAATGACTAAATATTTTTCCCAAGTCTTTTATCCCCTGGGGGTAGTGTTTTTCCTTTGAGCTCTTTAGCTAATTGCAATAAGTGACAATATGAGTTATGAGTAGAGAACAATAAAGAAAATTCACTATATGCTGTCTGATATTTGGCTGATACACACATCCATGTAAACTGTATTGGTGGTTCAAATATTGCAAGTCTTGGGTATTGGTTGGTACATGGCCACCACCCTGGTCCTTCCCGCAGGATCCCAGACTTCCCTATAATCCAGACATTTTGGAGTGCTTGATGCACTAATGCCTTGTGGACTCATGAGGCCTGAAGTTTATGTGTCATACAGACTGTTAAATATAAATTATATTTAGCAACGTCTAACTCCAAATAGATGGGAATTTTGGATAAAAGCTAACCAAAACTTTAAAAAATAAACCACATATTGCTCAAAAGAAAGAATAAGGAATTTCTGGGTTATTAAAAAAGAAAGGAAAAAATGACCTTAATTGGACACCAAAGTCCTCTGGGGAGTATCAAGCACACATTGGCAGATTGGCATTTAGAGACTGAGAGGGACTGTCCGCTGAAGGTCACGGCTCCTGTGGGGTCAGTGTCCTCACACTGAAAGGGGAAGGAAACCAAGATCACTACCTAAAGCAGGACACTGGGAAGATCGCCCCTTTGTGAAATAGTCTACAAAAATGTCTCCCATTCTCCAAGAAGGGGCAAGGCAATCTATTGTCTTTCTGGGGGTCTGGTGGAAAAGCCTCCTGTAAGAAATTTTAACTCCATTCTTCCCCGAAGTGCAGGTGTGGGGATCAGATTGAAAACATTTACTCAGGGTATGGAAGTTTCAATTCCAATCCATGAGACATGAATTAAGACTCATCTCAGGCGTGTAAAAGCCAGAGGGGCCGTAAGTGATACAAAGGCCAAACCAAACCTATAGGATCGTTTCCACCATCCAGGTCCAAGAGACAACTATACTCTTGATAACCTCACAACAATGACAACAAAGAAACCGTAAATGGTTAGAGGGAATCATTCACAATGAGGGGGAGTGGTCAGAGGTAAGGAAAAGGAAAAAGGAGCATCTCAAGGAATGGAGATAATAGAATGCTAAGAAAACAGAAAATAATTTTGGTTAGAACAACTAAAGTGATAAAACAAATAACAGAAAGAACACATTGATCTACAAAAAGAATGGGTGGATTCTTCTAAAACACCAAATATAACCTTTATAAGTGAAAATTATACTCATTGAAATTAAAAGTAAATGAGCTTAATAGCAGACCAGGCAATAGGTAGAGAGAACTGTAATTTAAAAGATATATTTAAGGAAATTATCCAGAATGCAGTGCAGAGAAATCAAGAAGTGATAAAATAGGGAATGAAGCTTAATAGATACAGAAACTTCTGATAAAAGTTCTGGAAAGAGAGAGTAGAGAATGGGGAAGAGGTGATATTTGAGTGATAATGGTTATGGATATTCCAGAATTCAAAGATAGGAGTTCTCGTATTATAGAAAGTAACACTTTCTAATCCCTACTTGATGTAGGGATATACATAATGCATGCTCATACATGTCTAATGGGAGTGTTAAGTTTTCTCAAACTCCTTAGAGAGGCTACTTGCAATGTCTAACCTTCTGGTTCTGCTTCCCACTGCCAATCATACTGTCTTTTGAATCTTGGGCAACGGTAACCCCATCCTTCCAGTTATTCAGGCCAACGGCCATGGAGTCATACCTGATTTCTCTCTTTCTCACACCCCAAATATATATATCCAATCTATGTGGACATTTGGATGGGTCCATCTTCAAAACATATCCAAAGTCTGACCGCTTCCTAAGGCCAGTGCTGCTACCTTCCCTGTTTTGAGACCTCATCAACTCTTGCCTGGATTACTGTAATACCCTCCATATAGATTTCTCTAATTCTGCCTTATTCTTAACACAGGCAGCCCAAATGAATTTTTAAAAATAAGAGTTATACCATGTCACTCCTGGGCTTAAAACTCTCCCGTGGCTCCCCATTTCACTCAGACTAAAAGCAAAGCCCTACAATGACCTATAAGGTCAATAGAGTACAATATCATTCAATAACTTGTAAGGCAGTTACCTCTCTGACCTCCTTTTTGATCCACTTTCACTCTGTTCATGCCGTACACACTGGCCTTGGAAGCTGGCTACCACCGGGCCTTTGCATGTAGATGGTTCACTCCTTCACCTCTTTTAAGACTTTGCACGAATGTAACTTTTTCAGTGAGGCTACCATATATAAAATTGCAGCCGTACTCCCATGTCCTGCTGTGGTATTCCCAGTTCCCTACACCTTGCTTTATTTTTAGAGCACTTACATATTTCAGTATACTATATAATTCATTCCTTATGACCATTATTTATTATCTGTCTTCTCCTATCAGAATGTGCACTCTACTGGACAGGAATTGTTTTGTTCAGTACAACAGTACTCAACACATAGTAAACACTCAATAGATAATTGATTGAACCAATAGTTCTGAGAAGCTACATATATGCATGCCAAACAACCCAGTTGTTTAGAAGACATCTGTATTTTCCCATACGTTTGAAGTATTTCACTAGTAAAGCTAATTTAAATTCCATAAGTTAAAAAATATTCATGTTCAGATCATGGGGAAAAGGGAACTGGATATTTTACATTCCTACAAGGAACACGCCAACTCCACATTATAAAAACCAAACAACTTGTGTATTCAGGGACATTATATTTTAACTGAGAGTATTTCAAAATTATTATTAACATTATTTTTTATTGATGGCTTCCTTTCAAAACAGTGCAACAAAAATCCCTAAGAACTCTAAGCTAGAACATAAAGAACATATACATGAGATGTGCAACTCTGCTCAAATTCCTGCAGTTTTCAATGCTTCTCTCCTTAGTCAACAGCTTGTTGCTATATTTTGAAAGTGTTTATTACTGAGGTCAAGGAAAAAGGAAGGAATATTTGGAATATAACTGGAAGCACTGAGATGAAATACTGGTTGGTAAAGAACATTAGCTTTAATAAATTAATAAAGCAATCCCAAGACCCTAAGAGATTCACCATGGAGGATGCTGCTGGTACCTCTCTGCCTTGGGTTCCCTAATTCAGCTGAGCGTTCTGGTCACCTTGACCCAGGTGCATTCTGTACTCCCTCTCTCTTCCCTTATATAGCTCACCCAAGAACAGACAACATCCCCATCCTCTTAACTCCACTGAGGTTGGAGCGCTTAAAAACTAGGGGGAAAAAATGGAGAAATACATAGATACCCTGTAAGAAGCCTAAAACAATTTTGCTTTTAGAGTATGAGTTTCTAATCTTACCATTTTTGCTCTCTCCTTGGCTTAGAGGCACTCCTGACTATAAGAAAACACTGAAAGATGAACATGGTCCCAGCTCTTTCTCTGGGGTTCTTACTTCCATCCGCCTGGCCCATTCCCCACGGAGGACATGACTTCATAACCTCCAGGAGCTTTTCCGAGGAATACTTCCACCTTTTTGGTGACCACACAAGCTACAGGACTACTCTAGAGCACACTCAAGTGGCTGACACTAGAAATGAGCTGCCTAGACCCCAATGCGGGGACACAGGACTGCCTGCCCTCCTGCA
Source organism: Callorhinus ursinus (assembly GCF_003265705.2). Taxonomy (NCBI): domain Eukaryota; kingdom Metazoa; phylum Chordata; class Mammalia; order Carnivora; family Otariidae; genus Callorhinus; species Callorhinus ursinus. The sequence goes on along the minus strand of NW_027397079.1, from coordinate 13,558,016 downwards.
GGACTTAGACTCTAGCCATACCTTAGTAAAATAAAACACCATAAAGTACACAAAACGGCCGCGATAAAAGGAGCATTTTTCTTTCATGTGCACAAAGGTAGATTATTTTTCTTACACTTTAAGTGTGGAAATGCCCAAGACTATTATAATAATTATTATGGTTATCTTCATTTACTCTGTACTCTTTTTCTTATATTGTTTATTAACCCCTAGAAAATAGAGTTGTCTGTGTAGCATGTTCTAAAAATGCAGGCTGAGGCAAAAGAAAAAAAAATTCTGTTCTTTAGTGCTAACATACAATTTCCAGCAAAAAAAAAAAAAAAAAACTAGGACAATGCACCATTTATGTTTTATATTGCAGCAGGACTTCAAGCCTTTTCCAACAGCTCTTTCACAAAATTGATAGATTATTCTTCCTATTAAAAGAGTCTTTTATTCTGGGTGCCAGACCTGGTTCTTAGGTTGAAATATTGCTTTAGCCTCTTTGCTACCACAGTGGCATTTCACTGCTGAATAAAATTACAAATTGTGTACCCGATTCTCCAGGGCCCAGAGGAGTCTCAAAGGGCTTGAAATGTGCACAATGGGCGATACATTTGTTTGTTATTCCTAAAGACACCTGATAAGAATCCATGAACCCATGAAAATTTCTATCTGTTGTATGTTGCATAGAGAAAGATGGATTAGGTTATGAAATGTGGGTTCTAGGCTCACATTGGCCAGGTGGCTGGTCACTTTAGTAATAGACAAGAACATACAATAATGGTTAGCATTTATTGAGTGTTTATAAGTACACTGGTACTAACTGTGCCCCCCCCCAACTATTCTGCAAAATAGGAATTGTTACCTCTGCTTGAAAATGAGGACATTGAAGGAGGGTAGAGGGATTAATTTTCCCAGCTAACAGGAGATGTGATTAGACATCTAACCAGATATTTCTGGTTCCAAAGGTTATGCTTTTCTGGAATAGCATGATGTACTCCAAATCACCTTAATTTTGTGCACCTTAGTTTTCCCACCTATGCAATGAAGGTATTAGATAGCTTGGCATCTAAGGCTTCTTCTAGCTATAAGATGTTACAAAGTCCAGAATATAAGCAGCGCCTCATGCAGGAGCAAACATCAATCAAAGCAAGCTTAGCTCTACATCACGATTCACTTGCATTTTCTTATTCATACAACCCGAGTCAAAGTCCGCTAGGACTCGGAAGTTAACAAGGGGTAAGACTGTTGCACGTGGCCCAGCTGCTGTCCGCAGTGGTTTTGCCACACGCGGGGGGCCTGAGGGAGTCCTGCATGAAATATGGAGGAGATCATTCAAAGGCATCCCTTCAAGCTCACCTGAGAACCACATCGTAAGTGAGGTCACAGTCTTTCATTGGTGGGATGGAGGCAGCCTGAAGAGGCTCCTTTCAACTTCCACTTTGGGAGAAAGGTGACCAGGATAAGTGAGAAGCCAGGTTTAAGACTGAGAGTGACATTGACACCAGAATTCACAACCCTTCTCTTCTGCACTGGTCTTAAGGTCTTCTTTTTTTTAAAGATTTTATTTATTTATTTGTCAGAAAGAGAGAGAGCGAGAGAGAGAGCACACAAGCAGGGAGAATGGCAGGCAGAGGGAGAAGCAGGCTTCCCACTGAGCAGGGAGCCCGATGCGGGACTCGATCCCAGCATTCTGGGATCATGACCCGAGCCGAAGGCAGACGCTTAACCTACTGTGCCATCCAGGCGCTCCTGGTTTTAAGGTCTTAAGAGATAAATTTATAATAAGGATTCCAAGAAAATTCTTTTCCTTATTGTAGAGCCAGGTTAAAAAAGAAACAACTCTAGAACAAAGAGGCCCAGACGGAGGAGTTAGACAAAAGACCTTCTTTCAGTAATGATCACGGCTGCTCTTCAGCTCCTCAGTGTTCTTCCAGCCAAACCCCAGTCCAATCTCCATCTCCCACTCAATATTCTACGCAAGCGTGTGTGGGAGTCTTCCACTTTGATCTCTACTCTTCCCACCCTCATCTAAGTCACGTCATCCTGGTGTCCTCCCAGCCTTCCGTCCCATCTGGCAGAAAGCAAACTCTTTGAAATATAAGCTGGGTCATGCCACTCTGGCTGAAAGACCATTAATGGTTTCCCAGGGCGCTAGAACAAAATGAGCTCTTTCTCTCGGCTTATGAGGTCCTCCATGGTGTAGTGAAGTCTACCTTCCTAACCTCATCCCGGGCCAGCTCAGCTCTCCAGCCACATTGGCCTTCTTTCTATTCTTTGAATAGTCCAGGTTTTTTCCACCATCAAAGCTTTGCACCGGCTAACCCCCTTGCTTAGAAGGCTCTCACGTCTACTTTTCCCATGGCTGCCTCTTTCTTATCGTACAGCTCTCAGGTTAAATGGCACCTGTTTTGAAAGTGATATTCAGGCCACCCTACGTAATGAGGTATCATTCCCCCACATGCTACCTCCTTATAACAAGAAGCTGCTTGCTTCTTGCTTTCTTCATTGTACTTAATGCAAATTGTTTTATTATTTATGAGCTCTGGCGGGGGGGGGGGCGCTTTTTTTCTTCTTTTCACCTTTGTGCCTGGAGAATAGTATGGGCCCCTGGAATTACCTTGGCCTGCCTCCCTCCCTTTCTGCTGGGCTCACCCTGTGCTTTCCTTGGATTTTGGTTTAAAAGTCACTTCCTCCGAGAGCACTTCCCTGACCCCCGATTAAGTCAGATCCCCATTCTTTGTTTCCATAATCCTTTGGATAGTCACTGTCATAATGCTTATCACATGTCACTGTCATGATTGCTGTGCTTGTCCTTCTTGCTATCCTCCGGGATTATTATGGTAGTGACAGCAGTAGTGACGTGTTCACTGGGGGCCCCGATCATGGGCACCAATGTTATACTGGACATGTAGTAAGAAATCAGGAAATGATTATTAGAAAGAAATGGTCCATGAGAGACAGTGTGAAAGTCGCGAAAGAGATAAAGTTTTCACAATGTTTTTTAAGTAACTGACTAACTTATTAATCCACTAATTAATTCGAATATGACCTACTGATGGCCACTGTCATACCCTGATTCCTAGTCGTGCAAGATACGGCACTTAGCACCGAGCAACATTTAGTCACGTAACAAACACCTATTGATACACATGTATTGAGTAGCTATATGTGCCAGGCCCGAGTTACCTGTTGGGGATATGAACAGGAATACAATACAGTAGGGAGAAGAGACATGTTTATGAATATTTATGCTAAGAGGCAAGTAGGGTAAGTGGCATATGAATGGCGTAAAACAAATGTATTTAGAACCCAGAGCAGATACGGAAAGGGAGGGTCATGGGAATGGCATGTGTTGCATTCTTGAAGGATGGGAGGATTTCTTCTGTAAGGCCAGAGGTAGGTAGAGTGTAATCCAAGGAAATGCAAAGGTACCAGTGTGGAGGAGAGAACTCCAGAGCAGGGCAGTGAGGACTGGCTGCGAGGTGGGGGTTTTGTAGACCTTGGGGTATAAGTCTGGAAGGGAAGGCGATGGTGCCAGATATTGGAGCACCCTGCGTGCTGAGATGAGCATGTGGGATTGTACTCAGCAGAGAGAGGAGACTTTTAGCCGGTTTGACGTTGAGGGTGGCCTGGCTGGGGGTGCTTTGGGAGACAAATGCAGTAGGGGAGCTGGGCAGGGAGACATGACATTGCATTTGAGAGGCTTACATTCTAGGTATGAGGGATCAAGGGCACTCTCCAGAAAGCAGCAACCAGAATGGAAAAGAAAGGAAGAAGGAGAGAGATTCTGCAAAGAAAGAATTGGCAGACTACGGTAGCGCCTAGCTCTTGGGACAGAGTTCAGAGCTAGAGGGAGAGATAAAATGAATGCAATATTAATACCTAATGTTTCTATAAAAGCACTGTTCTGTGTGCTTGTGTACATTCCTCTAACACCAGCCTTATAAAGTGGCGCTATTATTATCCCTACTTTTACTACTTCCCTACTTTCCTATTGATAGGGAAATTGAAACACATAAAGGTTTAGTGACTTGCCCAAGGTCACACAGCTTTCTTTTTTTCTTTCTTTCTTTTTTTTTAAGATTTTATTTATTTATTTGACAGAGAGCACAAGAGTGGGGAGCAGCAGAGGGAGAGGGAGAGGGAGAAGCAGACTCTCCACGGAGCAGGGAGCCCGGCGCCCCAGAACACAGCTTTCTAACTAAACATTTGTTAATGAGAAAGTGTACTATAATATCTTGTTCTGTTTTTTTTTTTTAACTTTTAAATGTATCTACCATGTAGAGAAGTCATAATATTTCTGTCACTTCTTTCTTATTTATAAAATGACACTAATAATTTTACAGATTTCTTTTCTGGGAATACTATCACATTTTAAAAACAGTGATAAATTCTTTATTTTTTTAAGATTTTATTTATTTATTTGACAGAGAGAGACACAGCGAGAGAGGGAACCCAAGCAGGAGGAGTGGGAGAGGGAGAAGCAGGCTTCCTGCCGAGCAGGGAGCCCGATGCAGGCTCAATCCCAGGACCCTGGGATCATGACCTGAGCCGAAGGCAGATACTTAACGACTGAGCCACCCAGGTGCCCCAACAATGATAAATTCTGTAGTCCCACAGAGACACGGGTGTTGTTATTAATAAATCGTCTTTTGATTTATACTTCATTTTGCATATCTTGAAAATCCCCCAAAAATGAATGGGAAATGAAATGTCGAGAAAATGACTGGGGGTCTCCTAATTCACAGAGTAATACTTATGTGCAATTGAAAAGTTTTCCCCAAAGATAAGGGAAGTCCTTTCACAGATTTCTTGGAGAGGAAACAGAACCCAACAAAGCCTTTTCTGTTTCATGAAAATATAGAATTTAAGCACGTTAAATTGATTTCATCTGGCATCACATCAATCTAAAACAAATAGGTTTTTAATATTTTTAAAAATCAACCTATTATTTCGGATGTTTATTCCACTTCAAAGTAGAATAAATATAAATTAAAAGGTAAAATTTGGTCCCTTCTCTTCTGACACTTGAACACCAAGATCTTAATGATTTTTGAAAACGAAACTCCCACTAACTTCATACCATTAGAAACCACCTTACTTCTTTATCTTTAAGTTTTAAAAAACAAAAAAGAAAAAAGAAGAATCTACCTCATATAACCTCTTTCTGATAAATTCTTTTAAGATTTGAAGTGGGGCTAAAAATCATTTGTTTTAACCTTGGTCCATCTTTCATTTACTGTGTTTTATAGTAGACAAATCATTTATTTTCTCATTCAACTGCCATCCATAACAATAATTTAAAACCAGCTAATAAACATTATGGTTTGTTAGAACTGCTACCGATTAAATCTTCAGTGTCGAATACATACAAATATAAACAGAATGTAATTAGAGCTATTTAAAGAACCCATTTTTAACTTAGATTAACCATACTTTCCATTTGCTGAGGATAAACACTCATAAATGAAACCCATTGCTGAGCAAGAAGCAATTACTTCAGTTTAAAATATTAATAGGCACCGCCTTTTAAAAAGCCATGGAAAATCATTTATGTCCTGCACTGTACAGACTCAAGTCATACCCAAAAGGAAGAATGGGGGTAGCATTCTGAGTCCTAATTGAGGAGCAATCAACTGAGGTATGGCATATCCTTACCCTTTATAAGGCCCATTAAACGCTTTGCTTCGATTAGTGCAGATTTCCAACATCATATTCCTGTATATGTTCAAGTATGATTTAAAACCACACATACACACACTCAGAAAGAAAAGGGGTTTTGCTGTTGAAAAATCAACTCAATCAACCTGTTTCTAGGAGTAAGTGAGACACATTTATAATCTAAACTAATAACTGGCTTGAACATATTGAATATAGACAGTCTGGAAGAGAAGGAAAAGCAGACAGCCCACAAATCTTAATTGCACATTTCTTGCCTAAAACACACAAAAAATATATTGAGTCCAACTGAATGCAGCTAGCTAATCAATTCCACAGTCTATTTTGTGACATCAGTAGGCTGATACACACAGCTTGGTTTGGGCTAGAAGTCTATTTAGTGTGGTTAAATGCATGCATTTTTAGTTGCTGCTGTGAGATAACCATGGGTCAAATCCAGTTACAATGAGTACCATTATCACAAAATGCTTCCAAGCCAGTCCCCAAAGTCCTCAGAATAGGGCTTTGTTGATTTCACCACAGTGACACTGCTAATGGAAGAGCCTAGGACAGACCTATGAACCCTTGGGTGCTTGAAATGACCACAGTCGTTGGAATCTTTGACTTAGTCTCTGAATATAAAATGATGCCGGGTGAGGAAGAGGGTATTTTCAATATCAGCAGACAAAAATTCCCAGAATAGACTTGCCCCATGAATGGTTTGCATCTGCCGATGGCTGTGACCGTAGCTGGAATATAGAACCAAATTTAAAATGCTGATGAATTTAGAAGATGATCGGCAGTTTTGGTGATATGGCTTGAAATGTAAATGCCATTTACGATTTCAGCATTTTATCTTTTGATTCAATTTACAAAATGATAGCCAATTATTTTTATTCTGAATTATGGAAAGCTCCATTTTCATTAAAGATATGGAAGCGCCACAGTTTTAAGGGCTGGAACAAAAAAAAAAATCCTAGCAGGGTGATTTTAAGGTTGGCCTTAGGCAAAATTGCCACGCAAGGGACATGTGTTTTTGGTGCCAGTTTCCATTCTTCCCAATGTTTTTCTATTCCATCCTGGGACCTACAGACTTTGCGGGGCCCTTTGGGCTCCGAGAGACCTCCACCATGCATGCTCCTTTTGGGACTGTATCCAGGCTTCTGTCCTCAACGGAACTCCTTGCTATTGTCCTTCTCTTCTTTATTTTCTGACTTTTTTTTTTCTCTGTCTCTTAGCCTTTCTGCTGATACTAGCTCATCCAAAATATGAATTGTCCTGAATTCAGTAATAAGGACCAATGATTCATATTTCATCCATTGCAACATAGCATATTTGCATTTACAGAAACTTTCCGGGTAAATGCCTAACCCAAAGCACTGTTTCCATTAGTAGAAATGACAGATTGGTTCAGAGGAGATGTTGAAATTTGAAGAACTTTCAAAACACATTGTACAGGTGGCTGCATACTCTATGGAACCTTTAGAGCCAGTCATGTGTCTTTCATTAGTTATCTTTAAGTAAAATGGCCAAGTCATGTGACTTTGGCTTATAGACATTTCATGCCAAAACAAGGCTTTTAAGAAACTCCAACAAAAATTCAAAATAGTGGTTTTACTGAACAAACCACATGATCTTTCCCAATTTTCAGGAACAAAGAAGATTCAACTGACTGAATTTTTCCCTGAATTTTCAGGAACAAAGAAGATTCAACTGACTCAATTTTCAACCTGCAGAGTAGAGTAACTTGAAAACTGTAAAAATAGACGAGCTAATTTCAGAATATCATGATAGGCGTGCATCCTGGCCCCCTCTCTGACACCATCCACCCCAACACAAAAAGAGATAGTAAATGTGTTGCTTTGCTAAGTATAATGTGGATCAGACTGCCACCGAGATTAATTTGAAACAGACTTATCAGTGTTAGTACCTCAAGGAGTGGCTAGGTTGTACTCCATAACTTTATAAAATTTTACAACTCACCAACTAAATAGCCTAAATTAGTTGACTTTATTGTTTGGTAAATGCTTGATAGCCAATAGATTTAATATATTGTTAATTATCCTATTCTCCTTAAAATAGTATTTTCATTTTTATAATCAAGAATATTTAGAGGCTAATTAGAAATCCATAATGTGAATTGTAAATTATGTGTAATTACAATAAAACTACTGAAGAATAACACACATTACTTACAAATTGTAACACTGAGATAAAGCAATTACAGGTAAACCAATAATGTTCTTTAATTAAGTAGTTATGAATGAGAATTTGTGCTTTGCATTTACAATAACGTATAAGGTTGGGGATTCCACTTATAGCTTATGCAGAAATCGGTTGCACTCTGCTGTGATACTCTGCTAAGAATAACTTCTAAGTTCATTACTGTCATTATGCCATTATCACGTAAAAACAGCCAGGATTGTTAAATGTAAAGTATGCTGACAACCAATCAACCGTGTTTCTTACTGTAATTATAATCATGTCACTATCTCTTCTTAGGCCCTTATGAATCTGAGAAAAAGTTTATAATTTCACAAGTCTTCAAGATTGGTTGCAAAGGAATAGGAGATGCTTTGTTGTAAGTTTATTGAAAATACTATTGTGTTTGACGTTAATAAGGCCATTCATCCTCATAATTATCCTACTGCAGCCTGCTGCTTATAAGACTCTAGTAATAGTTTTTATATTGCTGCATCTGTTTATTATGTTATAGATTGCTTTCATGTTGAAGTAACTCCTTGACATGTACAAGTTGCAATCAATGTCACAGGATGAATAAAGACCAGCAGATCATCTTTCTGTCCTGAACTCAAGTCACGTGTACTTGTGTGGATGTGTAGGAACAGGTCTCTGGAGGAGAAATAACTAACAGAAGTTGGTGGAAGAGGGGCAGCTGGAAAGTCCAGATGATAAGAACATGCTGATCTGAATTTAGAATATCTTGAAGCTTACTTTAAAGATGAATATTTAAAGGATGAGTACTAAAGAAACAAACAAGTAAAAAGAGGATTTTGACTTACCCGTGTACACACATGTTATTAGTTTGTTTGAGTCATTAACAGTGACAGTGTTCCAAAAATTAAGGACAGTTTAGGCTAGCAACATAAGAGCATTCCAAATATAATATTCTGAATACATTTGAATGTTATACCCAGCCAGGGGAAAGCTAGAGACTACACATCAGTGACGAATGTTGGGTCAGAGACTTTACCCTACTTGCAAGCTAGTAAGTTTGCCTGTTAATGTTTCATGGAAGGTGGCAGAAGATACAAGATACCCATGTCAGTGATACTGTCACTCGAAGCACAGCAAGCAGCATGAGCATCATCATGTTTGTGCTGGTTTCCTTCATCCTTGCATGGGGGTGCTGTGGAAAGTCCCAGACCGATGCTATACACATAGTGGGTTTGCATGGGGAATGCATCATTTTTATGGCAAGCAGTAACCAAACCTGTTCTTGGTTTTGGAAGCAGACATCTTCTCTCTCTTTTTTTTAAGATTTTATTTATTTATTTGAGAGAGAGAGAATGAGAGATAGAGAGTACAAGAGGGAAGAGGGTCAGAGGGAGAAGCAGACTCCCCGCCGAGCAGGGAGCCCGATGTGGGACTCGATCCCGGGACTCCAGGATCATGACCTGAGCCGAAGGCAGTCGCCCAACCAACTGAGCCACCCAGGCACCCGGAAGCAGACATCTTCTTAAGGTTGCTGTCTGTAAACACAACCCTGAGAAATGGCTCAGGGAGAGAGCAGTCAAGGCTTTGCCTAACTGACAAAGTCAGTAAGATATGTAGGAGCCCAGGAGACCTGTGGAAGACTGTCTTTCTCAACAATCAGTATACACGTATTCAGGAATTTGATGGACAACTAGGTAGAAAGACGGCCTTCACTCTCTGGTTTCAAGTTCAATACTCTGTTCCCAGGACCATGGTTACCTCCTTGTGTTTAATTAAATATTATTCAAAATGACACAAGAAACTCCTGGAGAGCTATTGTTTGATGCACCTCTTCTCTGTATTACTGTTCAAGTGACTGGCTTCTAGTCTGTTATTACTCTGAAACTATCTACTCATCTCATTTCCCCTCCTGGCTTCAGTTCACTTTTCTTATCCATTTAACTCTAGAATCCTGCTCTTACTGAAACAGTGGTTTGATATGCTTCTTCCCATGTTGATTTACTTGGTATATTTAATTGTGGCAGCTGATAAGGAAGCTTGGTAGGCCATTATATCCATATTTCTTAAAGAAAAAGCAAAACACATGAAGCCATAATGTATTTTATTCTCACATCCAGCTTTTAGTTAGTTATGCAGAGTGATCCACTGAAATATTTGTGCAATGGGGCCACACTTTGATGTACCCACAGAATTCCTATGTCAAAGGCTACAATGAGGGCGCCTGGGTGGCTCGGTTGGTTAAAGGACTGTCTTTGCCTCAGGTCATGATCCCAGGGTCCTGGGACGGAGTCCTGCATCGGGCTCCTTGTTTAGCGGGGAGTCTGCTTCTCCCTTTGACCTTCCCCCCTCTCCTGCTTTCTCTCTCTCTCCAATAAATAAAATCTTAAAAAAAAGAAAGGCTACACTGATCTGTAATCAGTGCCCAGCTCTCTTCCAATTCTTTATCCTCTTGCATGAAAATATTGTCATCCTCTGCAATACATACTCATTTCTTTGCTTTAACTAATTTTCTATACTCCACGATGAACAGCCTTGGTGGTCCCTTGCACCACATCTCATGTCGTATAACTTCCCTGGATGAGTGGGATTAGGAAGGGTACTGAAAGAAAACTTTACAATGTCCTTCTCCGGCCACCTTTCAACCTACTGTCAGCAAGCTGTATTTCTAGGACCTGGGCTAAAATTTCAAGTAATTTTGTATCTTTTATGATTACTCGCAGATAATAAATAAACAATCCCTTAGGCGAGGCTTTAAAACGTTGAATTCAGTGTAAAATGAAAACCTCAAATCTATCTAACTTATTCCTCCCGAGATCCATGTGTGCATGTACACACGCACGCATACACACACCCCTGGGGATGTCGGAAAGCCTAAAGTTGGAGTAGGGACGCTGGAAGGCTCCCTCCCCCTTCCTCAACATATCTCCTCCCAGCCCCCTGCTCCTGGGAGGGCCCCTGTTGAAGAGTATACAGCTCACTTCCCATTCAGCTTTTTTTCTCTGGGTTGGCCACTCCAGCAGCCCTTAGCCTTTAGAACACTCCTAGAAAAAGTCAGGACCTCAGTCCCTGGGCTCCTCGAACACCAGGAGACATACACTCAACTTTTTGGGTGACTGTCTTTAAGTTCCCCTCAACTGGTTTCAGTTTATGAGAAATACTCTCCTCCTGAGTGTCGTGGTACCATTTCTAAAGGAATTCTTTTTTTTTTTAATTTTTTTATTGTTATGTTAATCACCATATATTACATAATTTGTTTTGGTGTACTGTTCCATGATTCATTGTTTGTTCATAACACCCAGGGCTCCACGCAGAACGTGCCCTCCTCAATACCCATCACCGGGCTAACCCATCCCCCCACCCTCCTCCCCTCTAGAACCCTCAGTTTGTTTTTCAGAGTCCATCATCTCTCCTGGTTCGTCTCCCCCTCTGACTTACTCCCCTTCATTCTTCCTCTCCTGCTATCTTCTTCTTTTTCTTTTTTCTTAAAATATGTTGCGTTATTTGTTTCCGAAGTACAGATCTGTGATTCAACAGTCTTGCACAATTCACAGCGCTCACTGTAGCACATATCTTCCCCAATGTCTATCACCCAGCCACCCCATCCCTCCCACCCCCGACCACTCCAGCAACCCTCAGTTTGTTCCTGAGATTAAGAATTTCTAAAGGAATTCTTATCCTCTCTGATCTGATCAAGCTTCAACTTCGCTTTTATACCCTTAAGGGGGTTGCACATCTACAGCATTGGTTTCAGGGTTTTTTTGGGGGGGGGTTGTCTAATCAGTACAAGCAGAGGAAATACATTTATTAACTCATTAAAACTTTTTTGTCTTTATTTTTTACAGATTATATTTATTTCTTATTATGTTGCAAGCTTTTTGAGAAAGTGGGGGGACACTTCTTATACTTTATTTTCTGGATCAGTGGACTCGGCCTGTCAATTTATATGTCTTCAGAGACAGAAGGTGATATAAATATATGACTAAATGAGGCAGCCAGAAATGAGGGAATGAGAGATACTGAGGTTACTTTTTATTTTTAAAGAGAAGCCAGGAATCTAGAATTTTGTGGAACTGATTGATTCATTAATTGAAAACATATAGACACCTTAAAGTCATGTCTGCATAAAGCCAAAATAATCGGTACATTTAATTTATTATGAAAAAATATCATTTCACTACTGGGGAATTATAATGAAATTTATAATGAAATAATAATGAAACTTCTAAACTTGTTGTGGTTAAGCTTTAATTAATTTAAATAATAGGATGTACTTAACAAATTCCTTCAGCTGAAAAAAAATAAACTTCTTGTGGACTATGAGTGTACATTGCAGAGGATGACAAAATTTTCATGAAAGAGGATAAATTAAAGGATTAATTTATTCTTTCCCTACTGTTTAAACTATGAACAAATTTAAAAAATATGTTTACCTTCTGTTTCAAGAAAGTCAGTTTCTAAGTAAACAGTGTCTCAACAGTTTGAATTGTTCCAACTGTTCTCTAAAAGTTGAGAAAAAACTATTAAATATTTATCATCTTGTATTGTGTTATTTACTGTTATGATGAATATGCAAATTTTATTAATGCTATTCAGAAAGCCATGAAAAAATTATAATTCATGAATGAAAAATTAAATGTAACAAGCTAGTTGGAAAAACAATTTAACCTACATGTGAAATACATTGTCCCGTGCTTTCATGTAAGTAAATAAGGCCATGAAAGATTTTAAGGACAAGGAACTGATGAAAGCAACAAGTAGAAAAGTAGCCTAAGAAAATATTTATTATTTTCAGGATCGCAAAATAAAGGAATCATCCAGAAGTGTTAGGAAAGAGGCTGAGATGCTAAGTCGGGGGAGGTGCTGAGAGCTGTGCCTTTACCAAAGGCCGGGGGAGTGGCAGGCGGTGGTGCTGGTGTGGGACGCTGCCCCCGCCCCCCCTTCCCAGGAAGGAAGCTTTCTCCCTACTGTTCCTTTCCTGCTCTTGAGGATATTATCTCCAGGACATAGATGAGAAAAAGAGCAATTATATTTCATCGAATACCTACAATTGGAAAGTTTCTGGGTTTCATCAGAAGTAAAACAATAAAACAAAAATGCTAAAATTAATATATGTTATGTGTTGTAAATAATGGGTGTCATGCCCCTGGGCTACTTGTATGGATTCTGCCTCACCTCGCTCTACTTTTCCTTGTCCCACACATACTGCCTTCAAACAGACAATATAATACATTCATATATACTATTTACTCTTTATTTTCTGCAAAATGCTAGAGATTGTCTTTGGGTGTGAGAATGAAAATACGTTATGGCTTCATATGTTTTGCTTTTTCTTTATAAGAAATATGGATATAATGGCCTACCAAGCTTCCTTATTAGCTGCCACAATTAAATCCCTCCATGAATGTAGAGATCTTTGTTTTGTTCACTGACATTCAAGTACCCAGAAGAGTGCCTGGCATAGGTTCTCCATAAATATTTACATAAAGTTCTATAAAAGATACATAGGAAAAAAAATTGGACTATTCAGAGATTTTGCAGATCTGAGAAAGGATTTCTTCAAAATCAGGCAAGTTGGGAAAATAATGGAATTTAAGTATTATATTGAACATAAAGTGTTAATATTATATTAAATATTTAGAGACGCCTGGGTGGCTCAGTTGGTTAAGTATCTGCCTTCAGCTCAGGTCATGATCTCAGGGTTCTGGGATCGAGCCCCATCTCTGGCTCTCTGTTCAGCGGGGAGTCTGCTTTTTCTTCTCTCTCTGTTCCTGCCCCCTGCTCGTGTGTTCTCTCTCTCTTTCTCTCTCTCTGACAAATAATAAAATCTTTATAAAAATATTGAACATTTATTGTCAAGTATATTTATAGGCCCCCCAAATTATTTAGACATAATCCATCCAATTAATCTCCAAGCCCTATTGTTTTTAATCCTAAAATACCTTGTAAACATACCTCTTTTTCTATGTGTATCACATCTCCAATAACCCTTCTTCTGGACATTTCAAAAATGTCCTGTTTTTTTTTTCACCTCTAGTCCTTACATCAAATAAATCATGTCCAATGATCCACAATCTCAAACCAATTTATGTATTTCTTTCCCGTGTTAGATCTGGGGGTTTTACACAGTCCCTGCTTTCATGAAATTTATAATTTAATTTTGGATACAGGTGTTCAACAAGTAATGACCCACATTTCTATAGAATTACAATTGTAATTTGGTGTTGGAAGATAGTATAAATAGAGAACTAATCTAGCCTAGAATCTCAGAGAAGAATCTTTTCCTGAGAAAGTGGGGTATAAGACGAAATTTGAGAGAGAGAGAGAGAGAGAGAGAGAGAGAGAGAACAGAATATGCTAAAGCTCTGAGGTAGAAGTGGTAGAGCATCATGATTTATACCCCGAGTGTTGGTGGAAACCCGATGATGTATGCCTGAGGGTCCAGATACAGATTTTTAACCTTTACTCTAACACCAAGGAGAAACTGCTCTAGGGTTTTAGTGGGTGAAGAAACTTGATCCAAACTGTAAAATCACCCTGGCTCCTGTTGGACTTTTCTTCAAGCCTCAATGGCTCCCTATTCCCTGTTGAGTACAGATCTTAGTAACAACTTAGCTGTAATGAAAAACTGTGTACCTTGGACCTTGTCATTAATCCTAGCCTTTTCCTGCTCCATACACTGGACTAGCTCTGGCTCCCAGGACCACCTGCCCACCCCCCAGTCTTTGTCCCATATTTTCTTTCTTCTTCGCCCCTCTCTTCCCCTCCCCTTCTCTTCCCTTCTTTCTTATGGAATGCCTATACCACCCACCTGCTTCTCAATGGCAATAAAGCCCACCTAAAGTTTTAGGCTCAAATCAATTAACTCATTGTCTTCACTTACGTTGGAATCACTCTATGGCATGCATATTTTACTTCATGACATAGTGATTTTGTTTATATCTAAGCACCATTAAAATATCTTTTCCTTAAGGACTATACCTAATTCTGCTTTGGTACTTCATAGGAAATGCACAATACTGAACACTTAACAGCACACGCTTCATGAATATTTGTAAAATAAATTAACCAATACATTCTTCCTGAATCTAAGCAAAAATGCTGGAAATATTCAGAAAATGATTGCACACCTTGAAACATAACAGGCACCTTTTTGTTTCTTAGTTCAAATTGGTGACTGTAGTAAAATAAATAATTACATTCATACAAGTAGCCTTCTGGCTTCGCTTGCCTTCAAACAAACCCAGCGTGGACTCATTGTAGGTTATTTTAATTCTTCCTTCTGATAATCTAAAATGCCTTGTTCTCCTGATATCCTATGATGCCTCCAACCAGGGCCAATTCTTCTGTATTTCCATGGAAGGAGCACGAGCCTTGGAGGAAAGAGCCTTGGGTTCAAATTTTAGCCCTATGATTATGACCAGGTTCTAAGTACCAGGTTCTATCTGTAAATAGGTTACATGGCTCATAATGATAAATGATGAGCACAGGTATCTAAAGCACCTATCACAGTACTTGATACATCATTTTACTTATGGGCCCCATCATGTCCCCCTGCTTCAGGTGATAAGGTGCTTCTTTCTCTCTCCAAGAGTCATTCAGGCATCTATATTATTTATGTGAAACATCCTGATTTCTTTAGGACGTAGCTCCATTAGTTATCTCCTCCTTTCTCTCTTAGCATCAGAAGTCTCTTTCGCTTTTCTTACTCCTTCTTTGCTTTACTCTCAAACATGCTCAGCTCTCCCAATCCTCAAACATCCTGCATTTTAGTAGCTATTTGTACCCTCTGTCCTTCCTTCATTCAAAAGCAGTGAACACTAACATATGTGGACAATGCTAGCTTCCGACTCTAAGAATGAATATGACACCGTTTTTAACTTTGTACCACAGTAGAGGAGACAAGGTTCGTGACCAAATCATTGTTCAGTAAATGTGATCTAATAGCATAGGTGGGACCCCTGAAAAATCCTATGGAAGCGCTGACATGAGGAATCTGTTCTGCCCGGAGGGCTTCAGCTAGGAGATGACCGAGGTAGACCATGAGGCTGCTGGGAGACATTGGAAGGTATTCACTCTATTTTGGAAAAAAAAACACAAAAAAACAAAACAAAAAAAACAAAAAAACCCCAGCATTAGCAAAGGTACAAAGTATAAAAAGTTGACACCTGTTTAAGAAGGATAAACAAAATGTAGCTAATTTCAGCGAAAGGTGTCAGTTGGGTGTAGCCCCAGTTGGAAGAGCCTTGAAGTCTGTAGGTCATGGAAGCCACTGAAAATGTTCACCAGGGCGCCTGGGTGGCTCAGTTGGTTAAGTGACTGCCTTCGGCTCAGGTCATGATCCTGGAGTCCCGGGATCGAGTCCTGCATCGGGCTCCCTGCTCAGCGGGGAGTCTGCTTCTCCCTCTGACCCTCTTCCCTCTCGTGCTCTCTATCTCTCATTCTCTCTCTCTCAAATAAATAAATAAAATCTTTAAAAAAAAAGAGAGAAAATGTTCACCAAAGTAGCGATATCACTAAATCTGGATTTTAGAAAGATAACTTGGGGTAGAAAGAAGTATGGTTGATAAGGGAAAGGTTAGAGTAGGAAGCCCCATTGAAAGGTTATTTCAAAGAATATGGTTGAGATGCTCTTTGCTCTTGCTGCCACCATTTTCTTAAACCAATCATACCCCACAGACCAAATTCAGTGGTCTTTCCTCAGACTTCTATCTCTCCTGTGTGCATGATATATTTTATACCTTGAATCATCTAGTTCTCTTCACCTTTCCTTTCTGTCCTGGCAACTGTTATTACCTAGGCTCGCTGTCCCTACATCCCTTTCATTCTTTGACTCCTTGACTGCTGCTTCTTCCTCTTGATCCAATGAGATGGTCTGTTTTCTTAGACATTTTAAAAAATATTTTATATATTTATTTGAGAGAGAGAGAGAGAGAGAGAGAGAGAAATCACAAGCAGGGGGAAGGGGTAGAGAGAGACGCAGACTCCCCATTGAGCAGGGAGCCTGATGCGGGGCTCGATCCCAGGACCCCAGGATCATGACCTGAGCTGAAGGCAGACACTTAACCAACTGAGCCACCCAGGCACCCCTGTTTTCTTAGCCTTTCTGTGTTACCTTGCATATTCTCCTACCCTCATCCATGTGTTCAAGTATCATTTCTAAGCAGAGCAAAATCAATTCCAAACATACAATCCCAGCCGTGTTCCTGATTTTGAGCTCCATATATATATTTCTATAGGTCTGCTGGATGTCTCTGCATAGAAGCCCCACCAAGGTAGCAACTTCAGGATGTACATCTCCTTCAGACTCATGTTTCCTTGTGTCTTCTCTAACACCTCATTTATTAAGTTGAGCTTCAAAACCATGTTTTGAGCTGTGCCTCTTATTTTTCTTCTCGTTCTCTCTCACCAACCTTAAAGTCTCACGTTGCCTTTTCCTGAGCAACAGTTCTTCCCTCACTGCATTCAGTCCCATCCCCACTGCTACTGTTCTAGCTCTGAGCTTTGTTCCTTGGATTATTTTAATAGGCTTGCTCCAGAACTCTCTCTTTCCAAACCACTTCATAATCACAGGAGTAATCTTCCAAAAGTGCCCGTTATAATCACATTGTTTCCCTGATCAAAATATTGAATAACTCGGCGCGCCTGGGTGGCTCAGTTGGTTAAGCGACTGCCTTCGGCTCAGGTCATGATTCTGGAGTCCAGGGATCGAGTCCCACATCGGGCTCCCTGCTCAGTGCGGAGTCTGCTTCTCCCTCTGACCCTCTTCCCTCCCATGCTCTCTGTCTCTCATTCTCTCTCTCTCAAAAATAAATAAATAAAATCTTTAAAAAATATATTGAATAACTCTCTGTCTGCTCAATTAAAATATAAATTCCTTAGTCTGACAGCCCCAAACCCTTTAGAGTCTGATTTCTTACTATATTTCTTATACTTTAGCCATTTTGGACTATTCCTTGTCTCCCAAATATGCCTTGTACTCTTTTATCTCTATGACTTTGCTTATGTTATTTTCTTTACCTTTCCTTTCAAACATCACTAATAACTGTCAAAAACCTTAGTACACTTCAGGGCTCAATAGAGTACACTTCTCAATAATACTGTCTCTGACCACTTCAGTGAAGAGTCTATTGCCCTCACCTTTATCTGCCTGGCAATGCTTAGTCCATTGTCCCACATCACATTTGTTGCATGTTGCTTCCTGTTAGGGAAGTTGGTGCATGTACATCATGTCCATATCTAGATTTGAAGCATCATGAGGAAAGCATTTCTCAGGCCTAGGATCCACATTCCTAATGAAGTTTGGAGGCCCAACATGCTAGAATCCTGTCATGTAAATTTCTCCAACCAAGTGTTCTCTTTCTCTTGACTTTTCTTCTTTGTGTGCATCCCTGAAAGCTCTGATGTGGGACTCGAGCAGATATCTCTGGGGCTCAAAATCACCAGAGTTTATGTCATAGCTTTCCAAAAGACAGCTTTTGTGACTAAATGACCTTGGTGCTTGGCCTTGGCCCACCTCCATCTCTGTTCTCATTATAGTACTAAGTTGCTTCGCTTTGTAGACAGCATCTCTGGTGTGTGATTCTGAAATACAGTTGAGGTACAAAGACTCTGTGTCCTTTTTGGCCCTCAGCAAAATGCTTTATTCGTGGTCGGCCATGACTATTTGCTGAATGACTAGCAATTTATCCAATCTGATTTCTGTGCTACTGGTATTTATATGTTATTTGTATATTTTAACATACATAATTATTGAAACATTAGCATGTCTTTTCTGCCCATTTTAATGGCTCATTACCTGCTATAGCATGTTATGTCCTGGTTTATATAAGAACAGCTGTGCCTAATATATCCCTGTAAATCATTCCCATTCATTTTCATAAGGATATTAGACTCAGCAAATATGTGTCATGTGGATTTTTATGGGCCAGCCTCCGAACATAACAAAAACTTCCCAGAGCCAGAGATAACTGCACTGAATCAGCTGTTCCCAAGTTTACTTTTAACCATTGCTCAAATTAGATATCTATGAGCTCCCTTAGAGTCCAATCCCAGGCTGCTAGCTGCTCCAGATGTAAGAAGTTTTTATAGCCTTCAAACACATTTTATCTGTCATCATTTTCATCAACAGGAATATCTTTCTCTCTATTCTCTTTCATAGAACCTGGTAAACAAGGAAAGAGAAAAGCTTGGCTTTATTGTAACTCCAAAGAGGTCCGTGTGGGAGAAAAAAAGCACAGTGTGTCTTTCTCTGTGTCTCTTTCTATGCATTTCTTCAAAGGCTTACCAGCCACCACCTTAATCCATCTGTTGAAGATGCTCAATTTTTCAAATGACCTTTTCTTTGGAATTTATTGAAAATTCAGTTTGAGGTGATAGAAAGAGATGAAGAACCTAGGGAGGGATATGTTCTAATTTTGTTCTTTGTTTGTTTGTTTTGTTTTGTTTTGTTTTGTTTTTGACAGGAAAGTTTTTTTTTTTATCGTTCCTCTTTTATTTTTTATTCTGATTTTTTTATTATGTTATGTTAGTCACCATACAGTACATCATTAGTTTTTGATGTAGTGTTCCATGATCCATTATTTGCATGTAATGTCTAATTTTGTTTCTATGCTTACTAATCAAGTATTTTTTACTGAATTCCCCATTTTTTCTCAGCTGTAAAATGGACATTGATTCTGAGAGGATCAGAGACTAAAAATGATTATATGGCCTCTTTTTAAATAAAATAAATTGCAAATGGATTTGCATATCCTTTGATCCCAATCACAGAGCTAGGATATATTCACCCAGATTTGCCAAGATATAAGTAAAACGCTGTTCTCCGTTGTTATTATATTCTTCATAAGAACAAACAACTGGAAGCAACTAAGGGGCCTATTAGAAAGGTATTGGATGGAAACTGCAGATTATCCATATAATGGAATACTATGGAGCCATTTTTTAAAAGTTGTGTGGTTTATCAGGAAATATTTCCAAGACATGGAACTAAGAGTAAAAAAAGAAAAGTGGAGAGAGACCTTATGTAGACATATACATTATGTAGACATTATACACTGTAAAAAAAAAAAAATCCGTGCACATATGCTGGGTTTGCATAGACATTCTGGACTAAACCAGAAAACTGA
Organism: Callorhinus ursinus; assembly: GCF_003265705.2. NCBI lineage: Eukaryota > Metazoa > Chordata > Mammalia > Carnivora > Otariidae > Callorhinus > Callorhinus ursinus. Next base: position 13,538,070 of record NW_027397079.1, on the reverse strand, counting down.
TAAAATGACCAATTTGGGGTAGAATAACTGAGGCAAGGGAGGTGTCACCCTGACATATTACATCTTTTTACCCCTGTTTGTGTTTCCTTTTCTTTATAAAGTAGCAAGTGTTGTGTGAATAATATAATAATGGGACTTTTTGCTTTTCCTCTGTATATATTTAAGAAACATAGTACCTATTATCTAAAAATAGATATAAGAAATTTTATAAAATTTCAATGGGTATATTGATGTAAAAGATTGTTTTATCACACAAATAATATCAAAATTCAGCAGTAGACTCCAAGAATTAAGTCTAGAAGATGTGTTGCCTATAAAAACGTGGCACTGAACAGGTTAATGCTATTGGGGATTGGGTCACGGGGAGAATATTCATGTAATTAGGTTTTTTCTGAGCACCTATTTTTCCCCTTTGTCCTCAAAATCCTACTTTTTAGGCACAAAAGGCATAACGTTGCTCATTACATTATACTGGTGTTTATAATCTGAAGAATAGTTACTAGGTAATATATGAAAAAATACAGCAGAATATGGGAATATTCTCCCTAGGTAAAAAGTGCCTGCAGAACTGGAGTAATAATTGGAGCCCAGTCACAGGATTCCGGAAGCCAAAAGAGGCCTCAGTGTTTACCCCTTGAGTTTTTTGATAGGGTAGTTGGACCCAGGGAATTCTCATGGTTTGTCAAGGTGAACGAGATGGGCTGAATATGGACTATGTCTCTGACTGCCCCATGTCAGTATAATACCTTGTCTACACAGAACACGTTCTGCACTCAAGCTGAGTCACTAGCAGGTTTCAGGGAAGTTAAATTTTGAGTTGCATCATTAAAGAGAGTGATGTCTTCCTTAATTAGCATGAAATATACGTCTGGCACTGCGATAAGCTACCTGCCTGATTTAGTCCCTATGACAACTGTATATGGTATTTATTTCGTGAATAAGGACACTCAGACATTAAATACTTTGTACAAAGACACAGTTTATGAATAGCAGAATTGAATTTAAACTCAAGTCTGACTTCCCTCGTTGCTGCTGGCCTCAATAATATGACCAAAGATATATAAGTGGGGATGAAAAAGGTATACAGAGAAAATAGCCAATTGAAGGCTTGTTAAAGTAGTAGAAATAAGCTCCTCCAGGTACTAGTAGTCAGGTAGTGAGAAATGAATTCAGAAAGGAAAAGCAGAAGTCAAGTTGGAAAACCAAACAGACAAAAATTCCCTGTATACACTATTGAGCTAGCCCACAGATGTTATGTCCAAATATTCCAATATCAGTAACCAAATAGTGGGAGTATTAACAAAATCCTTTACATTTGCTCGCATGTCTTTCCCCACAGATCAAATCTGTAACCCACTTTAAGGTTAATAGCTCTGCTTTTGAGATGTGTTTGGTTTGCTCACCTTTTAAGGGTCATGCAAATAACTGTGATAACCTAATCTATCACCTACACTGGGTAACACTGTCTTTTACTCTAAACTGAAAATTAAGCTCTCTGCAAACCTCAAAAATGCTTCTTAAAATATGTGCAGGATGAAAAAGCATTTTTTGCATAATGACAGGTTTAATTTTGTTGATCCTGTTAGCATCAATTCTTGAAAACTAGGCCCCGAAATTTCCTATTTATGCTCCTAAATTCAGAATAGTCTAAAATGTCACTTTTATTATTCCTTATATTAGAGTCCTTAAAATTAAAAACATTCGTCAGAAAATGGCTGTCTTCAAAATATATTGTCCAATATGGAATGTAAATATTAAATTTAAATATTTTAAAATTAAATTATTATTTAATTTATAATTGCAGGAGCACAGTGTAGTTAGGCTATGTGGGTGGACAGATCTGTTCACGTGCAGAAATATGTACCCTAGCATCACTTTAAAAGCCACAAACCGAAAACCTTCGGCTATTGGACTGAGGAGAGGAAGGTTACGAAAAGCTGGAGAGAGACCATTACTGCTGGACATCTCAAATCAGTTCCTGATCACTAGAAGTCACTTTCAAGGAACGGGCACAATGAATTTTCAAAGCTGTCTCCATGTCACCAACAGAATGAGAATCAACTTAGTTTTTCAACATAAAACTTATAACTAAATAAAAGGAGGAAGAGATAAAACACATGCAGTCACCCGCACCCCCGGGGTATGAAACAGAAACATCCAAAGATTTTATTTAAAAATAGAACTTGTGTGGCTTAATGCCCTAGTCCTAAAATGTAGTTACAATCAAGAACCTAAGAAATACACATTGTCTTAAAAAGATGGTGACAGAATCATTCTGTGCAGGCATTTGATTTTATGTACATTTCAAATATTTTCTGTGATGCCAATTCTAGTTTGTAATTAAGGTTCTTGAAACGTGTAAGCACCTCCTGCTTCTTGGAGCTTTACACGTAACTCGTGATTCCATCTGAACCCTGCAACAGTGACATAAGTATCTTCCCACACAAAACAGGGTCTGTTCAGATGCACCTGTTCTGTGATTCTCTGACTGTCCCAGATGGGAGTAATTCCCTTCCTAAAGCTTTGGGACTTGATTATCTCATATGGCAACGGCGTTACTTTGTGTCAGTTTCTCCCTCCTTCCTTATCACGTGTCCGTGACCGTGTGCTGCGTATTCTCTCTTCCCCTTTCCTCTCCCTACCTCTCACCCCTCAGCTCTAATACCTGGCACAGAACTTTGGTCAGGATGTCCAGCTAGGGGATCTGTGGGCTTTGTATGGTCTCGAGGGCTTGAGAGTGTTCAGCTACCATGTACAACTTTGGGAACTTTCATTTAAAAATCAGGACTTCTACTTTCTTTTGAGGAAGTGGGAAACTGGACAGCTCTGGATTCATCGTCCTTCATCCTATAGTTGGCTAGGGCCAAGTGGTGGCTTCCCTTTTTAGGATGTGTCTGTGTGCTGTCTTCTGGGCTCACAGTTGAAACCTACACTGAAGCATCATCATGGATTCATGTCTGTTTCTTTTTTTGCCCCCATGGCAGAGGAATATTTATCTGTGCCCAGATCTCCATCAAAAGTGAGTCGACAAAGGAAAGCAAGAAGGCCACTGGATGGTTTCCAACGTGGATTGGCCTTTGCAGGCATTTGAGTCTGGGCTTTGTGTTAAAGTAGGAAACTGAACCACATAGTCTGTGTAGCCTTGGGTAGCCTTTGGATTTTACACCTGTTTTATCACTTATTAACTGTGAAGCCCATACTTCTTGTCCCTTATCTCAGAAGTGGAAGTAATCCCAGGTAGTTTCTTTTTTTTTTTTTTTTTTAAGATTTTATTTATTTGACAGAGAGAGAGACAGCGAGAGAGGGAACACAAGCAGGGGGAGAGGGAGAGGGAGAAGCAGGCTTCCCACTGAGCAGGGAGCCCGATGCGGGGCTCGATCCCAGGACCCTGGGATCATGACCTGAGCCGAAGGCGGACACTTAAAGACTGAGCCACCCAGGCGCGCCAGGCAGTTTCCTTTTGAGGATTAAGTAAGGCGAGCAAATAATAAGTACTTAGCACATTATCTGCAGCATAATGAGCACATAGTAAATGATAGATAGCATGACTCTCCTGACCACGTTTAAAGTTGGGAAATTCTTTTGACCTGAGCTCTCACACAAGTGATCTTAACCAGCAGCATAGGTTAGATTTGCCTGGCTGGCTGGAACTCATGAGTTAATACTGTGAGTCACTCATTTAATACATATTTAATAGACAACCTGGTATTATTCTAGACATTTGGTATTTATACTGTAAACAAAGCAGACCTATCTCCTGTTCTAATAGAACTTACATACTCGAGGAGGAGACAATAAATACTAAAAAACCCCCCCCCAAATTATGTAATATTATGCCAGGAACAATATGTGTTGTAAAAAGTAAGGCAAGGCAAAGGCGTAGAGAAAAAATGGAGGTGTGAGCTCTTTCATATAGTGGACTACAGAGGTGGTTTCAAGCAGGGAGATGAATGAGGTGAGGTGAGAGCCACAGAAGCACTTGACTGGAGAGCTTTGCTGGCAACAAGGGCAGAGTCCTCAGCGTGGAATGTGCTGGGTATTACGATCAATTATAAGGAGACCAGTAAGTGAGAGACAGATAGCTGGAGATTTTTCTAGGAGCCATATTACGTTGTAGGTCTTAGGTGAACACTTAGGTTCTAACTATGATCAGAAAACACTGGAGTATTTGAATTGCATAAGGTACAAGATCTGTTTTGTCCTAAAAGCCTGCTGCGTGGATCACAGGTGGTAGGGAAGCCTGAGATCAATTAGGAGTGTGTTGCCATGTACCATGTGGGGGGTGGTAGTGGCTTTAGCCAAAGGTGGTGACAGTGGAGGGTGTGAGATGGTTGGATTATTAGGGCCACACCTTTGCTGGTGGGTATGGGGCATATGCAAAAGAAAAGAGCAAATGATGCCTCTTGGGTTTTTGACCCAAGAAACTGGTTGGATCGTGGTAAGATTTATTGAGTTTTAGAACACTGGAAGCATGCCAAGCGTTTGAAGTGAGGGTGGGAATGGATATCAAGAGTTCATTTTAGACACATTAGGTTTTAGATGCCCAAAGAACATCTAAGAGGAGATGTTGGATAGGAAGTTATATAGAAGTCTGGAGTTCCATGGAGAGATGAAGGCTGGAGATATAAATCTGGAAATCATTACGTTATAGAGATGGCATTTAAAGTCATGGAATTGGTTGAAATCCTATAAAATGAAAAAGAAGAGGCATGAGCCTTGAGCCCCGAGCTATTTGAACACTTTGTGGTCAGGCCGAAAATGAAGATCCATCAGATGAGATGAGAAGGAGTGGCCAGTGCAGTCAGAGGAAACCCTGGAGTTTGGCCATCAGCTGGACCACAGATTGTGTTCATATCCTCCTATGTGAGGAAGGCAAGCTTCTCCTCCATGGTCATGTGATTTTACACCAACAGCATTTTTGATATGAAAGTACCCTTGCAGTGATATTTTGCAATCCCTGTACTTTATAGAAGTTGAGACTGGAACCTGGGGAGGTTAATCCCTTACAGCCGTGTAATAATCGGTTTTAGTTGATTAGGGATCATGCTTTCAATTGGAGGGATAAAATACTGGGCCAGAGGCAAGTATAATGAAGTTGGAATTGTTAACAGTCACTCCCATCTCTGGGCAGGAATGGGAGGGACCAGGAACAGTCACAGGCATCCGATGTGGATCCTTTTTCTCAGAAACACTCCTTCCCAATGATCAGCCATAGCAAGCTTGTATGAAGCCCTTTTGGTAGTATGATACAATTCAGATAGTGGTAAGCTGCCGAGGAGGAAGGCAACTGTTCTCTCCTCCAAGATTTTTACTCTTCTAATTGGTAGAAGAGGTGAACAATCTAGAGCAAACAAATTTTCACATAAAAACTAATTCAGAAGTTAGGTTTTTAAAAAATCAGAAATGAAGTAGATTCTAAAGCAAGCAATGTGGATGCTTCCATAGGAGAGTACAGTGAATAGGTTCACTAACACAGGATTTGGCATCCAATTAATATTTACTGAGTAGATTAATGCCTTCTGCTTCTTCTTAGTAAGAGACCACTAATGGGATAAAGCAACCAAACTGTGACAGGACATAAGGATTTTTCCAAGAATTTCAAATTAAGAAGTTATATTCACATAGGTACTGCCAAGAATAATACCTATTGTAAAACAGAATTTTCTTAAACATTCTATGATAAATGACTACTCTCAGTTAACCTTCATTCTATCACATCGTATCACATGAAAATCCCTCTGTCCTCCTGGAGCACATACTTTAACTATCTAAATATGTGTGCGCCTGCATCATAGAGCAGGGGTGTTGGGCTTGAAAGGCAATAACACTGACAGAAACTGAGTATCACTATAATTGGGGATGATTTTGTAGTATTTTAGTGTGTGTTTTTTTTTCTTTATTTAGTTTGTTTCATTGTTGTTTGTTTTCATTTACTTGTTTTGTTTTATTTGGCCATAGTTGCTCTTTACATTGAAGTCCCTTCAATTTTTAGTTCTGACACGAAGGCAATCCTTCCCTCTCACACTGGAGAATGACTTTAAAAATGTGGCTATAAAATCTATGTTAGTCACCGAACATCAAACAGATCTAAATTGTCAAAAAGGAAGAAATGAAATATCCGAGACTTTGAAAGATGACAGCATATCCAAATCGTGTGTGTGTATGTGTATACACACATACTCACACACACACACACACACACACACACACACAGTTACCTCTTTATCTAGAACATATGGACTTACAGATTTGTATGCCAAGCCATACGTTTCTGTCTGGCATCATATGGCTCAAATATGATTAAAACTATCCAGTCCTGTGGCGTGCTTCTTTGTTATACATTATCTAAATCATGTGAGTGAGAATTCCCATTAGAGCAGTGGAAAAAAAAAAAAAAGAACTGCTATAATGATCCTTTTGCAGTTTGTTTTAGGGAAGTGAAAGATGAGAAAACTTGATGGAAACATAAAAATTCACTTTATAATAATAATTGGATGATTCTTACATAACCAGTAGTTTTGGTGGGATTTTATACTTTAATTCATGACTTTTCACAAAATAAGATCCAAAAGTGGGAAAACATCGTGGTAAAATTCTATGATTTTAAATATAGCGGGCAGCTGGAAAGGGTGTAAATGCGTGTGATGCTGTGAGGGGTGTGTAAGGAGCTTTCAGCTGTGAGTATTTTTGGTAAATATCTGCAAGTCATATAAAGGACGTACCCTGGGAGAAAGACCACAAAGCTTATAGAGTTCTCACCACCTAATGGGCAGAGTCCATGGAAAAGCTCTCAAATAATTCTTGTAGACAGGATGGGAGACTTACCTAAGGAATTTCTGGCTAACCTGGATTCCTCTTCCTTTCATTTGGCAATTCAGATATTGAATTTAGCCTCAAAAGTGGATCATATTCTCTGGGGGTCCTCAGCGAAACAGCTGAAGAGGTGGTTTTTGTTTTTATTTCTATTTTAGTTGTTGTTTTCTTGGCAGCAAAGGAATTTAAACATTGGTTCCCGGATTCTTGCTGGGGTGGCACAGACAGTAGATGTGGTCACTCAATGAATAAACTCACCAGATCCCTTCAGCCATGGTATTCCATTGCATCCCATAATTTTGACTCATCATTACAGACAGATGCATGTATTTTTGGCATAGAGGTAGAACATAGATGTGACCCCTCACAAGAGTACAAGTTTCTTGGTTATGAAAGGGTTGAGATTTGGCGGGGGGAGCTTAGGGTCAAATTCTTCCTGTATCTTGTCATGATTGGGAAGGGATGCTGCAAGTCAGCATCCCTGGTCTCCACTTTGTACTTCAAAGCTGAGTTCCAGTGTTAATTGTGCACTTGTACAAGTGTTATTACCTAGTTCTCCTGGCAGAATATCACTCTCTGAACCAGTGTCAGTGCACACCAGGCAGTGAGTGCACTCATCACGGGTTACCTCTCTGCCGTTTTGAAATATTATTACCGTCCAACCCTATTTATAGTATGAATGGATATCCACAGAGTTGCACTCTCCTACCCGGAATAGAAACTATTCTGATGGCATTGTGCATTTATGTATACTAACTAAAAATATGGCCAAATATGATATTGTCATTGTAAATTTTATTCAGATTGGTTTTCTACCACTCTGCCAAGTAATAATGATAGATAGAAAATGTCTAATGATCAGACTAAAAATGGCAACCCTAATGTTGCTCTGAGGGAGTCTGATGCCTTTAATTTTCACTCTTCTTTCTACTTTCTTCCAGCTTGTCATCCTAGGTGGAGGGTTTGCTAGTTATTGTTCCAAATTAATGAAAGTAATTTTTACTGTGCTCTCTGACATGTTAAGAGTGTTTTGAATGAGTCTCCATGACCACAGAAATGAGAAATAACTGGTGGCCTGTAAGAAGGGAATTATTTGAAAGAAAATTAAAAACAGGAAAGCCTACTTGCCAGGGAGAATCCGATGGAGATGAGTATGTGTGCATACATGTGCAGGTGCACAGATACTCAGGCAGAAATTGATGCACACTCAGTGAGGTGATCTGCCACTTGAGAATAAAGAAACTAGCAATATTCCGATATTTACTTCTGTTCCCAGCAATACTACTGGAAGCTTTCATTCTCCAGGGGAAGGCAAGGGAGCATGCCTCTCCTGTGCTGAAATGATGGAGAAGGACCAAAGCTTATTCTCTGTTGTACTTCACACTGAGTGCTTTACACACAGCAGAAGCCCAATTAATGCTTGTGGAATTGAATGTATTGAATTGCACTGGAGGGAAAAGAGGGGGACTCAAGGGATTTGGGGGCTCTAAGAGTATGCTGCAAGAGGGTCAGTTTCAGGTAGAGACTGAAATTTTAAATCTCTGGATTTGTCTGTTATGAACTGGAGAGATATATCTTGAATGGGAAACGAAGGACAAATCCATATACTGGAACTGCTGACATCCGGTATCATCCATGAGATAGCACGGATCATTTAAACATGTTATGTGAAAGAAGAGTCTAAGTTCTCATTGTAACATTATTGTAATACATCTTGAGCTGCTATTTTCCTTTAGATTTTTATGAATTTTTGAAAGATGAAAATCAGGTAAAGTGATAGAAAATGGCACATTTTTCGGTTAATGAAAAAAGTGTATATACTACATTTGAAGTTTAAGTGAAGCTATATTTAAATTTGAATTAATCTAAACAGCCAAAATATTTTTGGCATTGGCAATAGAGGCTTCTTTAAGATGTTCTCATAAATCCATTAAGAAGGGGTGCCTGGGTGGCTCAGTCATTAAGTGTCTGCCTTCAGCTCAGGTCATGGTCCCAGGGTCCTGGGATCAAGCCCTACATCAAGCCCCACATTGGGCTCCCTGCCCGGTGGGAAACCTTGCTCCTCCCTCTCCCACTCCCCCTGCTTGTGTTCCCTCTCTCGCTGTGTCTCTCTCTGTCAAATAAATAAAATCTTAAAATAAATAAATAAATAAATCCATTAAGAATTAAGATCTTCCTCAAATTTTGAAGATAAACTCATACTTGGGTTGTGATAAAGTATCAAAAAATTTAGCATGAAAGTTGTTTTCATGAAATTATGAGTGTCTGAGAACATCTGTGTACTAAATTAATTAGAGAAATAAATACTACAACCAATATAAAATGAAATGTTGGAAAATTTGTTCTAAAATTTAAAAAATGAGGTCTATTTCAATAATAAATACGCAGGGCAGTTGCTAAGATACTTTTTGAATCCTGTATAAAAAATAAAGAATTGGATAAAATTTGTTTAAACCATTTTCTTGATTTTCTTTTACTTTTATATACATGATACCAAGTATTTTTCTTTCTGTGTTTCTCTGATTCCTGCAGTTCTTAACTACCCCTTTATTTTTTCATCTGTAAGCAAGTAACTATCAGAACAACAACAACAACAAAAAACAAACACACACACACAACAGAGTTGCTTTACCTAAGTCTCAAAGACACAAAGATAATATATTTCCAAATATTTGATTTTTTTTACGTCTCAGATATCATGTGGACCTAGGACTAGTCTTTTATTAAATCTAGTAATTTTAGTTAAAAAAAACAGAACAAAATTTTTTGTGAGCTGAGGAGGATAGTATCAAAAGTAACTTGCAGAAACTTCATATTTTCTCTGAGAAAAACAATAGCCCAATAATTTGTGTTACTTTAATATCAAATCTTTGGAAATATTCAACATGAATATTTAAATATGTAAACACTAAAATCTCTGTTAAACTGCAAAAATACGGTAAAGTAAAAATGTTGTTACTTTTTTTTTTCTTGGCAAACTATCCCCAGAGAAGAGAGTTTTTTGATTAAAACAAAAGTTAAATGATCCAGGAACTATTTTCTCATAATTTTGTGACTGCTTCATCTTTTCAGCTGAATGTTTTTTCCTTTGAACCAGTAGACAACAAAATTATTGAGTGGCAATATCTTCAAAACACTACTTTTATTAAAAAAATGTGGATACAACATATTTAGGGGTGACTATTTGGAAATATTATTGCAAGCTGAAAGTCTGGGCACTTGGAACTGGATACACCTGATGGATGAAAAATATGAAAGGAGGATTATTTCCCCAGCAAATATTTAGGAAGAGATCTGGCCCGCTATCATTTGGGTTATACTGAAACCTTAGGTGACCCAATTAAAAAAGAAGAATGCCAGGAAGCTTAATGAGTGGGAAGATACTGAATTTGCTGAGTAGACACACCAGCAATGTAGATTTCAGTGGGACTAGAAAATATTGTAAGGGATATGAGCAAAGATGATAGGTCTTACACCCTTCACCTTTCGTGTTAATTATAAGAGGAAATTTAAGCAATGGACAAATAAACCATCAAGAGACATGAGATATAAACATAGTAGTGATGAGCAAAAATGTGGAACAAAACAGTGAAAACCTTAAAATAAAACATAGGAAGGGGTAACTGCTATATTATCTGTGCTAAAACTACCACAAATGAGTGTGTGTGTGTGTGTGTGTGTGTGTGTGTGTGTGTGTGTACGCATGCGCACTTGTATGTTTAACCACAGACATATTGGCTTATCCGCTTTTTTATATTTAAAAACAAGTGATGAAGTAACACTAAATTATTTTTAGTATGAACTGTTCCTTTTCCATTTTCTCTTCTCATGAAATTGGATTGCATGAACAGAATACGGCTGTTTTACTTGATCTTATCAGACTATAGCAGATGAAGTGAGAATTTCTAATGGCACCTACATCACTGACTACAGTTGTTAGAGAAATAGCTTTGTTGATGAGTCATATGGCTACTAAGTTGATCTAATACAATGACACCTTTGATGAGTATTTTGAAGGTACAAGAGTCCATGAGGGTAAAGCAAGTCTTTTAAGCCCGTTTCTGATGGAAGCATAACCATATACCTATTGAATAAGGTTAAGAAAAAAAAGCTGAAAAGGCAGGAAAAGACTGAGTATATTTCATGATCAGTATAATGCTGAAAGCATTAGAAGGTGCCATCGATACAGTTATTAAATACAGTTATTAAATATGTTCTTTACACAAATCTATCAGTGCCATTGACAGCACTGAGGTTTTCCTCACCCAAGAGGGATTCTGTAAACACTTAAAGTTGAAAGAAGATAAAGCTCAGTATTTCCAGTGACCTCCAATATTTCCAGATGTAGATAATAAGCTTTTTGAATCAAAGACCTTGATCAAAGTTATGAATTTTGTTCTTGAAGCACAAGCAGACCTGTGGGAAAACCACAGTGCTTCTAAATTTTAACTGAGAGCTGGCATCATAGGAATGCCTAGTTCAAAGGTGGAAGTTACCACCTTTGGTTACTATGAAATTGGCTCAGAAGAGACTGATTGGTTGTAGTTGCTTGCAAATGTGTTCCTGGATACACAGCCAGGAAGAATGATAGAGGCACTCTTCTTTCGACTAATAATACATTCCGTGCTCTTCAGCATGTCTTTACATCTGTGTCAAAGCTGAAATACATGAGTGATCGATAAAAGACGGGATGAATATTGGAATACGCCAGGAAGAACCATTCCACTTAAATGTGACATTTGTGGCAAAATAATTAGTTTGAAATGTTGAGTTCACACACAGAAATTCTGGGTTACGGATTTGGGGACAGAACTCACAAACATGGAGTTAGCCAGCTTTGAAATTGGAAGCTGAAAGAGAGAAGGAACTATGAGCCTAAGTGAAACCTGATGTCAGAATTGGGATTTTTCGAGAAGGGGATGGGGGTATTAGGGTGAAAAGGAGAGACCTTTCTTAGCCTGTGAGGAATAATAAAGCTGCCCAAGGCAGGGAACAGGAATTTGCATTTCTGAAGGAGGAATTCCAAGAAGAGTGCTCCCCCATATGGAGATGGACCTTCGGTTTTCTTAATATTGGTGTTTACCAGTTGGCACTCATCCTGCAACAGGCTTGTGACTCCACAAATTATTACCACCAGGCAGGGCCATTTGGGATTAATCAAGACCCAGCTGCATGGAGGGGAATAGATTGTAACATCCAGGCTAAGGCTAGCAAAGGGCCTGGAGAGCTGGTGTCTATTTAAAGATAACAATCCTTCAGAAAACCTGATCCAGCCACTGTGGCAACAAAGAAGAGGGAGCTGGAATCCATAAACCCAGGTCCTCCAGTTTCATAAAATACATCCCACCATCCAATAAACTTGTCCACTTTTAAAGAAACAGCCCCAGCATCTCTGCCCCCTTTGTAAGAACCTTCACCCTTCGTGTGTGCGTATTTAGTGTGTTCTATGGCTCCAGAATGTTCACACTTAAATGTTCCCATCTGGCTTTGAGATACATCTGGGAAAAAGCTGGAGCTGCCGTTTTCCAATATGAAAAGCAGAAGCTAAATTTTAATTGGTAGAAATAGCAGGGTGTTTTTGAGAACATTGTTCTCTACTTCAGTAAAACTTTTCAGTTCTTTTAAAACTTCTTTGCATGATATCTCAGAAACACGAATTTTAATTTTAAAAGGGATCATGATGAGCTTATTCAACACTTTCATTTTATAGGCAATGAAATGGAAGTCTAGAGGGATTAAGTGACTTGCCTTAGGTCATTTTCATAAAAATGGGGAAAAAAAAGTCTTGAACTAATTCTCTAAATTTTAGATTGAGTGGAAAAAAAGAGAGAGAGAGAAGACCATTTCTGTATTCCCTTCCTAACAAGTCACTTACTCCATCTCCCCGAGTTCAAAGTTTGCTCTCTCCCAATGCCTAGTGTTCCCTTGATCCAGATCTTGACTGTACGTGGAGGTGGGAGGGCATCCTATTGAAGAGTATACGCTAAAAGTAGTTCTTGCATTCTAAACACAACATGGACAATAGTAGAAAAAAGACTGGTTGTGGGGGTGGGGGAGTCAAAGAGTAAGCTTATGAAGTACAATTACCTTTAAGCAAACCCAAGAAAGCAAGAGTATATAATAGACTTTTGCTAATGGGGGCGTGGTTAAGTAAAATAAACGAAAGTTTAAGGTGGGTATAGAGAGAGAGAGAAAGAGAAGACATATACAAAGAATACAGTCGGAGAATGTTGCATACATAGAAACAAAATACTGGGTGCCTGGAAAAGTGAGTGTGTAGTAAACGAAGGTGTTTAGGCTTTGTTATGTGCCCGTGTATGGTGAGTCAGTATTTATAAATGGGATAGCTAATAAATAGTGTATTAATAATAGTCATAATAATGGTAAATTAATAGGGATTCAGAAGGAAATTTATTATAGAGCGACCTAAGCCTTTTTGAAATGTTTAAATTTGTAAAAATGCTGATTTTGGTTAGGTTCTCACTAAAAGACACAAAGCAGCCAATTGACACATGCTTGTAAAATGCAGCCACATTATTTCTACTGACAGGAAATAAAATCTAACAGAGTTAATAAGTACTTATTAATTTAACAGTTTACGTTAATGTGTTAAAACCTCACCTCCTGCTTATTAGAATGAAATGAACGCATTATTAGAAATCCCATTTTAGATCAGCCAGAAGATGGCCCCACACAATAGTCTTGCTGAATAAATAAATAACTACTAGCAGACAGACTTTCTAAAGGAGACATCAGTTGAAACAAGTGATTAAAGTTGACAATGGAATTGTACAAATGACCCTAATTAATGAATTTTCTAATCTTTTTCATGTTTATGAACATTAGCCCCTGTTTGTACACAGTGTGCATAAATATGCATGCGTAACAACTAGAGACGCCTGTAATTGGATGCAAATGATGCTCAGATACCTATTCTGTGACATCTGTGTATTCTGACATATCATTGCATCTTAAGCTGGAGAAAGTTCTAATTTCCTTATTTTTGTTTGTTTTTTTGTGTTTTCTTTCTTTCTTTCTTTCTTTCTTTCTTTCTTTCTTTCTTTCTTTCTTTCTTTCTTTCTTTCTTTACTGTCACTGACTTGGTGACAGTTTACTTGGCAAAGCCCCTAACCAGATCTCTGATAAAAGCAACTATTTACAAAACATCAAATCGCCTTCTGCAGCTTTGGATTAAGGATTCTAACCTTAAAAAAACAAGTTCTATTTCCAGACACCCCTTCTCGTAAATATGATAGACCTAGGGCTATTTTGCTCCTGTTCCCTGACAGTAGTAAGATAATGTCACTCTTCAAATAAGGTCTTGCTTATTGGTTACCTTTTGATGGGTTTATCGGCTGCCAGCAAATAATGGATAACTATTCGGTGAAGCCGGTCATGCCAGGCCTATAAATGAGACCATCCCTGTGTGGAGTCTGAGTATGACAGGTGAATCTCCAAGGCATGGACATTTGACAGAATTAGAACTATCCTAATGCTTGTGTCTGTCTCCTCAGCCCTCATATATTTAGGGTATATAGAGTAATACTTCTTGGGATGCCTGGGTGGCTCAGTCGGTTAAGCATCTGCCTTCGGTTCAGGTCATAATCCCAGGGTCCTGGGATCGAGTCCTGCATTGCGCTCCTTGCTCAGTGGGGAGTCTGCTTCTCCCTCTGCCTCTGCCGCTCCCCCTGCTTGTGTTCTCTCTCTCTCTGATAAATAAAATCTTAAAAAAAAAATAAAGGAATATTTGTCAATATGATGACCAGTCCATATATGTTCTTAAAGGGTGATCTTACTATGTCATTAGGAACTTTGGTAATAATACCATTGCCACATGGTATTATTAATTAATTAAGTTCAGCTCATTGGCCAAAAACATTAGAAATTATAGTCAGTGGCATTTTCTTTGTAGGTTTTCCAGTTTAAAAACTATCTTTCTGATCTGTTACAACACTTTTTTTTTAAACTTCTGCAAGATATATACAGGATTAATGAGCCTGCTTTTTTTTCCTCCTACTTATAAAACATAACATGTTATGTCTGATGCTTGTTTATTGGTATTTTTATAAGCAATAAAAATGCTTTGCTCCATGTGTAGTACTCTACAACACATATTTTAAAAGCGTGTGGAAAACTTATAAATTATTTCAAAAGTTTTAATGACACACCAGGAGGGTTAGACCATCTTGTGTTGCTGAAACATCTGAACCTACAATTGTGCTTTCTTATTCTGATTAAGCATTTATCAAGCCTAATGCAAATGGAATGTAAAAACAGGCCCAAATATTAACAAAAGCATTTTCCTTTTGTGTTCTCAGGAACACTTCATCTGAGATTAGCAGTTTCATAAAATCACAAATATAAATGTCAATGAATTTTATATAAACAAAATTGAGGAGGCAAAAATCTTTGCATCTGCTGATCTGCAACTTGGAACCCACAAAATACCTGACGGGTCTGAAGAGGAATGGAAAAGTTAGTAAGTTCTGTCCTCACATTTTCCCAAATACATCCTAGATGTCTATAATTCACTAGCTACATTATGGTGGGATAATGGTCAAGTCTGCTCTACAGGTGTGCAACTTTTATGGGCAGAAAAACACAAAATGAGTTCAGAGTGTAGTTTAATGAGCAAGACCACAGTTCTATATATTTGCTTAGAGTTACATGAGAATGTAGACATTAATTCTTCCATTTACAGAACATCTTTTTTTTTTTGTCATTTGAAATTCATTTTTAGTCAGTCTTTTTAATTTAAGCATGCTTCAATGTATTTATAATAAATGAGGGTACATATAAACCTTCCAGAACATCTCTGGGAATACGGAATTATATTAATAACACTCTTAATGTCATTTATTTGACATGGGATCTGATTATGCCATTAAAGACCTAGTTCCTCTGATACTCACACAGGGATTAGAAATAACTGAATTGGGGAAACATCCCAGAAACTAGGAATAGTTATTTTTAAATTCAATGGTAGAATTCACACCTTTAAAATGGTACAATTCACAGTTTCTCCTCTTTAGGAATGCTAAATCTTGTTTGAGAGGAAATTCATATATTCACGATGACTTAGAAAACAATTTGGAAGCAACTTATAAAATTTATAGAGTTTCAGCCTGTATGTGTCATTCTGAGACAATGCAGAAGACAAAAAAAATCACCGTGGGCTGGTGTTAGTTCAGGCAACGTTTGTGGGGAAGGCAAATGGTGTGGGTGTTAAAAATGTTCAGGACTGTTATTAGTCGAGGGGGGAAGAGAGGAACAGAATCAAAGGTCAATGCGAGCATGCTACAGCGCTAAGCCATGTATGAGCATTGTACAGAGGCAAGAAGCTCTAGGTTGAACACAGTAAGATTGAAAAGGTAGAATGGGGTCAGTTCAGGCAGGCCCCTAATGCTGGACTGGGGGTTTTACATTTGCTCTCTCTGCAAATAGACTCCCGTGCTAACCTGGATAGCCGGCAGGAAGCAAAGTGGTAACAACCAGAAACGAGGTAGTAAACTAGTGAGAAGGAGAAATGAGGTGATGATCATCCAAATTAGAAAAGCAGGAAGGAAGGAACAAACTCAGAACTTTATGGAGGTCGCACTCTAGGACTTAGTAGCTAACCAGGCTTGGGGTGAGGGAGATCCGATCCAGGGGACTTGAAATCATGCAGCTCAGGGAAGCAGGTAACGTGGGAGCCATGGATAGGAACAGCAGGTTAGATGGGGGCTGCATTCTTGATTACGGCAAACCCTCGAGCTTGACTTCACAAACACGGCCACCTGGTTGGACATGTTCTGTGAACAACTGGAAATAAGAAGGTTTGAGCAGGAACTGCGAGTTTAATAATGAGCACCTAGGTCGCCATTAAGAGTGTAAGAGTGTAAGAGTGTAAGAGTGGATTAGCAATCTAAGAAACTGGATAGGGACCAAAACAAACAAACAAACTAACTAATAAAGTAGGGAGCAGAAATGGAAACTCTGGGAATTTTATAAAAGAGATCTAGTAGAAAGAGAAGCAAAGAAGGAAATAAAGAGAAAATAAGAAAGCTATTAGAAGATCTAAGGGAAGGCAAGGAGGATGTTGCTAAGAAGGAGAGGATTGACTTGTGCA
Organism: Callorhinus ursinus; assembly: GCF_003265705.2. NCBI lineage: Eukaryota > Metazoa > Chordata > Mammalia > Carnivora > Otariidae > Callorhinus > Callorhinus ursinus. The sequence goes on along the minus strand of NW_027397079.1, from coordinate 13,521,149 downwards.
AAGGCTCAGAGGCCATCTGGATTTAAGGTTCTTTATTCTACGGGGGTTGTAAAAATTAGATTAAAGGGGCTGATTCAGGAGGGATCAGTTAGCACAAATGTTAGTTTCTTAAAATGGCAAGGTTTCAATTTATATTTTGGATTCATTTTCCTCCTATTAGGGCATGAGTAACCAACTCATTTCTGTTTCTTACTGGAATTTAGCAGCTTAGTTGAACTAATTTAAGTTTTTGAGCTTATGAACAGCTGCAACTTTGTATTTAAATTTCATCTGCTCTCTGTCCTATTTAATGTTCCAGTAACAATCCATCTTACTTTCAAGTCTGACAATTTCATAAGGGTATTGACCACCCACAGAGAGTATGCCTTCAAAAGGGAAAGCCCTTTAAGAGCCGTGTTGAGTGAAGCAAAAATGCTTAGATTGTAGTCAATACTGTTAGAACTGAACTGGGATAAAAGTGCAGTGATTCAGAAGAATTAGTTCCATTATTTTCACTGAGGCTTCAGGAAAGCAATAGCATCCAGGAAAACAACAGAATTTAGAGCACCGTGGTGGTCATTGGGATCCTATGCTCTAAAATCAAACATTCCCACTACAGAATTTCAGTAAAAGTGCAGTTAAACTCGTAGAACTGAAAACTGTACCAACTCTTCACACACTGAAGATTTTTCAGATAAATGGCTTAGGTTCCCTTAACTAAGAATAAAGGCAGGACTATTTTCTACCTGGTTTATAACAGGGACTTCTGATAAGAACTGATTTTTTCTATTAATAGAGTGGGGCATGGATTAGTCTAACACATTAGAATAAATGGCTTGAATTTAGTAGTCTTAAATGCAAAAATTAAAAAAAACCCCACAGTGAATACTGACATTTAGATACCTCTTAATTTCAACATAAATCCTGTATATAAGAGACCGAGATTACAACTGATGTCTTTTCCTTCTTGCCACTGAACAGCTTTGTATTTAAGTAGTCTTTCTTTTTCTTTGAAAATCTGATTCCTATCCATAAAGATTTCGAAATCAGGAGAGTGCTCCTTTAAATTAAGTCTGTTCCCGAAGTGACCCATATCTGGCCATCAGGTAACCTGTATCAGGTAGTACCACATGTTCACAATCAACCCCAGCATGCACCCGTTGGGCTGATAACTAAAATGTGACAATTCTGATAATTAAACCACCTAAAGCCAGCGGCTGTCTTGCATTAATTCAAAACAGCTTAAGGTGAAACTCAGCGTACTATCCAATTACCCGAGACACGGCATATACGCTCTCAACCACGTTGGCGTGGCTTTCCTCAGATACACTAAACCTGATATCTGACAAAAACTGTAATTTAAACAAATAAAGGGGGTAGCGGATGGATTGTAGCCTGTTTAATCTAACTATGAGTTCCTCTGAAGACTTCCCTTGATTAGCAAGGCTGAGTAGGTCAGAGGATGACATTTTCCAATCAACCTAACGTTCACAGAGAAATTATATTTTCCTGTATCATTCATTAAGAGCTAGTGGAGTTCAGATTTTTGGTTTATATGGAAAATCCCAATTAATTAAAATAATCAAGAAGAAAAATAAAAGCAAATTACTTTTATACTGGGGCATAACTTTAACATTTATATACGTAGATTCCATTAGCCGTAAAGGAAGTTAAGGATTTCAGCCCTCTTCCAAAATGCAACGAGAAAATACTTCAATGAGAAGCATAGTTCCAAAGATTATAGCCTTATAGATCTTTGTTGTTTAAAACACAGTCAAGAGGAACATCACTGTACCTATACCTATTCAATTCATTGTTCACATCTCTTCTCTACCATCACTACCACCATGATTAAATAGCATTGACTGTGTGCCAACAAATGCCCCAAATGGGTATCATGTAAAGTTGGTGAATTTGATTTGATTTGAATTTGTCCTTTTAACCTGGGCTCTCTCAGCAGGGTTGGGAAAGGACAAACCACAGCTGAGCCTGATCTGGGAAACTGTTTAGGATTATTGTGTGACTTCGATAGCTTGCTTTCTTTCTCACATGTACCTCTACAGTGTGTATGTCATAGGCATGAGATAGCTAAAAGCCAAATATCTGAGGTCCTCCCATCAATGGAGGATGCTTGATAGCTTAAAAGAGAAAGAGTGATTTGAATTCAGGATTTTTGTACCCTACAGTAACCTATTCTAGGTTGTTTCCAATTTTGAAGCTGCATCTTATCTTCAAAAACCAAGGGGTATAAACCATCAAGTGCGTTGTGGGGGCTCAGAAGCTGATCAGAAGTGTGCACAGCAGACTTGGGATTTTTTTAGTGAATTATACTGAAGGAAGGCAGATGTCTTTAGAAATACTTGAAACAGTTGCAGGCATTATTTAAGGCATGACTCAAGGAAGCGTCCGTTCCAGTACAGATTGGATAGAAAGGCATTGAACAAGGAGGACAATGAAGACAAGTAAAATGAAAAATGAGAACCTGTAAGAACTAGGATAGACCTGTAGCCATCTAGATTAAAGGGGATCACAAATTTCCTAATGAAGCGGAATTAGAAATAGTCATTAGAAACAATGTATTTTGTTGCGTATATCATTATGCTTATGTTAACAACCCAGGAAACCACAATTAGCTATTAACCCATCCTGTATATTTGAAGTACTTTTTCTAGCTGAAAAATGTCCCTTTTTAAAAAAAAGCCATTTAAATATATGTAACAATAGCTACTTAAATTGGGTAGATCCAAGCAGAATTGAAGCTTCAAGTCTGGCATCCGGAATAGTCTATTTTCATAGTGTCCACTATAATTGAGTCTATTGGACTGGCACTTAGGGTAAATAAGGCAAGCAGGAAGCAAAACTTTTCAGGTGTAGTGTGTAGAAACTCATGAAATAAAACAGGAAAGTATTTAAAGTATTTGCTGGGTTCTTAAGTGCCAAATTTCTTCAAGGTAGCTATTTTCTCTACCTTCCAGATTTTATTTACATTGGCTCAATGGAAAACTTTCCTCATAGTAAAGGACATTCAAGCAGGTGTCAGGCATTAAGAATAATGTCAGATATTAATTACCCAACTTAGAAATATCACTGAATTAAAATGGAATTAAACTGAATTAAAACTGATAATTAACCAAAAGTTTATTAGTAAGGTATAATAGCAAACCTAAACTGGTTAACAATGTGAGATTTTTAAACCATTTTTTTATTACTTTGAGGTTTGGATTTGAATATGAAATGAAGGCATGTGAAATTAGAAAAAAATTAGAAAATTAGAAAAAAAAAGGAAAAGTTATTTAAGATATTGTCCTTAAAAATGGCAATAGAGAGCTGACTATTCATATTAAGTACATGTCCATAATGTACTTGATGTGTATCACATGTATTAGATAGATTACATATATGTTATTAACACTATAAATTAAGGAATCTTCCCCAAAATCCAAAAATCTAAGACTTCAAAAAAAAAATCTCTAAGAATTTAAATGATTAAAATTCATTTAATTAATGCATTTACATGTACTGGACTAACATTTCTTTCAAATGTTTGCTTCAAAATTAGGATACATTTGTATTTAATTTAATATCTAGCTACTTCCAAAATTATTAGCAAAACATAATGAAGCAAAAGTTCTATGAGCAAATGTTGCAAGAAATTTCGCTAGCAGGTTGTTCTAGTTATTGAAGTGTTCATAGAAATTTGAAGATGTGACTCAAAAATACATATAAATGACTACAGTTTCAAATCCATATTTAGAAAAATAACAAGCTTAATTTCATTAAGTTCTTCAAATATTTTATCTCTAAGGGTTCAGTGAAAATATATATCCTATTATTGTTAGCAGATTATAAAGTGAGTATACCTAATAAAAATATTTTATAAGCAGTGATTTTTGAAATATTGAATTTTTGAATTAGCATTCAATATGCATTTCATAGTTTCAACTTGACTTAAGACACTGCTATGTGATATAAGCCTTGGTCTCTATGCATTGTTTGTACTTCAATCAAGTAAAATGGAGGCATACAGGACTGATTTATTTTCATGCACAAGAAATGGTCATGTTGCTTAAATTCTAATCATGGTTTAAAAGTCTTGAACCTCCATACTCTTTATACTTTGTAGAGTTTCTTCTGAGACTGTAGGAATTAACAGAAGATTTCAATATCCAGAGCTCATGGATATTCTCAGGAGGGAAGTAGCTGTTCAGATCAAGGGGAAACAAAATACAAACTTGCAATGCTTACGAATTCCACAAAGGGCAACATGAAAATATTTGATAATTGTATTGATCAATTAGGAGTTCTCAGGAATATGTCACGTGAAACACATTAGATACCAAGATCTAGGAAGTTTGGGATTTTTCAAAAATAAACAAACAAAAATAGAATTTTAAATTTTGTCCACAGAAGCCAGAGGAAGACTTGCTTACAATGCAAGTTTTAAGTCTGTGATACTGTGATATAAGAAATATATATTTGATTTTTGTCCCTGGTTCCTGGCACAGAGCTCCTAACACTCTTGTAATTTCTGGAGCGACAGGGATGAGAAGAGCATCTTTCGTGATTTATAATAAGCCCATTTCAACCGTATCTCAGTTGATGTTAATGAGGTGACTGGTTGCTGAGAGCCTCTAGGTAGCTTCAGGATGGAAGCTGGTTGGAACAGACCATATGATTAGGGGATTGGCACTTTTAACCCCCAACCTTGACCTCTGGAGAGAGGGGAGGGACTGGGGACTGAGTTAATCACCAACTGCCAATGATGTCATCGATCATGCCTGCAAAATGAAACGTCCATAAAAATCCTAAACAGTGGGGTTCAGGGAGCTTCCAGGGTTGGAGAACGCATTTTTGTACTGGGAGGGTGGTGCACCCCACACTCCACAAGGACGGACATTCCTGCACTAGGGACACTTCTGGGTCTCACCCCATATACCTCTTCAGCTGGCTGCTCATCTGGATCCTTTATAATATCCTTTATGATAAACCAGTAAAGTAAGTAAAGTGTTTTCCTGAGCCCTGTGAGCTGTTACAGCAAATTGTCAAATCTGAGGAGAGGGTCATGGGAAACACTGATTCGTAGCAAGTTGGACAGAGTGTGGGTAACCTGGGGACCCACTAATTGCTATTGGCATGTCAAGCTGGGGGAGAGTCTTATAGGACTGAAAGCTTAACCAGTGGGGTCTGCACCTACTCTAGGTAGGTAGTGTCAGAAATGAATTACACTGTAAGATACCCAGCTGGTGTCTATAGAGGATCAGAGAATTGTTTGGTGTGGAAAACCCACACATTTAGCGTCAGAAGTGTTGTGAGTAGATAAGAAGTGTTTTCTTTTAAAGTCAAATTATAATACATAAGGAAATAATATCAAAGTAAATCTTGGGGTAAACAAAAATAATTGAAACAATGATTTATAATGTGGGGGTACTTAAGAGATTGGCAATGCCATTTTAGAATCTTTTGCTAGCATTTTGACAACTCAAAAAAAAAAAACAGGGAAAAACCTTAAGACTGAAAAGGTAAACTTATATATTTTAGAAAGAAAGGATACAATGGAATATTACTCAGCCATAAAAAGAAATGAAACTCTGATATGTACTGCAATATGAATGAACCTTTAAAAAATTGTGGTAAGTGTAATAAGGCAGACAGGAAAGCAAAATATTGCATGATTCCTCTTACATGAGGTATATGGAAGAGGGAAATTTATCGAGACAGGAAGTCGAACATAGGTTACCACTGGCTGGAGAGAGGGGGATTGGGAAGTTATTGTTTAATGGGTGCGGAGTTTCTGTTTGGGATGGTAAAAAAAAAAGTTCTGGAAATAGTGGTGGTGGTTATACAACATTGTGAATGTACTTGATGCCAATGTATTGTACACTTAAAATGGTTAAAATGGGAAGTCTGATATTGTATATATTTTACCACAATAAAAAAATTAATTTTTTAAAAGAAAGGGGAATTCTTATAAATTACAGTCAGTTAATCTTATTATTCCTATTTTCAAGACAAGCAGCCTTGAACTAATTGGGTTAGCCAAATAACTACTTGGTTACCTGGGAAGCAAGGTTCTGTATGATGCCCAATTGGTAAATAAAATGATCAGTGTGCCATAAAGAGGTAATCAATTCATCTAAAATTAAGTGTAAATAATGAGATAGTTCCACAGGATTTTGTCTGCAGAACACAACTATTTACTGTGTTTATCAAAATGCGTTATTTCCCCTGAGGGGCCAGTATGCTTCCGCCTATCCATTAATGAGAACTTACAACTGAACATGCTTCCATTTATTTCCTCTGGCTACCAGAAAGCTCAAACGAAATAGGATGCTCAGCAACTAGACTCACCTTATGATTGGCATATTTATATTCTCCTCGTCCCTGGTACTAATCTTCTATCCCCAATTATAGTTTATTTCACCGCAGGTTTTCAAAAAACTGATTATTGTCTCAAATTCTTTGTGAAATGAGGCGGGTTGTAAAAAATAATGCAGCTTGATCAGTGGCATAGGACCTAATATTATGAGTATGCTCATTAAATTTGCAGAGCATGCCTAAATGGATGATTTGGATGAATTGGTGAACCTCTCTTCAACTCAACTCAACGGAACACACACACATGCATATGTGCGCACGCACATATGCACATACTTAGTCCAACCTTCTGTGTCCCGTTTCCTCAGCGCTGCCCTCAGAAAGCTCACAATTTGGTTAGAAAAACAGCCTTTTTACCCATTATTGGAAATGTTAGATGAACTAGAGCTGTTACTAAACAAAAATATCTGATAAGCACAACTGCTTATGCATACAAATGAAACAAACAAACAAAAAAAAACCAAGCCATAACCCTGAATAGGGACAAAATCTCCAGGGATGTGCATTTTTTTTTAAACTTCATTTCATAGTTTAAACATTGTTGGTTAACAATGTGTGAGGTAAATCACTGCTAATTTTCACTTTGGTGGTTGTTTTGCAATCATTCCACACCCTGCTTCTCTTAATCATAACTTTTAAGGGCTGATTCAATCTGATATTTTAAGTAATTACCTTAATACTCATGACTTCAAGCTACAAGTCCCATTTTCAACTTTTACTAACCTATTGGACCAATTTGGGAGAAAGCATTGGACTAGGTGACCAAACTGTTAAATTATGACTGAAGTCCTTTCTAAAACAGAAGTCTATAATGATACAGGAATTCAAAATTTTAGAATGAGAGGAAAACAGAAATAATTGGTTCTAATCCTCTCATCTTACAAGTGAGGTCTTTGACATTAAGTGTCCAAGGTGCTATCATTGCCACCACCGGCAAGGTCAGGATTGCAATCCGGGTCTTTTGCCCCTCACCCTTTTCGTCCCACAGCTGGGCTATGGTGTACCTGAGAATGGGGACCATCTTTCACGCATCTTCAAACTCCAATCCTGAGAGGAGGACCTTAGTGCCAGACCGTACACAGGTGCCAATGGGGATATTTCTCTATTCTGGAATGCTTAAATTGAAATTCCAACACCAAGAAGTAAAGACTCACCCCTTTCATTTCTCATTTCACATTTCTTTTCCGCAGAAACCCAAGAGTACACAAAGTGATGAGGAACAAAGGTAATGAATGAATTCCCAGGCCCCACGTAGAGGAATAATTAATCCATTTGCTTCTCATTTTGATTCTGTACCTCCCTTAAAATTTATTATTAGAATTGAGCAGATGCCCTCTACAAAGGGTTTTCCTCATAATGAAATCAGAGCCTGGAGAGTCAGGGTACTACCGCCTGACTCTGCAGGCAAACAGGGGGACTGCAGAAGTCCTTGAAAACATATGTTCTTTCAAGTAAAACCTTGAACTTCCAGAATTAACTCAACATTACACTAGGGTCTTTTCACCCAGCAATTTTTGACTTTCTGAACTGTATGCATATTTTCCCCTCCATCAAAAGTGTACAAAACCATAGAAGTTACACGGACGCGGAATAATTTAAAAGGTAATTCTAATTGGGAAGAATGTCATCAAAGCCTGCAACTAAAAATTAGGCAAAATTCATGGTCTAGAGGCCTGGCAAGAAGATGAATGTATGAATCATTTCGGTTATATGTTAGAATTCCTGCAATCACTTCATTTGGCTGCTGAAGTCAGAAAACACAGGCCGCTCAAGGGTTAATATCTGAGAGTTAAGTTTTTCCGCACTGTCTGGGGCACAGTTCTACAAGGCACAGGAAACACACCTAGACCCAGTTATATTTCATTGACTTGTCCCACTTTTAATATGTGCTATGAATGCTAATAAAAGTAAAGCAAAATAAGCTAAGGGGGTCAGAAATTAAGACCAAGTGAATACATGTCAGGACCTAGAATAATGTTTCATAAATAATATGTGGTCAATAAATACTACTCTCCTCTTTCTGGCTTCAGTTATCATTTTTCCCTGGCATAATATATTTATTCATGACCCTCTTATCTGCCTTCTGGACTAATATATTTTTATTATTAATTATTAATTATTATTATTATTAAGTAGGCTACATGCTGTGAGGCTTGAACTCACGACCCTGAGATCAAGACCTGAGCTGAAATCAAGAGTCAGACACTCAACCGACTGAGCCACCCAGGCGCCTCTGGACTAATACATTTAAACTTATTCTCTTTAAATTCTCGTTTTCTTTAACTTCTCTCTGTTAATTACTTCTACTGAGTTTCCTTCCCCTTATTGGCGTCAGGTTCAGAAAACTAGTAAGATGTAACATCACTGATCGATTTATTGCATCTGCCTCTATGAAGATTTTGAAAAACTTCCTGTCCCCAAACAGTATCCTACACTGTGCTACCCTTCTAAACACGTGGGCAAGGAATAAATCCTCCTGGGCATGTGGAGCAGAAGTAGAGCCAATTATGATTAAATAGGGAGAGTAGGGAGGAAGATGTTCACATCTGGGATTTCTCCTAGAATTGGAGCTTCTAGTTCAAGGTTGTTGTATCATATACTATTTAAATGAGTTAATCTCATCACATACCCAAATTACCTAGGGTAAAATAACAGAATGACAAAATTAAATAAACAAAACATGACTTATGTTTCAGAAACAGAAGACTTGATCTGACGGTAGTCTTTATCAAACCCATTTGGGTTGATGCTGGAAGTTGGCCAGAGGAGGAGCTGTGCTCAGTGTTTTGTAGATTTTACCAAACTTCATCAAGAGACAAAGGGCTTGTCAGGCTAACTGGAACGCCTTTGTGAGTCTATATAAACTTTTTACTGAAGCAAGGGACATATTTTTTTTTTTCCTCATCTGCTTTCAAAGTCTAGGAGATAGATCTCACTAAGTAATTTTTTTTCCAGCACCTACTCACTACCAGGCACTCTTCTTGTTGTTGACAATTTGCCTGACATTCTATGACCTTAAAAAAAAAAAAATTACTTTTCCTTCTGCTATCTTGCTAAAAGTTGGGTAGTAAACATGAATACAATAAATTGCCACCATTTATTTCTACATCATCTTTTATGCCAGTCAGGATGATAAACTAATTGTTATTGATGAAATTATAATCACATTTTAATCCCCCAATATCTTTTGTTATCTTTAAACATTTTTTTCCAGTAATGATTATTAATATTTGCCTAACATTTGAAATCATTTTCAATCAGTTAACCTGCCATAACTTTCTAAGAAGCTCGGAATTTCAAGTCCATTTTATAAAGAAATAAGACCAGAATCATCTATGTAGTTTATCATTGGCTATCAAACTTGCTAACTTCTTTAGTTGGAAAGGAGAGAAGGAGTGGAGGAAGGTGCCTTTGGCTGGTATAGGTCAGGAATCAACATGAGGCAGCGTTTAACAACGTTTCAATTATGAAGTGAATGAATAATATTATGAAGTCTCATGAAAATTATAATAAATTATTTCAGAGAACAGGAAGGGCAATGCAAATGAAAATCCCATAATATTTATCCCATCCCCATTGACTATGCAAGACTTGAATTTTGAGAAATTAACTTAGACACACTAAAAAAGTTCACTTATTTTATTTTTAAAATCCAAGCTGAACAAGTAAAAAAAAAAAAATCACCTATTTTTTTTCTTCAGAATGTGCACGGAGGCATGCTCGCAGGAACCAATATTTGACAGATCACTTCGGAATGTGCAATCAACTATGCACCACAAGAGTGTCTACTAATTTTATAAGAGGGAATAAGACTAAGGAGCGTCTGCTAAGCATCACAAGAATCACATCTGGGGTTTCCACATAGTGATCTCTAACGCAAAATGAATCAGATGAGTATAGGATATTTTAAAGAAAAAGCAAAACTTATCTCATTATCTATTGTTACTGCTGCACACGAGAATTTAAAAATAATGTCTTCACAAATTTAAATGGTACCGCAGATATTAAATGCATTCCCATGAGAATAGATTACGAGCAGTGCCTTCACTTGGCTCTTTATTTTCTAAGTTAGCTTGGCTCTTTGTTTCTAAGTTCCCCTTCATGGCTGTTCGACATTCTCTCAATTCTCCCTAATTTCTACTAGACGGTACATATTGCTGAGAGAAATGGGGAATTTACATTCCTCAAAACCAGCTAAGAGGGTCATTGAAAACATTTTAATGTGGTTGGAGGTAATCTCTTTCACTGAAAATTCTGCAGAGAACTTTTTTTCCCCCTCTGATGTACAAAGACAGTAGTTCATTGTGCAAATTGCATAGAATATTATTCTTTTGAATGTAGGTCTGCAGACAGTGTTGATTTCTGTAGCCTGGCCCATCTATTTCTGTGTATATAATAGTTAAATGGTAACAGTCCTGCTCTCCCATGGCAGAGAGATGTTTAATGGGATAACCCACCGAGTATCCTGGAGCTGCCCAACACAGGTGACCTGTTTTCATCCACGAGTAAGTGAGGAGAGCTGATTCTTCTTGTGAAAAGGGAGGAGAGGTGCACCTGAGTGGCTCCGTGGGTTAAGGGACTGACTCTCGATTTCAGCTCAGTTCATGATCTCAGGGTCCTGAGATCAAGCCCCACATCGGGCTCAGTGGGGAGTCTGCTGGAGATGCTCTCTCTCTCCCTCTGCCCCTCCCCCACTCATGTTCTCTCCTTCTCTCTCTATATATATAACAAATAAATCTTAAAAAAAAAAAAAGGCGGGGGAGGAGACTCCAGCACCACCCTTCCACCAGGGTGACAGAAGCAACACAGAGGGTGATATAGAAGCAGATCCACAGAAAAGCACTCAGAAGAGAGAGTCATCTCCTTGTTAAGAAGTAAATAAGGAACTTAACATATGATAAAATATTAGGAAAAAAAGCTTCCTCAGGGCTATGTTTGAGGTACACGCTCAGCATTTACAAATGTGGAAATACGGGATCATCTACAAATAGTAGTAAGGATCACAAACAAAAAAGCATGCCAGAGCAGAGTGACGTGTCCCACTGAGAAAATCAATGATCAGCAGAGTAGGTCAATACAGAGATGTACATTTTGATTAGACTAGACCATCCTTTATAGACTGCTAAGCATTCCCTCCAATTCCTTAGTTTTCTTCCTTTTTCCCCCATTGCCCTCTCATCTCCTTTCCTCTTTCTTTCTAATAACCTAACTATACAATCTGTTACCTATATGCCTACCTATCTGTCTATCCATCCACTCAAAGACACCAAAGCTCTTTTGCACAGGTTAACTACACATTCTGGACATCTATCATTTTCCTTAGTCATTTTCAAGGACATTTTTCATGATCTGCATAAAACTGAGTAACTAACATGGGCGGTACCAACCCAAGCACTGAGTTCCAGTGCCTGGAATAATCAACCCCACAAGAGATATCCCTCACTAGAGGACAAAGTCACCCAGGCTCATTTCGACTGACAAGTGCCACAGCTGGCACCGTGGACATTAAAAATGTTTAGCAGGAATGACAAAAACTGTGATACGCTTCCCCTAGGCTTCAGTGATCTCCTTGCTCTCCATAACAAAAAGCCAAGCACTAACTTCAGGCTAGGCAGTCCCGCACCCACCCAAAAGATGCATTGGCGGTAGATGTGCTGATAGGACTGGTGTTGGGCCACTGATAGACCGCATGAAGTAAAGTGTTTTACTTCCTTGAAGCCTTCTTAAAGGATGCGCTGACATCCTGCTTTGTCCCCTCCACTTACTGTAGGCCAGGAAGAGAGATGCTATTTTGGACCGGATCCAATACCCCAGTGGCAGAAGGGTGAAGGGTTATAAAAAAAACCCAAATGACACTATGGAGTTGCCATAACCTGGGACTTACTTTAGTGCAAAAATAAGTCCCTGGATAGGTAAGTCACAAATCTTTGGCAATCTCTTACCTGAGGATTAACATAAATACTGATAAAGTAGGTAAAAGTAAACATGAAAAACTAAAGTACTAATTAACACAGTTTCAGTGCTTCTGTTTTTTTTTCTGTTAGTATGACACCAAATATAGTTATAAAAGAGAAAGGCATCTGTTCTAATTAGTTACTTTTTTCACCTTTTTTTTCATATCCACGTAGGTTGCTTGGTTTTAATAAAAATTATATTCCATTTAAATTTGTTACTGTTCAAGAGTATTTTCATCATGAATTATTATTATGCATTACTTTCATTCCTTTATGTTGATGTTATATTTTTTAAATTTTTTTAAAGATTTTTATATATTTATTTGAGATAGAGAGAGCACGTGAGAGAGAGAGAAAGCATGAGCAGGGGGGAGGGGTAGAGGGAGAAGCTGACTGAGCAGGGAGCCCAACGTGGGACTTGATCCCACCGCTCTGGGATCATGACCTGAGTCGAAGGCAGATGCTTAACCAACTGAGCCACCCAGGTGCCCTATGTTGACATTTTAGAAGACAGTTGCTTTTTTGCTCCTCCAAACCCAAACAACACTTAGGTGTATGTATCCTTCTTTTGACACATCTATTATTATTTTTAATTAGATTATAAACTCATGGAAGACAAGATCTTAGTATTTCACACAGCTCATAGGCAAGTGATTTATATACACAGTGGGTTTTAAATGTTACTGGTATTTATGGTTATTTATCTGTCCTATGTAAAATGTCTTTCCCATTAAATCTTAGAAAGGATAGCCTTATTATTAATAATGGAATTATTTATTTTACTAGTTTTCTTCACAGTTCCAACTATCTCCAAAAGATGAAAAACAAAGGTCTAAAATACATGACCTTGTAAATCAAGGAGAACAAAATCTATGAATATCTGAAATCCTAAAACTTTTAAATGCTATTAATAAAGACATCAAAATTCTGTTTAACATACTTTGCATCGCTAATGTTCTTAACAAAACATGCATTTCAAGCAGAAGTTTTAAGGGTTTTAAATCACAGATTTTCACAGCATTTCCTTCCGGCAGCTGATGAAAATTGGATAATATACAATCAGAACACTTTTTCTACACATTTTAAGTTGATTGAAAAATAGAAACAGATTTAACATTCAAAAAAACACATTTGCAACCGTTATATAAAAATGGTCTGATCTGATTTAGTGGATACTAGGTATAGAAACTTCGAGCTGACAGCATTCTTTGGGATGTTTTAAAACAGAGGGAACGTATTACAGCACCCAAGCTGCTACTCTCTCAAAATAAGTGCCTCTGACAGTTTGAATCTTCTATAAGGACTATCATAAAAGAAAACCTTCCAGTTAATGAAAGGCGTTTTCCATATATCATTGCAGGTACCAGCCTGACATTAAATCGGTTATGAATAGTTTTCAATATAAAAACATAAAAATAATAAATTGCTGAACAGGAGATATAGGAAATATAACACATTTGCATAAGATTTGAAAGTTCAGCATTTATTACCATCTTCAATATGATATATAACTTGGCAATTGAAAAATAACTAGGTGACTATTCAAGTTGTCAGTTTGCATTAACTAGGTGTATAGTCAAAGAAAATAAATAATGAACAAAAGTACCCGCCTTACATCATGTTTACTAAGCTATAAAGGCATTGACTACATGGCCAGAAATGCAGTTCAGAGAACACGATACTCTTAAATTAGAGGAATCATATTTATGGCCAGAGAGATACCACATTTACCCTCAAATTCTGCCTGACTCAAGTAATTCATTCTTTTCCAAATATAAGGAAATATAGGACATTTTTCTCTGCATATTTTTTTTCTTTCTTTTCTGTAGGGTTTGAGCATATCCACGTTCCTTTTTTTTTTTTTAAAGATTTTATTTATTTATTCATGAGAGACAGAGACAGAGACAGAGAGAGAGGCAGAGGGAGAAGCAGACTCCCAAGGAGCAGGGAGCCTGATGCGGGACCCGATCCCAGGAGTCTGGGATCATGACCTGAGCCGAAGGCAGATGCTTAACCATCTGAGCCACCCAGGCACCCAAGCATATCCACGTTCCTATGTGTTTTTCAGAAGGCCAGGTCACATAGCTAAATGTAAATGACTGCTAGAGGAACTGAGAAGAGAGATTTGAGAAGAAAAAGTCTTAACTCCTCTTCCCCAAAATTCTTCAGTGCCTCTGTCCATTGTCAGTCTGGTACCAAGCCAGGGCTCTAGACACAGGGTCCATGGAGTTAACCTAACCAACCATGCTGAGTAAGAGCAACCTTCTATCCTTTGATAATAAAAAAGCCTCTAAAAAGAAAAAAAAAAAAAGCAATTGTGAGTAAATAGGATACATTTTGCTTATGTAAGAAATATTCTAATAAAAGTGTGGTTTGTGTTGTGAAGCTTTTTTCTCAAAACACATTCTGACCACCTTTGAAACTTATTACAAAGCACTAGTGAGTGGACAGGAAGGTGGCATGCAAACTTACATATTGGTGGTAAAAAAAAAACAACCTAGAAAGTAATAACAACATTAAATTCAGGGAAGGTAAACTACATAATAAAAATGGTTATATAATAAAGAAGGTTAGCTTATATAGGATTCTCACTGTAAACATTATTAATATTTATAAATAAAGTAGCCAATTTGTTGGCCAAACTAGAATATTTTTGAAAGGAAAATGGGGAACTATTAGTAATAGTATGGGACAATGTGAAGAAGATGTGTTCAGGAGATGTGTTCACTCTATTTATAAGAGATTGGGGGGGTACTTCATTTGGCTGTAGTTAAAGACCATGAGACGTCCTTTAACTCTGCCAAAATGAAAACAGATTCATTGCAATTATTTTGTATATTGTGGAAAACTATAATGAATTAGAACGTCTACATGTGGCCATGACAAAATAACAGTCACTGGGCATGATCTTTCACCCTAAACAACAAAGAAACCGAACAGAATATATAAAACAGCTGTTCTGAGGCAGCAGAGGACGGTGATCTTTGAGAGACAGGAAGCATATAAAGGAAACTCAGTATTTGTCATGGATACCTGCCTTATGGCAGTGTCCAGAATGCACATAGGGAAGGAGAGCCGAAGTAGAGCACTGTGTTATCATTAGTCAGAGTAGGCAGAGGTCAGAGTTCAGGACTGCAGAGGCATCTAGAACTTGCATGGTAGGGTACCAGAAAGGAGTATGCTGCAGGGTAGGAATAGGAGAAGCAACGAGTAAAAGTCTGCATGGAGATTCTCTGGAGGTCTTTGGCTAAGGATTGGGTTGCTCATATGGAGGGTGACACTCCAGGTGATGGAACTGAGTGGGCTATTTGCTGTGAGGCTGAGAACTATATCTCTGTTTATCTCTTTTATCTATGATCACGCAGGACAGAGTGATGTTAAAGCCAACTGAGTCTGAGTGGTAAGAATGCACTGAGTATCTCAAAGCACTGAATTGAAATTATAGACAGGCTACACATTGAGAGTAAAGATGAAGACTTAGAGTAAAGGATATGCCCTAAGGCATAGGACAAAAAGGAGATACAGCTACCCTAACAAAAAGTAAAATCATCCTGACAGCTTAAAAATAATCTTAATTTAACTGTCTACCAGAACAAACTCATCACCTTTGAAGGAAGATAACATAAACCAGATTCCACAATTCCTTATGACAGATACCAGTAATGTCCAGTGTATAATTAAAAATTACTAGGGGCACCTGGGTGGCTCAGTCAGTTAAGTATCTGCCTTTGGCTTAGGTCATGATCCCAGGGTCCTGGGATCGAGTCCCGCATCGGGCTCTCTGCTCAGCGGGGAGCCTACTTCTCCCTCTCCCTCTGCCTGCCGCTCTGCCTACTTGTGACCTCTCTCTCTCTCTCTCTGTGGGTCAAATAAACAAATAAAATCTTAAAAAATAAAATAAATAAAATTTACTAGAAATGTGGAAAAGCAGAAAAATGTGATCCATAATCAAGAGGAAAAGCAAGCAATCAAAACATACCCCAATTAGTTTAGATGCCGAAGTAAGCAGACAATAACCTAAAATAGCTATTATAAATATACTCAAGGACTTAAATGAAAATAGGAACACAATGATTAAACACATGGAGGACTATCAGTAGAGAATAGAATATCTAAGTACTTTTCTAAGTAGAAAAGTAAATATCTGAAGTGAAAATCCACTGGATAACCTTAGCAGAATATTGGAGACTGAAGAATAAAGGGTTGGTAAACTTGAAAGGAGATCAGAGGATATTACCCAATCTCAAGAACGCAGAGGAAAAAAAATATTAAAAATAAATGAATAGATATCCATAGGCAATTTTTAAAAATTAGTCTTAACCTAAAGCTCACACTCTGTACAAAAAATAACTCAAAATGGATCAGAGATTTAAATGTAAAATATAAAAGTATAACATTTTTAGGAAAAAAAAAAGAACAACATAGAAAAAAGTCTGGGACCTAAAACCAGGTGAAGAGTTCTCACACTTGACTCCCAAAGCATTACCCATAAAAGGAAAAGTTGATAAATTTGACCTCATGAAAGTGAAAAACTTTTGCTCTATGAAAGACTCTTTTAGGACTACAGAAGATATTTGCAAATCACATATCAACAAAGGACTTGTATCTAGAATATATTGATTACTCTCAGAATTCAGCATTAAAAAACAAAACAACCCAATGATAAAATGGGCAAAAGACAGGAAAAAAATATTTCACCAAAGATGAATATGCCTGGAATATAAGCACATGAATGGATGTTCGATATCATTAGCTATTTTGGAAATGCACATTAATATCATAATGAGATATCACTACAGACCTATCGGAATGGCTAAAATAAAATATTGATAATGCCAAATGCTGAGAAGGATGTAAAAAATACACCATTCATACACTGCTAGTGGGAATGTAAAATAATATAGCCAATTTGGAAAATAGCTTGACATTTTCTTTTTTTTTAAATTTAAATTCCATTAGCCAACATATAGTACATCATTAATTTCAGATATAGTGTACAATAATTCATGAGTTGCATATAACACCCAGTGCTCATCACATCCTATGCCCTCCTTAATGCCCAAACCCTGGTTGCCCCCCCACCCCCCACTTTCCCTTCCACCACTCTCAGTTTGTTTCCCAGAGTCAAGAGTCTCATGGTTTGTCTCCCTTTCTGATTTCTTCCCATTCAGTTTTCTCTCCCTTCCCTTATGATCCACTGTACCATTTCTTATATTCCACATATGAGTGAAACCATATGATAATTGTCTTTCTCTGATTGATTTATTTCATTTGGCATAATACCTTCCAGTTCCGTCCACGTCGATGTAAGTGGTAGGTATTCATCCTTTCTGATGGCTGAGTAATATTCCATTGTATATATGAACCACATCTTTATGCATTCATCTGTTGAAGGGCATCTCCACTCCTTCCACAGTTTGGCTATTGCACACATTGCTGCTATGAACTTTGGGGTGCATGTGCCCCTTTTTTCCACTACATCTGTATCTTTGAGGTAAATACCCAGTAGTGCAATTGCTGGGTCCTAAGGTAGCTCTCTTTTTAACTTCTTGAGGAACCTCCACACTGTTTTCCAGAGTGGCTGTATTTGACATTTTCTTTTAACATTAAACATGCATATACCAGACAACCTATCAGTTGCACTCTTAGGCTTTTATTCCAGAGAAGTAAGAGTGTATTTTTGTGAGCAATTTGTACACAAGTGTTCATAGAAGCTTTAGTACTTTCCAAAGTGGAAACTGTCTTTCAAAGGGTAAATGGTTAAATAAATTGTGGTACATTCATAACATGGAATACCACTCAGCAATACAAGGAAAGGATTCTTGACACATAAAATGACTTGGATGAATCTCAAAAGAATCATGGTAGGAAAAAAAGGCAAAGTTTGCATACTCTATGATTACATTTATATGAAATTCTTTAGATAATAAAATTATAGAGACCAAGTACGATTAGTTGCTGCCAGGGGTTAGGAATGGGGAAGGATCGGTGTGCCTGTCAACAGGTAAAATGAAGGCTCCTTGTATTTTTAATTACTTGTAATTTTAATTGATGGTACAGTTCTGCATATTGGTTGTAGTGGTAGGTACACAAAGTTATACATGTGATGAAATTTCACAGAACTACAGACACACACGTACATACAAATGAGTGTATATATAACTAGTGAATAAGTTCTGTGGATTGCACCGGTATCAATTTTCTAGCTTTGATATTGCAATATAGTTACATGCAAGCTGCAAACACAGGCAAGGCTGGATTAAGGGTCCACAGACCTTCCTGTAAATTTCTTTGAAACCTGTGAATCTATAATTATTGCAAAATTCAAAAAAGTTAAAAAAAAATAAAATAAATGCACACAACCTTAGTGACCTATAGGAAAATATCAAGTAATCTAACATACATTTTACTGAGGTCCAGAGGAGAGTAGAGAAAATATTTGAAAACAAGGAAAAAATATTTAACACACTAATAAACTAACTTTCTAATTTTTAGGTCCAAGAAGCTCAGCAAAAACCATGCAGGAAATACAAACAAAAACAAAAACAAGAAAAGAGGTACCTGGTCATATCAGAGCTGAAAACCAAGGATAAAGAGAAAATCCTGACATTAGTCAGAGAGAAAAGACTCATTACATATAAAGCAATGGTTCTTAACTGGGGACAATTTTGTCTGCTGGAAAAATCTGGCAATTTCTGGAGACATATTTGATTTTCACAACCGGGAGTGGTTGTGGGGTGCAAATGGCAACTAGCCCGTAGAGGCCAGAGATGCTGCTAACCATCCTACAATGCTTAGGGAAGCCACCCACAATAAAGAATTGTGTAGCTTACAATATATAAAGCATTAACCTGAGAAATCTTGCTATAAGAAATAATAAGAAGAATGATGGCCAACTTCAGATCCGAAGCGATGGAAGCCAGAAGATAATTAAATGACACCTTTGTGGTGACAGAAAAAAAAGTCACTCAACCCAGAATTCTATGTCCAGTAAAAAAAAAAAAAAGAAAGAAAAAAATTCTTTTAAATAGATTAAAGATTTTCAGATAAATGAAAGCTGAGAAAATCTGTCACTAGCAAACCTGCACTGCCAAAAATAACACAGAAATATCTTCAGGCTAAAGGGAAATGATACCAGATGGAAAGCTGATCTATGGAAATGAATGAAGAATGTGTAAAATGATAAATATATGGGGATATATATATGATATTTCATACATATATTGATAGATTATATATTATAATTTTAATAATTATATATTATTACATATAATTATATATGCATATGTGTACCTATGTATGTATACACATACACATACACATACACCCTTTTTTTTCTTCTCTTAGTATTATGGGTTGAATTGAATCTCCCTAAATTCATATGTTGAGATCCTAAACCCCAGTATCTGTAAATTTGACCTTATTTGGAAATAGGGTCTTTGCAGATGTCATCACGTTAAGATGAGATCATCAGGCGGGACCCTATTCCAATATGACTGATGTTCTTACAAAAAGGGGAAACTGGGAATGCAGAGACATGTGTATGGACACAAAAGGAACACCCTGTGAAGATTGGAATTCTGTTGCCACAAGTCCAGGAACTAACAGCTCAGGAACAGATCTTCAACAGAGCATTTCCTGAGCACCTACAGGGAGCACAGCCTTGCTCATACCTTGATCTGGGATTTGTTGCCCTCCAGAACTGTGAGACGATAAATTGATTTTGTTTAAGCCATTCAGCTCGTGGTACTTTGTTACGACAACCCTAGCAAACTAATATACTTAGTTTCTCTAAACAACAACTGACCGTTTAAGGCAAAAATAATAATATTACATTGCAGTGTCTTAATGTGTGTAGAATCAAAATATATGATAAAAAAAGCACAAAAATGAGGGCTCAAGTGAAATTCTACTTTTACAATGTTTTAAAATGTTATTCAAAGCATACTAAGTAAACTGTGATAAGATTGCATATTGTAAACATTTAAAAAGTTATATTAGGTACAACTAAAGAGCCTGAATGAAGGAATTAAAGTGGATATTGAAAAAAATTCTTTGGTTAGGGGTGCCTGGGTGGCGCAGTTGGTCCACTCTTGGTTTCAGCTCAGATCATGATTTCATGGTTGCCAGATCGAGCCCCATGTCCGGCTCCACACTCAGTGTAGAGTGTGCTTGAGATTCTCTCTCCCTCTCCCTTATTCTCTCTCTCTCTCAAATGAATAAATATATCTTAAAAATTTTTCTGATTACTCCCCAAAGAAAGAAATGAGGAACTGAAGAATAAAAACCAAATGCAATAAATAGCAAAATTGTAGATTTAAATTCCAACAATTTATTATATGCAATGAGCTGAACACTCCAATTATAAGGCATACCAGACAAAATACAAGAAAGAAGTATATATTATCTCAAGAAATTCACCTTCATCACAAGATACAGACAGATTGACAGTAAAAGACTAGGAAAAGATACATCATGTAAACAACAGGCAAAAGTAGGTGATAAAGCTCTATCTGTATCAGAAAAAGCAGACATGAAGATGAAGAATGTTGCTAGAGTAAAAGAGGAATATTTCATAAATAAAAGCCCTGATTCTTTAGGAATTTACAACAACCTTAACAACAGGTATATGTGTATATAGGTAACAACAGAGCTTCAATAATGCATGAAATAAATGTTGACAGAACAACAAAGAAATTGATCAGTCTATATTCATAGTTAGAGACTGTTAGCACCTCTCTCTCAGTATTTTATAGAACACAGACTTTTTTAAAAAATGGTAGGATAAAGAGGATTTCAACCACATGATCAAACAAATTGAAGAAATTTATATTTATATAACATGACACCCAACAATTTCATAGTATGCATTTCTTTCAAATGCACTTGGGACATTCACCAAGATATACCTTATGATGTTATCAGCTACAAAATAAAATGTCTCAACAATTTCAAAAGATAGAAATCTCACAAAATACATCTCTAAAGAGAGAGGGATTAAATTAGAATAAGAGATTTATAAAAATCTCTAAGTATTTATAATTAAAACAACATCCTTCTAAATAATCTGCAGTGAAAGAGTAAATCATAAAGGAAACCAGAGGATATTTGCAACTAAATGACAATGAAAGGGGTGCCTGGGTGGCTCAGTCATTAAGCGTCCGCCTTCGGCTCAGGTCATGATCCCAGGGTCCTGGGATCGAGCCCCGCATCTGGCTCCCTGCTCTGCGGGAAGCCTGCTTCTCCCTCTCCCACTCCCCCTGCTCCTGTTCCCTCTCTCGCTGAGTCTCTCTCTGTCAAATAAATAAAATCTTTAAAAAAAAATAAAATAAATGACAATGAAAATATGGATAAAAATTTGTGGGATGCAGCAAAAGTAATGATTCAAGGGAAATTTGTAGCATTATAATATTTATATAGCAAGAGAAGAATGAGTTAAAGCTATAATCTAAGTCACTGTCTTAAGTATCTGGAAAAAGAAGATCAAATTAAAGTGAAAAGAAAAATAGTAAAAAGAAAAAGAAAATTAATTACATTTAAAAAAGACAGAAAATTGCTCTTTCCCATCTTGCAAGATGGCGGGCGAAAACGCTGAGAAGCCGGATACTAAGGAGAAGAAACCTGAAGCTAAGAAGGCTGATGCCGTGGCAAGGCTAAGAAGGGTGACCCCAAGGCTAAAACGCCAAAGAAGGGGAAGCCCCACTGCAGCCGAAACCCTGTCCTTGTCAGAGGAATTGGCAGATATTCCCGATCGGCTATGTATTCCAGAAAGGCCATGTGCAAGAGGAAGTATTCGGCAGCTAAGTCCAGGGTTGAAAAGAAAAAGAAGGAGAAAGTTGTTGCTACTGTCACAAAACCAGTTGGTGGTGACCAGAACGGTGGTACCTGAGTGGTTAAACTTCGCAAAATGCCCAGGTATGACCCTACTGAAGATGTGCCTCAAAAGCTGTTGAGCCGCGGCAGAAAACCTTTCAGTCAGCACGTGAGAAAGCCGCGAGCTAGTATCACCCCCGGGACCGTTTTGATCCTCCTCACTGGACGCCACAGCTGTGGACTCGCAAATTCTGCCAAAAATCAAATTGGTTCCTCAGCTTCAGGGCTACCTCCGCTCTGTGTTTTCTCTCACAAATGGAGCTTACCCTCACAAATTGGTGTTCTAAATTTCTTACAAAGAACGTAATTAAATAACTGATCCATTAAAAAAAAAAAAAAAGAAAATTAACAAATCCCAAACCTGGTACTTTGAAAAGACTAATAAATTGAATGGACCTTAGCAGAACTGATCAAGAAAAAGTATTTTAAAAAACCCACAAATTACCAAAATCAGGAATGACAGAGGAAATACGACTACAAATGATACAGAGATTTAAAAGATAATAAAGGAATATTATGAACATTTGTGGGCAAAGGTTTGACAGCTTATATGAAAGAAGTACATCGAAAAGCTCAATTTACCAAAATTAACAAAAAAAATGAAAACAATGTAAAAGCTCTGTATCTCTTAAATAATTAAATTTGTAATTACAAACTTCCCCACTAAGAAAACTCTAAGCTGAGATGGATTGTCTGGTGAATTCTATCAAAGTTCTATGGATAAATGAATCCAGAAAAGTTAAAAGAACAGACAGCCAGAGGGAATACTTAGATACCTTCTAGTTCATTTAATGAGGTCAGCAGTACCCCGATAGTAAGACCTGACAAAAATACTTGGAGAAAAGAAAAGTAGAGACCAATGTCCTCCAGAATACAGACTTGGATAAGTTCTATGAACAAAATATCAAGTTAAATCCAGGATTACATAAAATAGTCATACATTACAACCAAGTGGGGATTTATACCAGGGATGCAAGATGGGTTTAGCACTTAAAAGATCAATTCAATCCACCAAATCATCAGGGAAGGAAGAAAGGCCATACAGTCATGTCATTTCAATATATACAGGAAGAAATGCTTTTGACAAAATTCAACCCCTATTCATTAAAAAGAACCCTTACACTTGGATCAGACAAAACTTCCCTAGTCTGAAAAGGCATGTACAAAAAGCCTAAAGTTAACACCATACTTAATGATAAAGCATTGAAAACTTGCCTTCTGAGACCAGAACTTCTATGTCATATTGTTCAGGTAGCCCAAATTAATACAGTAGCAAAGAGAAAGACATAAAATGCATAAAGATTGGAAAAGGTGAAGTAAAATTCTTTATTCATAGACAAAATGACAATTTACATAAAAATCCAAAGGAGCTTCTAGAAAAATTACTAGGAGCAGTAAGTCAATTTGAATGATTTCAGGATACTAAATCAATATGTAAAAAATCAATTGTTTTTCTGTGTACTGACAGCAAGTGATGAAATTTTAAATGTAGTTTATAATAGCAAAAAAGCAAAATATTTAAGAATAAGCTTTAAAAATATGTGAAAGCTCTATAGTGAAAAGCATAAAATATGGAAAAAAGAGAAAGATCTAAGTAGAGAGTTACCATATTCATGGATTGGAGGACTCGACATTGTTAAAAGTTATTTCTCCTCAAATTGAACTAGGGATTCAATGCAATCTCAATCAAAATCCCAACAGGACTTTTTGTTTTTGTCTTTCTTTCTTTTCTTTCTTTCTTTCTTTCTTTCTTTCTTTCTTTCTTTCTTCCTTCCTTCCTTCCTTCCTTCCTTCCTTCCTTCCTTCCTTCCTCCTTCTTCTTTCTTTCTTTCTTTCTTTCTTTCTTTCTTTCTTTCTTTCTTTCTTTCTTTCTTTCTTTCTTTCTTTCTTTCTTCCTTCCTTCCTTCCTTCCTTCCTTCCTTCCTTCCTTCCTTCCTTTCTTTTTCTTTCTTTCTTTCTTTTTCTTTCTTTCTTTCTTTC